>NC_139219.1:252095138-252695138 GCF_055691185.1 Crinia signifera | reverse complement strand
TCAGTGTACACCTCCTCCCTGCATAAGTGCATCAGTGTACACCTCCTCCCTGCATAAGTGCATCAGTGTACACCTCCTCCCTGCATAAGTGCATCAGTGTACACCTCCTCCCTGCATAAGTGCATCAGTGTACACCTCCTCCCTGCATAAGTGCATCAGTGTACACCTCCTCCCTGCATAAGTGCATCAGTGTACACCTCCTCCCTGCATAAGTGCATCAGTGTACACCTGCTCCCTGCAAAGGTGCATCAGTGTACACCTGCTCCCTGCATAAGTGCATCAGTGTACACCTCCTCCCTGCATAAGTGCATCAGTGTACACCTCCTCCCTGCATAAGTGCATCAGTGTACACCTCCTCCCTGCATAATTGCATCAGTGTACACCTCCTCCCTGCATAAGTGCATCAGTGTACACCTCCTCCCTGCATAAGTGCATCAGTGTACACCTCCTCCCTGCATAAGTGCATCAGTGTACACCTCCCTGCATAAGCACATCAGTGTACACCTCCTCCCTTCAAAAGTGCATCAGTGTACACCTCCTCCCTGCATCAGTGTACACCCACTCCCTGCAGAAGTGCATCCGTGTACACCTCCCCTCTTCATAAGCACATCCGTGTACACCTCCTCCCTTCATAAGCGCATCAGTGTACACTTCCTCCCTTCATAAGTGCATTAGTGTACACAATACTTCATTATAAAAACAACCCCAAGCATAATATTGCTATGTACAACAATTCTATAAATGCTTTCATGTGGTAATTGGCTTAATTCGTTATGTGTTTTCTTGAATTTCAGCTGAGGCACCGTTCTTTAACAATGAATGGGACCAGAAGATCTCAAACTTCCACTCCTTTGAAAAGAATTTCCCCTTAGAAGCTCCTAAGCGTGAAAGTACTCACTATTCCACAAAAATAGGACCCCCTGATGTGTCACGGAGGTGAGTCTTATATTATGATATGGGGAAATGGCAGAAATTGTGTATGCCCTGTTTCACTGTAAGGTTTTTCTTGTAGACAAAAATAAGAAATTTGTTTTGTAACAGAGTTGGAAGAAATATCTGGCAGTAAAGAGGGACTATCTTGAATGCAAAATCTACAATGTGTTCTGTAGTTAGTATGTCAACATTTAGGGCACACAAAGATTAGCTATTCGCACAGGATCCTCATCTATAGGAGGAGAAAGGGTGGACCCCCAATTAGTACAATGACTAATGGAATATCAATATATTGTCGGGGGTGTGCTACCACTGGACATAGGGATTAGAGCATATACAGTAAAGAGAAAGTATGTCCGTGTGTGATGCACCTGTTTGAACTTACACGAATAAAATGTAACTTTTATTACTGATTTATTTAAGAAAGCGAAATATAAAAACACACATACAACAAATACACACTGTGTTAAAAAACGGTGGCTCTCTGATCCTATAAACGGTACTAATAATGAATACAAATACAGAAATAAGGGGCCGCAATATCTTTACAATGTAGTAAAATGTATCAGTGTAATGTCACTGTATGTTTGGCCACGTTCCCTATATGGAGGCGTACTGTATAGTTATCCTCAATCAAATGGAATATGTTGATTGACAGATAGTACTGGAAGTCTCAATAGAAAATGAATGAAGTCTGCCTGGACTGCTGTGTATCACAAACTGTAATCCTAACAAGTGTCGACAATGAAGTCGTCACTTTAGGAATGTCGACTCTCAAACGAATATGTAGAGGCTGGTGATTGTAACAGTGTGCTAAATAAATATGTGCCTGTCACCAATAAGCCTTGTTTGGGATGACAAACCAAGGTGTGGACTGTCAATACTAATTTGCAGTTTGCTCGGAACACCTTAAGAAATAACTGATAATTTCCAACAGCCTAACGGTTCTTGCTCAATCTCTCAATTACCCAAGGAAACGGGAATACTGTGGAGATAAGTAATATAGTGGTGTAGTGACCACTCATGGGAATGAACCGAATTGCATCCCTGCGAAGTATGGTTAAATCTGGAGGTCAGCTGTTGGTGGATACAGTATGTGTGATATCGACACTATGTGTCAGCAGTAGTTGACAGGCAGACATATAATTATGGCATTTTTTTATCCTGAGCCCCGTTAGAGTAATGTGAATTATACACAGTTGATTTTATTGGCATCAAGACAAATAATATATACACCATATATTGAGCTCCAGCGGAAGGAAATGTGATGTGCCGTGATTGGCAAGGTCTCTGTCCGGGCTGGCTCACATATAAATAAACATATCTCCAATGCTATGCAAGGGGGGGTATTTCAAATGCTCTCGTGTTAGCAATTGGAGTATCGATGGTATAATGCCCCGCACACCAATGATAGATGTCAGAGGGGTGAGATACTTTTACTGTGATACCCCCAGCGTGAGCTGCTGTCTAGTGACTCGAGGGATTCACTGCCGCTGCACAGTGACAGACGTGAGGCTGTCCTCACACTATCTGCCTGTGCACCTCTAGTAGGGATTTCTGTATTAGAAGGTACATAAATCAAAATACATCCTAGTCAAAGTATAGGTCAGAGAGCGACACCGCTAGCCGGCGCATGCTTCGCAAACAGCTTTTTCAAGGCACGTTTAGGGCAGTAATCAATGACGCTGATTCGCCATGTTCTACAGCAAATGTGTGCTATTTTCGTGCTGTAAGGCGAATCTTCTTACTGAAAGTGATACACCCTATTCAACGTGCACTATTCACCGACGGTGAACAGTGAATGACGGATAATTCGCCGTCTGATAGTCGCTGCAATTCGCTGTGGTTTTTCAATGGGTTTTTGACTGTCATTCGCTGTGAGTGTATTCAATGATCAGATGGCGAATTAATTTCAAGGTTATGTTTGCCGTGCTTCACCATACAGCAATCGCCATCTTTTTATGGTGAACTGGAATGTGAACTTTTAAAATATTGTTTTTTTTTTTTTTTTTTTGGTGTAAAAAAAAATCAGGAATTTTATTATATGAAGGGGTATGATATTTTTAAACACGTGCTTACAGCAAAGGAATATATATTTCATTTTTAATATTTTTTTTTTTACACATAACCCAGCAGCTCTCTGGGGGGGCAGCTTCTGCTGCCTGTGTCCCCGGGAGCCCTCCTCGCCCCCACACATTCTGGTGCAGGCAGTGAGACTTCCATCTCTCTGCCTGCCACCGGCTCCCCGCAACGATCGCCGCAGGGATTAAAATTTGCCGTCAGGGGCAGTGAACCCCGGCGGCGTTGAGTAGGGCGACAGAGAGGGCTCCAGCGAATGCTCCAGCCCTCCGGAACGTGGCGAATGTGCAGCGAACCCTAAACAGGATTCGCTGCACAATGCGATTATTGTCATTGAATACTGCCCTTTGAATGTTGATATTAGAGTTACGGTTGGGGTAGTGTCTATAGCAGGAGAAAATGTTGTGCATGTTTGTACCACAACCACACAATGCTGAGCAGCTCACCAGGGGGATTTCCAATTATACATGATCATTGATGGCGGGTAATTGCATCGCAGGGGGTATCCAGTTAGCCATTTTAAGCCAGTGCTCACGTTGGCCTATCAGATATTTGTTTCACCTTCCTCTGGCAGGCAAAACGAAATCCCCGAAAGCAGACCCGTTTTTGAACAGCAGTCAGGTTTATATTACATGTAATTTTAAGGAGTTTCAAGAAGCCTAAAATAAATTCTGAAATGGTTTAAAAAGGCATTTATGGCAGTCACATACTAAGCATATGTGAAGGTATTTCAATGTAATGGGTTATGCTTATGTTCCCACCCCAACTGTAGACATGAGTTAGAGTGGCAGTCATCCCAAAGCCTGCTACTGATAAAGATACAGGGAAGAAGGTCAACACAAGATTATCTCCACCACATGAAACACATGCACATCCTTCAAGGCCTTATCCCAGTGGCGGTTTTTACCTATGGGTTGCAGCCCCCAGGTAAAATCTACCACTGTGAAGCCAGGTGCAGTCTGTGAGACTGCATTGGTTTCACTGTGACTGACAGCGACTTCCTATTGGAAGTCTAACCTGCCAGTCACCCAAGGCAGTCCCATTGGGAGGTGTTCCCTCCCTCCAAGATGCCTCTTTATGGGCTGCCCATAAAAATGGATTCTGCGCATGCACAGTACCGAGGAAGATAATGTGCATGCGCCGAACCCGGCACCATCAGTATGCTTCTACGGACTGCTCCCGAGGTAGCCCATAGAGGCTGGGGGCCAGTGCATGCGCAGTACCGAAGAAGCTACTGCGGGGGGGGGCGTCATTAGGACAGCTCCTTTCCTTCGCAGAGGTAAGAGCCGCCACTGCTTTATCCCCACCACATACACACACAAACTCTCTCCCATACTACTGGAAGCAAAAACGACATGTTTCCGGCATGCCTCATTTCCAAATACTCACCCACTACAACAACACCAACTTTACTTCTACAGGACCATACTTTGCCAAAGACCATGAACCTGAAAACTGTGTTTACCTAAATTATAGAAAGGTTTGGTAAAAATACAGAATGGAGCCTGAAAGATAAGACTGCCTTCTGTATTTAGAAAAAGATGATGACATTTATGAAATCATTAAGTTAAAGTGGGCTTGCCAGCTGCGTGTGGCCTATGGCATTCAGCATATACAGTACAGTATACGACTGTGCGCTTCACTGATGTCACTGTATATACTTTATGTATTCATGTTTTGTTAGTTGACTGGTACCTTCTATTACAAATGATGCATCTTATTTTTTTATTTTAGGGAGCGAAACATATCCAAAATGGTCATCTAGAAGATCCATCACAGCACGTGACAACAACTCTTCATAAGTAACCAACTGAACATTTGGTAGCATAGGGGAGACCTGAGCTCATACTTTGTAACAGGGCTTTTGAAAATAAATAAGATGTGCGCATTTGATTTGGTTCTGCATTTTATTTAATAAGGTGTGTCTGCTAGCTTAGTGAACTTGCTGATTATTGCTAGCTTAGTGAACTTGCTGATCAAATAATGTATCACCAATTACGAATATTCTCTTCTAAGGTACAGGCCATCTGATGGCCTATGAAGTTTTGTTAAAATATATATATATATATATATATATATATATATATATATATATATATATATATATATATATACCATTTATTATAATTTTATTAATCGTTTAAGACTGTAGCACTATGATGTACCAATATCGGAATATTTGTTTTGAAGTGTACAGCAGTCAGCTCTTATTTATGGATCTAATAAATTTTTTATGTGATTTATAATATATATATAGCTAAATGATTTAAGGCATATAAGAAGGGTTTCCGCCTTTTTAGATTACTATTTCATTTGCTTATGAATATTACGAAAAAAAATAAAACATGTAAGAGGTGCACATACATTTATATTACTTCTGTGCAAGGTAAATACTGCCTTTTGTATGCAGCCCACAGATGTTAGTCCACTCTATTTCTAAACTGCAATTTAGATTTTAGTTTGAACACAACCCCACCCAAATCTAACTTTCTGCATTACATCTGACCTACCTGCAGTGTAACATGGTTTTGCCCAGTTGCTTGCTTTTCTGATTTACTTACAAACATGAGTGTGTGCTTTTCAAAAAGCTTTTTTTTCTCCTTCAGTATTCCATGGTAGCCTTTATAAGGGGCTAATTCCTTTCTTTGGCAGGTAGAGAAAGCTATATACCCTCCCCTCCCCTGGATGGTATCCTCTCTTTTTTTTTTTTTTCTGTGTGTTTTGTCTTCCAGTTAGATTTTTCCTTTAGCAGTGGCTCGCCTCTTTAATCTATCCAAGTGATACACCTTTCTGATGCTGCAAGCCAAGAGCTATGAAGCCATGGGTCAGGTTTTGAGAAGCTCGGAGCATTAACCACACAGTACTTCAATTTGGCTTCAAACATGAAACAAAACCCTTCTGAAAGTAGGATGAGCCTTGTCCCAAATATCTGCCCATCAGAAAGAATGGCCTGTGACAATGTTTTTTTCTGTACTTGCGGGCTAAAAGTCAGTAATGCACTGTGCAGTCTGTGAAGAAAGTTTTTCTGCAGCAAATGGAGCCATCTCGAACATTTGCTAAATCCAGAATAAGGATTAACTGCATTGATGATAGAAGCTATTGTCGCTATAGGGGATCTATATGCGAAATGGAAAGGAATTCCACAGGGATAGTACAAGATTCCTCTGGTGTTTAATCTGGTGATGGCAATGAGATCAAGTATAAAGACACCAGTCTAATATTAACTGATCAGAATGCATGTATGCAATTGGTGATGGAGATATACTCAAGTGGCGTATTGTTCCTAAAGTAGACCCAGCTATAGCTAGCATGTCTGCCAGGACTACAGTTCTCCTATAAGAAGGCGGTACGCATAGAGACCCCATGTATAGGAAGGATGGAAAGTGCTTTAAAAAAACTCCCTCAAGTACCACTATAAAACACAGCATTGTCTTAGCCTCAACTAGGGCTCCAAGGCTGTGGAGAGATACATTACATGCGCGTATTGAGGATGAATAGAGGATTATTGGTAAGGTGTGTTGGAATTCTACCAAAAGGAACTGAGGGGCAGATTTATTAAGCTCAGTGAAGTGATAAACTGTCTGGTTTTTATAACCGGCCAATCCGCTCCTATGACAGGTAGGAGCTGATTGGCCAGTGATAAAAACCAGAGCTTAATAAATCTACCCTTCAATATCTACGTGAAGCTTCCATTTTAAACATTAATGCAAGTTCTTGTGCATCAACTGTAGTGCCCGAATAGCCTACTGGTTATACCCTTGGGCAGCTCATGCACAACCAAATAACAATAAGCTCCCTTTTGTAGGAAAACTCTTATTTCTAGAAATATTGTATTCAATGATAATTAAAACCTTAGGAAAGAGGAAAGGAAACAGCTTGGCCCAGTAAACCTGGAATGCAATACAATAGGCAGTATTTCCAAGCCTACAGGATAAAAAGCAAGACTAAATTGTCCAGATCACTTTCCATAATCCCAGCATGGGACAGATTGCTCACTATGTACACTTAAGGACAAAATCCTAGTGTTGGGTTTTAGACATCACAAAATTCAGATGACAGCTAGTATTCCATCAGCGTACCATCCAGAACACATCCAGGCTTAGGAGAACTAGAACACCAGCAGAGCAGCTTACAGCTTTAACATGGTTCCTTTGGATTTTAGGGGTAAAGCGTTTCGGCTTGATTCAGAGTTGTTTGCAAATGCAGCATCTTTCTCATGTGGGCATATCCATGTGCATGTAACATATGCAGAGAGAGCTATTATGTTTCTGTGCCGGGTAAATACTGGCTGACTTATTTTACACTGCAATTTAGATTTCAGTTTAAATGCGCCTCAGACAAATCTAATTCTGTCTGCACATATTTCTTTTTCCCCACCTGCTGTTCACAGGGTTGCGGTCATTTGGTCTACAGCATGATGGTCGACATGGGAAAAGACCGGCATGGATCTAGGTCGAAAGGTCATTAGTTCAACAGGTCGTTAGTTTGACAGTGTCTAGGTCGACAGTCAAAAGCTCAACATGGAGTTTTTCACTGTTTTTTTGAGCCGACATGTGCCTACAGGCGGTATTTCATGCCCTACCATTCACTAGGGCGTGGTGGGAGAATAAAATAGTGTGCCAAGCGTAGCCAGGCACCGTGCCTTAAGCATGGCGAGTGATGCGAGGGGATGCGGTACACTTTAAACTGTCTCCATGCCAACTGTGTTGACATTCAGGTAAAAAAACTGCGATAAACCCCATGATGACCTTTTGATTGTCGAACTAATGACCTTTCGAATTTTTCCCATGTCAACCTTTTCCCATGTCGATCTAATGACTGTCGACCATCATGCTGTAGACCAAATGATCCCAGCCCCTGTTCAGATAGTTTGTTAATTTGAGAACGATTTTGCTTTTGCAATCCACTCTGAATCAGTCACTTTTCCCAGAGTATTACTTGCCAAGAAAACCTGAGAAGCTTTTGACACTATTTTAAAACTGACAGACTCAAGAAATGTGTGATTTCTGGGCAATGTGAATATGGAATCCGTGATTATATACTCTCAACCATCACATCCACCTATTGTAATGTCATGTCCTATTGGCATTTCAATACAGTAAGATCCTCAGCTTCTGGATCTTGGGACAGAATGTCCAATTCGCCTGTTTGCCATGAGACCTAGCAACCTCTTTAAGAGACCTTAGTGGTGGAGTTAAGGACATAGGGGGTCAACATATGGCCATGATATTCTGATTGTAGGAGTTTTGGGACATACTGTAATTGCCAATACAATACAGTATGTCAAAATTGGAGGATTTGATGGATTGTTGCAGAAACCACCGCTGATCCAGAGTGGGGTTAAACCAGGCTGGTTTAATTATATTTTTTGCATAATTTACAACAAAATAGTAAACAGAAATATAATTTCCCAAGTAACGTGTTCATGGGAAATCGCAAATTAATGTTTTTGAGAGAAGTCCCTTCTCTGAAGTGTCTTGAAGAAGACAATCCGAGGAAAAGAAAAAGACAAAGATTTTAAAGACTAAATATGAAGATATTGGAGGAATTTGGAGAATAGCGAAGACAATCCAGTGGAGAAGAACTGGAAGACTTTGGAGAATAGCTAGGATAATCCGGTGGCGAATAACTGGAAGACTTTGGAAATGGTGAATAAATGGAAGAGGCTAAATGCTGAGATGATGCTGGGTGACTGAGACCAATAAGAGAGGTGGATCCGGAACTCTTCCGGGAGGGTTGCACAGAGACAACAGCAGGGAGGATAAGCTGGATCCGGAACTCTCTCGGGAGGGTTGCACAGAGACAACAGTAGGGAGGATAAGCTAGGATGATTGTAAATAGGTGGTCGGAGATCCGGAATAGAGTAAGGGCAGAAATCCTATGGATGACTGGGCTTAAGGCTGGCTGAGCAGATGCTAAGCAGTAAGACCGAGGATACTGGAGACTCGGAACCATGCCGCACCAAATATTTTTGCACCGACAGCCAAATAGCCTAGGTAGCCCTTCTAAATACCTAGAGGATGTCTACCATTGTCTGTCACCAAGAAGGAGGCAATCACAGTACTGCTCACTACCAAGGTGGCGGCACCAGCCAAACAAGCCTCCTCCGGCCACCTGTCAGACTCCTCTGGGTGCTGCCTTCCCCATCCCGTCTGCCAGCACAGAGAGCGGCAGTGCACAGACGGGTGGTGTCCCATGAAACAATACATTATATACCATCCTGGATTATGTTTTTTTTTTTTTTGTCTATACCTATTAGAAGGGATTTCGCGGATTGTAAAATTGTCGCAAAACATTTTCAAAGCTTGTATGCTTGATGCACTCTATAAGATTGTCCAATCTTTCTGGTTAGAGCGAAAATCTAGTAATATAATGGAGCAAATCACAGAGAATCAACTAGCTGGAAAATGTGCAAAGATCGTCAACTGATTACATCAAATGGATTTTCCCAACTTGTCTGTCCACCCATTTTTGTCTGTTTTACAGTTTTGGGAGGTAATGGTCACCCTTGGCACCACAAGGGTTCGACAGCCCCTAAAAATACATAAAATGTAAAAAAAAAAAAAAATAACGAATTACATTACAAGACAATTTAGGACAACTACATGGTAAGTAAATAAAGTGGCATCAGGGGACAGGGCACTGAAGCATTTTTTTGGGAGGCAGAGATATATATTCTCTAAGAAAAGCACATGAGGAAAGAGGGCCCTGCTCATGAGAGCTTACATTCTAAAGGGTTGAAATTTTCATTCCAACCAGAAAATTTGTTCAGATAATGTGATAGTGTGTATCCAGCTGTAGAATTGTAGAATGAAAGATTAAGGGCCTTATTTTGGTTCATTCTTTCTGACAAAATCCTTCTTAGATGGACAAAACCATGTGCACTGCAGGGGGGGGGGGGGGCAGATGTAACATGTGCAGAGAGAATTAGATTTGGGTGAGTAATTTTGTTTCTGTGCAGGGAAAATACTGACTGCTTTATTTTTACACTGCAATATAGATCTCACTTTGAAGTAAAACCCCACCCAAATCTAATTCTCTCTGCACAAGTAACATCTGCCCCACCTGCAGTGCACATGGTTTTGTCCATCTAAGAAGGATTTTGTCAGAAAGAATGAACCAAAATAAGGCCCAAAGTTCTATTTAAAATTGTAGGTGTGTACATACGAGCCAATAGAGTGACATCTTCTATAGTTGGACAACCACTTTAAGAACTGCTGTCATTTTTTTTCTTGCTGCATATATATATGTTTGGTATTGTATTTGGTAGATATACAGTATAGGGCCAGAAGCACAAAGCGTCAAAAAGTGATAAAGTGGAGCTTGATAAACAACCATCGCCTAACTGTGTAGGCCAGGAATGTCCACCAGCTGTTGTGAAACTACAAGTCCCATCATGCCTTGCCACAATTTTGCTATTCGGGAATACTAAAACGATTGTCCGGCATGCTGGAATGTGTAGTTTCGCAATAGTTTTGACATGCCTGGTCTAGGCTGTTACAGGCTGGGTTTGAAAAATCACATGAGCTGATTGGCTGCTTGTTTATCACTCTCCACTTTTTCACTTTTGAAGCTTAGTGCATCTAGCCCATACTGTTATTTCATAGGATTAGTGGCAGCATTAATGCTATACCTACGCATATTTCTATATAAAACATGTAATATTGATTCATCTTTAGGCAGGAGACCATCTACTGTTGAATACGTGTGCGGAATATATATATCTTCACTGCATTTCCCTGATTCCCCTTTACCAATCTACTGATCAGTAACACTGAATGGTGGCCATCCTGGAAATACTGCAGATTTGCCTATCTCGGTAATTTTTGGTTGGTATTGGCAAATTAGGGAAATATACAATTTCCCAGACACTGGCGTTGGGGGATTGGGGCCTTAACAAAACATTAATAAAAAGATGGGGTTTTTTATCACTGTTTAGAGACTCAATGCTACAATCTGGCGAGGTGTCCCTGCATGTCCACTCAGAAATGAAGCAAATAGTGGAATCACTTGTTCACAAGCAAAGACATTATTTTAAGTAAACAAATGTTGATCATTTGAATGTGAAAATCGGCTTGTTCTTCCACTGAAATTATTTTGAAATGTGTAATTATTTTGCTTGGTTGTTATAATTAACTTTTTTTATGGATTTATTCTTCCTATGTTGTATTATAATTTACAAATAAACAGAAACAATCATATTAACTGCTAAGGGTGTATGTAATACATTCAAAGTTTGATAACATTTTTACCAACAATATATAAATTAGATTTTTTTTTTTGTAACCAGGCTTTAAAACCACATAAATGCAGAATAAACTTCATGGTGCACTTTTGTCAATTCGTTGTCTTTGTTATTCCACAATTTTTAATTTGACAAAGATTGTTTTGTTTATAAACTTTTCTTAAACTAATGTTAAAGGTATTATATACCCAGTTTGTTTTAAACCAAAATTACCATTTCATTTTGATTGGGTGTACATTAGTTATAGGTTAACAGAAGATTAAATACCTGAGGTAATGTCAGGTTCCTCAGAGGTTGCCGGTTCTGTTAACACTGGTTACATTCCAGCAAGTGACTAAGCCAGGCATGTACAAACTGTGGTCCTCCAGCTGTTGTGAAACTAAGCATCCCAGCATGCTTTGCCATAGTTTTAGCATACCTTAATAGGAAAACTGTGGCAAGGCATGATGGAACTTGTAGTTTCATAAATAGCCCCTTTCACACCGCATCTCTTAAATGGTATATTACCGTTTAAGTGCCAATTTTTTGACACTGGAAGACCTGTTTTTGGAAACTTTCTTATAAGAAAAGTGACTTTCGGAAAATGGCTGCCCCCATACGATAGACAGTTTTTTTAAACAGGTTTTCCTATGGGGCAGCCTTTTTCCGAAAGTCACTTTTTTTATAAGCGCATCCATCCATAGTACTGCCGGGATCTGCAGCGCTGCACGGGGGGGGGTTCTTAAACACATTGGGGGGGTTTGTTAGCCCTAAGGGGGGGTGTGTGTATTAACCCGCGCGGGGGGGCGGGCCCCAGTGCATATGAATATTTAATGAGCGCTCATTAAATATTCACTGCGCTGGGTCCGCTCATTGGCTGGATCCTAAATACCGCTTCAGACCCGATTTTGATGCCAAAATAACGGGTCTGAAACTGGTAGGACCCTCCATTTTAACCGTTTTTAAAAAAGCTGCTTTTTTAAAACGGTAAAGTGGTTCTGCACCTTTCAGACCGCACAGATTACCGTTTTAAAACTGTTAAAAATCTGCAAAATACCAGTTTTTAAGTGCGGTCTGAAAGGGGCATTAGATGCATCCCCTTCGCTTTCAGGTTATAGGTAAGCTTCTTCATAAGATAAAATGGTTGGATTTGTGTACATCTTGAAAGACTTATATACTTGTATTTTCAACAAGAAGCTGAGTTTAGTTTAATGCCCATACACTTGTAAATATCGGATGTGATGCAACATCGCAATGCAATGTCCCATCGCATCCGAATGCATCTTATGGTGGACAAGTGCTTTTTTTCCAGCACCTGATGTCGCATGCCACATTGCGTGCTAGAAGAGGGCAGGCGTTAGTGTAGCGCAGCGGGCTGGTGTGCGGCGGTAGTCAGCTGCGGGTGGGAGAATTTGAAAAAAACATTTCAAAACACAGGACGTTCAGTACATAGCGTCGCATGGTACATAAAATGTGCATACAATCATTCGATTTCTCAAACATGTGGTAGTAATTGAATGATTGTATAACATATCTCATAAGTGTATGGGCTACATAAATTCTGTGTCATAAAGCTCGTAAAAACAGGGATTTAGTTATATTAAGTTTTTATATAGAGCACTTTCTCCAACAGCACTCAAGGCGCATTAATAAATATAATACCAAAAAGATAACTATATAAATACAAATTGGAGCATAGTAAGTATTTAGTATACTCTTATGGGCTTAGATTAATCACATTTTAATCTAATATATTAAATCAAAGTAAACACTTTTTTTGGGTGATGTTTGCATGGCGCAATGGTATGTGGGTGTGCATACCTCCCAACATTACCCTCTCCAGGAGGGACAGAATGCTCTATTCCTGGACTTCCCCTTCATTTTTTTGATTAATATCACCTGTGTTGAAGCGCTTTTCTTATTCATTAACCTGTTTAAAACAAGTGATGGAAATCATATATTAAGAGGGAAGTCCAGGAACAGAGCATTGTCTCCCTCCTGGAAAGGGTCATGTTGGGACTCGGGAGGTATGCCCATAGCATCCATGCTGCATGCATGGTAACCGTCAGTCTTTAAGTTCTACTCGGCTGTCAAACACATCAAGCTCGCTAGATGGCGCCCGGCTACACGATGTGAGCACCAACAGAGGACGGTAGTCGTAATGTGTTACTATCCGCACAGCAGTACATCCGGGGTAATTCACTGTGCGTTCCAGTTTCCGGAAGTGATAGGTGTGACCCATGCCGGCTTCCCTGCCTCCCGGAAGAGCTTCCTGTTCCCTGTCTAGAGATCAGCGTGACATTCAGGAGCAGGGCGACCATGCTGCGTATCCTCCGTGCTGCCCCGGTGGTGGGCCGCCGGCTCTCCGGTCACAGCCGGGTGACTGTCCAGCATCAGGTGGGAGGAGCTCTCATATACATCACGTGTGTGTCCTGTGTCAGTGTGCTGTTATGAAACTAAGTGCCGGCATGCCCTGATAGCCCTGTCACTTGCTGTGAGATATAGCTATTAGCAGGCTGCGCTCCCCTGTGGCGGTGTACAGAGCATCCCTACATAAGAAACGCTACAATAGTATGCAAATAGGTAGGGGCAGAACAGTGACAGTGCCAATATGCAGTTAGGGTAAGGGACTCTGGGCTCCCACATCATGCACCCAGTATATGGTGCCATGTGTGCAGGTGGCTGCAGCAATCCAACAGTGGTGTAGCTAATAGCTAATGTTATGAGGGAGAGCCCAGAGAGTCTGCTCTATCTGCTACAGAACTAAATGCCCAAATGGAGCCCCTGTGCATGCTTTACCTAATTCTCATGTGCATAGAGGGTAGGAATGATGGCTAGGATTCTGGCATCGAATCTTTCCATGTGTTGGTAACTGACCATCACATCAAAATAAATTTGACAGAAAATATAATTAATATGATTTGTGCGTGTGCAAAAGAAAATGCCCCGAGGGGTGGGACCATCGAATCACCATCAAATGTTTACCATTCAATGGTAGCGAACATCAGAATGCCGTCATCGTATGGTAAAAGTACTACCATTAAAGCAAAATCATCGATGGTTAAGAATTGTGATGGCCATGCCTAATGGAGGGCGCATCAACCCTACTTACTTGGAAGGAGGAGCTGCATTTGGTAATGCACCTGCATGCATTTGTGATCCAGTGCGGCAACGGAGGAAGCAGCATGGGGTCACGGTTAGGTCTAAATTCAAGTGGGCTAAGGGACCTTGTCACATGACAGGGGAGGAGAGGGGGCGAAGGAGGAGCAAGGGACCCAAATGGACCCTCGCGGGCTTGCCAAACCTTGGGGACAGTGGCTCGCTTGCCACATGGTTACTAACGGCAACCAGTGGTGGCGTGGATTGTGAAGGAGCAAGCCCCCCTGGCTTTGTTCCTCGTCTTGGGTGTGAAAGGTCCAGTAGTACACTATAATTTAGCAACTACCATGGGGTCACCTATAACACCATTGGGCTGCAGCTGTGACCAAGAGTCCAGGACATCTATCTTATGACATATATATTCCAGCCTCAGCCCTCCCCTAGAATGGTTTTGAGGAAAGTGCTGCCAAGCGGCTGTAAACTGTCAATCTGCTCAAGTTTCCGTCCTCACTGCACAAGCACAGTATGTGTCTGGTGCAAGAATAAAGTACAAACGTTATTACTTTGCGTCATGTGCCTCAGAATCTTCAGTGTCCAAATTATCCTGCTGAGGATAGTTTATCTGTCGCCTTCCCCTTCAGAGCCAGTTATCTCCCCCTAGGTTTTGTGATGTGGTCCAGTGAAGATTGACACTTCACTGTACATGCCCTTAAAGCCACCATACAATAGTGCAATTTGGGCCTTTTTCACTCGATTTCAAAACATCAGGCTGATAAATCGAGTGAAAAGTGTCAAATATTATGTCTTTTACTTACGATTCCGATCTGATACGCGGTCCCGTGCGCAGCTCTGTTATGTTATTTTTGGTGGTTGGCCTGCAGGCAGAATTATTAGAAGTTATCTAAACATCATGATGTGTGTGGAAACCTGTAAATTTGTTCCCCATTGTTCTTCCTCCACTATGTGTGTTTGAACCTTTTTTAAAGTGTGTATTCGCAACCTTTCTCTAGAAATTGATATTATTTTATGATTATTCTCTGTATTACATACAGAGATGCCAATCTTGTGTCAATGATTGGACATCCCTACCCTGAACTCAAGTGGTGCAAAATGATGTCTCAGGTGATGTCCCAAAATGTCCAATAAAAGCTTGGAGTTCAGACCTGGCGAGTCAGAAGGCTGTGACTTATTCGGACATATTAGTACTTCTCAAACTATAGGGCAATGACCCATGTTCTGTCCTGGGAGAGAGCTGATCTTTCTCCTGCCACCTGGCATAGAAGTGATAATTGACAGTAAATTATAAAAGCCGTAACTGGATTCCATTTGTGCAAAGGAAAAATACCATGTTCTTTAAAAACAAACTCTCACTGAGTTGTTCCTTGTAAAGGATAGTCTACGATTGCTGCGCATGTGTATATTTAATATTCAGCCAGATAATATTATAAAGCAGATTTGTTAAGTTAGATGCATGGAAAAATCTAATTAATAAATATGTAATCGCATATAGAGAGTGCAGCACAACCAGTGGGCAATATATTTGTGTGAACAGCACACTTGTTGCAGGGACTGGCATCACAGCTGGGTGGGCAAATTCAAATGCCCATCTAGCTGGATGTCGGGATTGAGATATCCAGTAGCCAATTAGTAAGTGTATGTGCTTACCTAACGTGGCCATTTTGGGTTTATCTACATCTCCCTCCACTGTGCATGACCAACACCTTTGCCCCAGACCTAAAGGCCCATACACTCTGTGCGGCATTCAGCTGAAAGCGGCTCAGTTTGGTCTTTTGAGCTGTTTTCTAAAGACGGGGCAGCGATGAGTGGTGAGTGCTTATGTGCACTCCTGCATCATCGCTGGCCTGCTGCTCATCCATTGCGTCCACCCCCGGGAAAATCGCTAAAATGGGCAAAAACCTCTCAGTGTGTATGCACTAAGCGTTTGTCATTCTAGCGATTTTCCCCATTGAACGGTCAGCAGACACGCTGGGCAAAATCAACCAGTGTGTATGTACCTTTACTTTCCTTATGCTTGATTTTCCTCATGTATGTTTCACTAAAACCCATGGTCTTCAATTTGGTAACACAATGCATTTATCTGTTGCAGCTGCACCTGAACATCTGCCGGCATTGCTCCTCTGGAATAATTCCCAATGAAAGGATTCGCAACATAGGAATTTCAGCCCACATTGATTCTGGAAAAACAACCGTGACCGAGCGTATTCTGTATTACACTGGACGCATAGCACAGATGCATGAGGTGCGTTATACCATAATATAAGTATCTCCACAGTTCAGGGCCTCCTGAAAGGTGTACATCAGATATTTTCTGAAAACCATTCTTCTGGTAACTCTAGAAAGAATAGCGTTGCTGATGGCAACCAAGCATTAACAAGGATATTCGTTATTTTTCTGTCCGCATAGATAGACTAATTTAGAATTTGAGACTTTTTGATCATGATCTAGTAATAGGGACTGAACACTAATTTCATTTTTATGACTTTTTTTAAAATTTTATTTCATTTTAATTAGTTTAATAGGTATTTCGATGTTATGAATTGAGCAAACTTTATCAGTCATGTACTAAAAAGAGACCACATACAGCAGGGGTGGCCAAACCGGTCCTCGAGATCTACCAACAGTCCACGTTTTCCAAATCACCTAGCTGGTGCACAGCTGTAGTCATTACTAACTGTCACATTTTCAAACATGTTGCATTCATTCCTACTATAGATCCACAGGTTGCCTGACATACATGAACTGTTGGTAGCTCTTGAGGACCGGGTTGGCCACCCCTGACATAGAGTATATCTACATGCAACATTTTCCACTGTTGAACCCAGCATGCTGGATGCTATCTGCAGTGGTTTGGGGCTGGGTACTTGAGCACACACCTGAAGATTTATCTGTCCAATCCATCTGGTGGGAGCAAAAGTCTGGTAATGTATTGGATCCTATGACAATCGAACATTTGTTCCCAAACTCTGGAAAACAGACAATGATCTTTGGTCAAATTGGTTAAATTCATTTAATCTAAAGGTCCATACACACTGGGCGACTTTGCCCAGTGTGTTTGGACAATGATGATAGGCTGAAAATCGCTCACACACAGCGCATACACACTGAGCAATTTTCGCCCTTCTGAGTGATTTTCCTGGGGGTGGATGACTTCATCACTCATCTGCTGGTAATACCAAAGCAGCTCAAATGGCAAAACAGGGCTGCTTTCAGCTCCGAATTATTCAGTGTGTATGGGCCTTAACAGATTTGTCTAAATCAGGCATAGCCAAGCTGTGGCCCACCAGCTGTTGTGAAACTACACGTCCCAGCATGCCTTGACATAGTTTTAGCATTCCCTAATAGCAAAACTGTGGCAAAGCATGATGGGGCTTGTAGTTTCACAACAGCTGGACGGCTATAGTTTGGCCATGCCTGGTGTAAATGAAAACATAACATTTGGCCATTTGGGAGCTAATGACTGTTTATCATATGCTTTCATTCATTACCAGATTTTTGCTCACACCAGACAAATTGGACAGATAAATGTGTAGGGGTATACCCAGCTTAAGTGTGTTTCCAAACATTAGCCGTGTTGCTTGTCCAATGTTACCAAGCTTCCAAAAGGGAGCAATGTATTATTTAACATACATAATAATGGCTTTTCATTTCAGGTGAAAGGTAAGGATGGTGTTGGGGCTGTTATGGATTCTATGGAATTGGAACGCCAGAGAGGTATCACCATTCAGTCTGCTGCCACCTTCACCATGTGGAAAAATACAAACATCAACATAATTGACACACCAGGTACAGTGCCATAGCTCAGTGAAGACAACAGTTTGTTACATGGTCAAATACTGTACAGATATAAAATGTCTAGAATCCAGTGCAGTCTAAGGCCAGTATTCAATGCTCCCGATTCACCGGTTTTTTTTCCGGCGAATCGGGCTGTTTTCACTCCTTGCATTGAAGGAGTGAACAGTGAATGCCGGCCAGTTCTCAGTTTCATAATCGCTGCAATTCGCTGGTGTATTTCAATGGGGTTTTCACTGGGATTCACTGAGAGTGTATTCAATGCTAGGATGCTTTCTCCCTGATTTTTGCCATGATTCTCCATTTTACATTCAACATCTTTTTTAAGGTGAACTGGAAAGTGATCTTTTAAAATAAAGGTGTTTTTTTTTTGGTATCAAAAAATCAGATTTTTTTTTTTTTTCATGTGAAGGGACATGCTATTTCTATTCATGTGCTTGAAGCACATTTTTATATTTATTTATATATATATATATATATATATATATATATATATATATATATATAAAACAAGCAGAAGTCACTCTAAGAATTAGTTCAGAACTGCACAGCGGCAGTCAATGTAAAAAACGGGAAGACACTGGTATAGTGCAAAGCCAACGTTTCGGGCGGGTAGCCCTTTATCAAGACATAACAAGTGTACAAACATTACTCACATTTATAGTAGAAAAACTGTCAAATCACTCTATGCACACCACCACCGTGCTGGCCCCCGGCGGGGAACTGATGACATCATCGGCGCTGCTGCACCGACAGGTTCTGACTCACCGGGGGCGTGTGTCCATCACCGTGTACCTAGTAACCATGGTGACAATGTAAATAAATGCATGAAAACTATAAACCACCATAACGTGTACACCTCAAGTGAGGAAGGTTAAAAATCAAGGGAGACCACAGGGCGGCAATGAGCGGGGAGCTGTAGTGTGTGTGTATGCTACGGGCTGGTCACCGTATCCGGACCGTGTATACAACTGGGCTGAATGAGCGGCTGCTGTCAGCCGTGTCCGTGATCAGGCAGGAGCGCAAGATCGCTATATAGTGTAACCTATGTGCTGTCCCACAGGCGAACACTGGACGCTGTGTAATGTGTGCCTTGCGGGAACGGTGTCGGTCCCGCGGCTGGATGTGCGGCTGCAGACTGCCATGTAAGGGATGAATCAATGCTATCAGATCGCTAGATCCAGGGTGCCTGGTTGGGAGCACGCAGAGAGTGTAGCCATGGTGCTGAACAGGGTGTATGAATGGGAACACGCAGTGCGTGTAACCTAGGTGCTGAACGGAGTAAAGCCGTCCAGTGTGTGCCAGCCTTGTCATGTAATATGGCAAGGTTGGGAGGGCAACTATGTGATGGAAACTGGGCGATGTGGTGTGAAAGTGTACTAAGTGTGACTGTGTGGAGGAGGGTGAGGACGGACTAAGCGGGCTTAAGAAAGAGCTGGATGGGTAGAAGTGAGAGTGCAGAAAGAGGGAGAACCAAGTGTGCAGATCGTGTATCTATGGATACAGCCAATGATGAAAGAAGCGGCAGTGAGAATGTGAAGGTCTAGAGGTGATTTATTTTAATTTTTTTTACACTTTCACCAGCAGGGGGCCTGACGCGGTGAATAGGGTGACACGGAGGGCTGGCAGCGAATGCTCCAGCCCTCCGGAACCCTGCGAATGTGCAGCTAATCCTTAACAGGATTCGCTGCACATTTCGAAAACCAGAATTGAATACTGCACTAAGATGAGCAATATTTATTTGCTGCTTACAGTAGCCGTTATGCTTAGTACTTATCACTTGTTTGGGCATTTGTACGCTGATGATACTCCAATCTATCTATCCTCCCCTGAATTGTCACATCAGTATTGCTCCGTGTCTCTGAATGTCTTTCTGCCATTTCATCTTGGATGTCATCTCGCCACCACAAACTCAACATTTCCAAAACAGAATTAATTATATTCCCACCAACCAAGAGTAGTTACCTGATATCTCTATCACTGTTGAGAACACAACAATTAATCCTACTCCACAAGCTCACTGCTTAGGGGTCATCATCGACTCTGAACTGTCCTCTTATTCAATCTCCCTCTAAATCATGTTACGTGCATCTAAAAAACATATCCAAAATTCGTCTGTACCTTACACAAGACACTGCAAAAACTCTAATCCATGCACTTATTATATCACGTATTGATTATTACAATGGCCTCCTTACCGGTCTTCCTAAGAAAAGACTCTCACCACTACAATCCATTTTGAATGCAGCTGCGAGGCTGTTATTCCTGGCTAGACATTCATCGTCTGCTGATCCACTCTGTCAGTCCTTCCATTGGTTGCCTGTATTTACCATATTCAATATGAAATACTTCTACTTACATGCAAAGCCATCACTCTGACTACACTGCCTTAAATCTCTTCCCTTATCTCAAAATATATCCCCACCCAACCTCTCCGCTCTGCACAAGATCTGCGTCTCTCACTCACACTCATTACTTGCTCCCACTTACACTTGCAGGATTTGTGTCGGGCAGCACCCACCCTATGGAATGCCCTTCCACACACACTAAAGGCCCCCACACACAGCACAATTTTCAGGCATTTTCTGAGCGATTTTACTAAATCGCTCAGAAAATGCCTGAAAATGCATGTAAATCGCTGTGTATATAGCCCACACAGCGATTTACATGCGCGCCCCCGCCGTTCTGAATCTGCACAAGATTCAGAACGGACCTGTCTGTCAATTCAGAGCAGTCGCTGAGATGCTCCTGCTCATCTCCCACATGTGTGGCGCGGGGATGAGCAGGGCCATCTGAGCGACCGTCACTGAAGACGCCGCCAAGAAGCCCCGCTGTCACTCACCGCCCCACTGAAGCCGCTGCCGCCCGGAAGCATTCCTGCACAACGCCGGGGCACTGAGCCCTGAAAGGGCACATCCAGTATTTGAAATGCCGGCTGGCTGTTGGAGTGGGTCTGAAGCGGCTGTGGTTCGCAGCGCAGGCATTAATAGACAGCTGCCGTTGCTGCAGAGCTCAGCTGAGGAAACTCCTGTCGTATCCTTCACCGCGGCATCCTGCCTCCTTTCTCCAGCCTGCACCAACCAATCAGGGTGCCGCAGGCTCAACAATCAGGGTGCCGCAGGCTCAACAATCAGGGTGCCGCAGGCTGTGTATCATTGGACAGCTGAGCCGTCACTCAGCTGTCCCGGCTAGCGCTTTTACACGCTGTCAGTGCACTGTATGTGCAGACAGAGTGCTGTCAGTAGGGACTAGTAGGGAGCGCAGCAGCGCAGATCAGCTCGTAATAGATCCAATGAGAATGTCTGTGGTGGGCACAGGCTCCTGGGACTCTTATTATGGTCCTGGTGCCTGCTCTTGTGCCCCCCCCCTGATGCCTTTGAGTGTTAAGTGTGTCAAGCATATATGTATATGTAAATTGTGCGGTGCAGAGCAGAAGAAACTGCCTATTCTTTCCAACCAGCAAGACGCCTATGTTTAGGAATGGGGATGGGGACCCCTATACCACATTATATATATATATATATATATATATATATATATATATATATATATATATATATATATATATATATATATATATATATATACATACACAGTGCAGTTTGATGGCATGTGACAGTAGTGACAGATTTGAGATCTCCCGTGCTGAATCTCCCAATTTGAATCTCTGACACAAATCTCTCTGTATGTGGCTCATTGTCTGAAATGAGTCACAACAGTGAAATCTCTTGTGCTGAATCTCCCGTTATGTATCTCTGGCACACATCTCTGCGTATGTAGGGCCCATAAGACTCTCCTCTAGCCTCCAAACTTTCAAGCGTTCCCTGAAAACTCACCTCTTCAGGCAGCTTATCATATTCAGGACCCCCACACAACCAACAGTAGCATTCATGTCTAATTGCAACCCATCAGGACTGTCTTGTAATATGGTGAGACTTGCATGGTATGGAATCATACCCATATGTAACGGACCCCTGCTGGCATCTGTATTCTGACTATTGGCATCCCATCTCCTAGCCATCCATATGTATTCCCAGAAATACTGCTCTGGCTTCTGTAATAGCACAGCATGCGTTGTCACCAAGTGTTGAAAGCCTCCCAAACAGACTGCATAGGTGGTCATCAATAGCAGTCTGTTTCTAAGGGGAACAGGAGGCATAGAAGGAGAGCCTGGAGCCTGCTCCATCACCATGGCACGTTTTTCAGGTATCAATTCAATCAGTATCTCCATCACTGTGGATTTAGTGTATTGTACTAAATGACTAGTATGGCGCACATAGGTGTATTGAATATTGTGTCCTCTAATCTACCAGGCCATGTGGATTTCACAATTGAAGTGGAAAGAGCCCTGAGAGTATTGGATGGGGCAGTACTTGTGTTGTGTGCTGTTGGAGCGGTCCAGTGCCAGACCATGACTGTGAACAGACAAATGAAACGATACAATGTGCCCTTCCTAACATTCATCAACAAACTGGACAGACAGGGTTCCAATCCTACCAGGGCAGTGCAGCAGCTGAGGTGAGTGAGCGCTCCACATGCAGTTTACAAAGATACAAAGTAAAATATATAGCATTTTACAGTGCATGAGTCAACCATTTGTGTTTTCCTTTATATCAGGGCTAAATTAAACCATAATGCAGCATTTGTCCAGATTCCAATTGGACTTGAGAGTAACTTTAAAGGAATTCTGGACCTTGTGGAGGAACGCGCTGTGTATTTCGATGGAGAGTTTGGGTATGGTGTATTTCATGGTTTCTGTGTATTACTGTTCTTATTATTACAGTATTTTGACACAAAGTACCTTCATTTTATTTTAAGGCAAAATATGCGTTATGAAGACATTCCCGTGGAGTTCAGAGCTGAGGTAGCAGAGAGGCGGCAGGAACTGATAGAAAGTGTGGCGAATTCTGATGAAATTCTAGGGGAGATGTTCCTGGAGGAAAGGACTCCTACAACTACTGAATTAAAGGTGAGCTGCATAGACAAATAGTCCCAAATCTGGATTTCTTAACATTATATGTAGTGTCTGTGATCTGACTAATATTTTGTTCTTCAGCAAGCCATCCGAAGAGCCACTCTGAAGAGGATGTTTACACCTGTTCTAGTTGGGAGTGCACTTAAGAATAAGGGTATCCAGCTTCTCTTAAATGCTGTGTTAGAGTATCTTCCAAACCCATCGGAAGTATCAAATTATGCTATTCTCAATAATGAGTAAGTCTTCAGAGCAAACAAACTGTATTTTAATGTTTTCCTGTTATGTACATCAACGATCTGTAACAAAACCTCACCTGCTCCCTGAACATGTATTGCGGGGAGACACTACAGTCTGTACCGAGAGTTTCATTATTCATATATCATGAAATAGCAGGCAAAGACTTCATGTCATCTGTGCCTACAGTTTGCAGAGGGAACGCCACATGTTGGCCCTATTGGAATGCCTTCAGAGGCGGATTTAGACCTCATGGGGCCCTTGGCAAGATACTGATTTGGGGCCCTCCTCCCTCCAACAATCCATAGCAAAATATTTTAGCTGCTGATTGCAGTCAGCATCGATAGAGTACATTGGCGCGTGCACCTTCTACGATAAATGCTCAGCTGCATGAACATTGGCATTGCGTACTAATCTGAACCATACATACATTTAAATGAAGGTTAGGCAATCATTTATTGGATAAAATCATCGGATAATATAACTGGTAATCAAAGGTTGAACTTGATGGACATAAGTCTTCGTTCAACCTAAACTACTATGTAAACTATGAATCAGGCTGTAGGTCTTTTGGATGTAGACTTAATACCTGCATCACATTTAAAGTAAACGGATTGCCCACATTGTATACTGTATTCTATAGGTTGTTAGGTTTTTTTTTTGTTTTTTTATAAAAAGACAATAAAAATACACCTGATTTATTAAAAAACAAACAACTGATGTCTACATAAATTGGAAGAAACCATTTTGTGATCCAAAGATTTTTATATCAAAGAACATTAAAGGGACTTTCCGAGTATTGGCAGGTCCACACGATGTCAAAACATCACACGGTAGTCGTGCAGTGCTCCTCTGGGAATGTTTTGGGTGACCCAGATATCTTAATAACGGTCCCTTGGGCCCTAGGCAGACACTTAGGTTGCCCTGTGGAAAATCCACCTCTGGATGCCTTTACTCTGAAATGCAGTATTTAAATGATTAACAATATGTGAACTATACTATATACGTAGAGAAAGAATATTGCCCCCAATAATGCGCTTAAAAGAGCAGCACCTCTATAGTACCTCGCTGTTAGTAAATGTACAGGTGGGAGAGAGATAGAAAGAGAGAATAGGGGTGCGTTATACTAAAAATACCACTTAGTGGCTGTACATACAATAAATCAATGAAAATTTGTAAAAACAAGTATATATTTATTGGCCATGGTTCATCCAGCAATAAGGTTTCATTTCACAGTTTCGGATTTTCCAAAAAGTGCCAAATACAGTACAGATCCGCGGCCCAACGCGTTTCGTCCCTTAGGACTTCATCAGGGGCATGAATCGATCCGATAAGTAGGTGTCTCCTACACAATTTATGAATGGAGGTATATCCTCTAACCGTAAGATAGTGGTCTATACAAAAATTTTGGGGCTACCGATTAGGTGAAAGTGGTCTCTCAAACCAGATAGTGGCAGATAAGTTCACAGATAGTGGCAGATAAGTTCACAGATAGTGGCAGATAAGTTCACAGATAGTGGCAGATAAGTTCACAGATAGTGGCAGATAAGTTCACAGATAGTGGCAGATAAGTTCACAGATAGTGGCAGATAAGTTCACAGATAGTGGCAGATATGTTCAAACATAAAGTGGCAGTATTCAATATGGTGTTCTTCTGTCCACAGTGGCAGATTTATACAGCATCAATTTAGGTGAGAGTGATCTCCCAGACCAGATAATAGCAGACCAATTCATACACGTAATTGCAGAATTCAATATGGTATTCCTCTGTTCCCAGTTGTAAATTTATACAGCCTCAATAGGGTGAAAGTGGTCTCTAAAACCAGATAATAGTAGACAAATTCACAAGTAAAGTAGCAGTGTTTCAATATGGTATTCCTCTGTCCACAATAGCAGATTTATACAGCCTCTTAATGTAACCTGAACCAAGAATCCCGGGGTCTCCTGTATATATATACTTCTTTTATACCAGTCCTTGAATACAATATATGCTAACTTATTCATGTGTACTCCACCTTCTAGGTTGTCTCCTGCATGTTCTTTATGCTTGTTATATACATTGCTTATTACAGAACAGCTGTTTCTGAATGCCCACTACATAGCTCAGTTGCTGTCTCATGTTCTGTTTCCTCATAGAACGTGTTACAAAGTTTTGTGACGTGTGAAAGTAATGCATAATAATTAATTTTTGGCTGCATTTGGGAGTAATATGGGAAGTTAAGTGGAAGTGCGATAGTTTTGTTTTAAAAGGTAGAAAATACGTTTTCTACTTTTTTCTGTAAGTGTTTGTTATTTACCTAAAATATCTTTTTAGGATTCTAAGTTATATACAGGAAAGTTTTTACTTCATGTGATCACTAGCCAGAAGATATTCTGTCCCCCTTCATGCATTCCCCTACACCACGGGTGTCAAACACAAGGCCAGTGGGCCAAATCCGGCCCGCCAGACCTCGTCATGTGGCCCGCGCAGCCGCCGCCACCCACCCCCGCCTGGCGCCGATTACATTACTGCGGGAAGCCATCACAGTGTGAGTGTCACATCACATTCAGTGACGCTCACATGACGACTCGAGACTGAGAGACATACCTAACAACGTGAGGAAGCCGGGTGACACAGTCACTCCGCCGCAGCGCTCGCTGGGAGGAGGAGGGAGGCAGGACAGTGGACACAGACTTGTTAGTGTCACTGTGTGACATGCCTGACTCCTCCCCGGCTCCTCCTGCGGGCAGCGGCTACGGCGCTGCTATGTGTGACACACGCCCGCCTGACAGCAGTGCCAGTGACACCGTGGCGCGCATGCTGCTGCGGCTGCCTGTCGGACTTGGACACCGGCCCGGCGGTGAGCTGCCTCCTGCCTGTGGTGCCGCACTGCGCAGCAGTGGCATCAGTTGGTTCAGTATATTTACTGTAAGTTCGGCAGTGGGGTAGGCACAGTTGTGTTGTCTCTTGTTGTCCAGACCAGTCTGTCCAGTCCAGAGTCCGTGGCCGGGCAGGCAGAGAGCCAGGCCAGCAGCACACAGCCGCAGCCTGAGCCCACAAATCTGCAGTGCGGCTGCCTGTGTCCAGGGTTATTATCATTATCTGTCCCACTGTCACCACCAGTCCCGAACTCTAGCGAGAGTCCTGCGAACCCAGAGGCCCAGGTCACCTGCTGGGCGATCTGACGTCACGTCACTGTGCCCTGTCCCAGGCCCCCAGCCAATCTCCCTGCTAGTTATTACTTACATTATTACAAAAAACAGTAATAATTGAATGCAGTGACAATAATTTATGATAATAAAGAGTGGACACATAGTCCTACAGATACAACCGGCCCTTTGAGGGTGACCAAACTGCTGATGCAGCCCCCGATGAATTTGAGTTTGACACCCCTGCCCTACACGTTTTCAAACCATCACATAACCCCCTCACGCTCCAATCACTGGGGAAACCAGTGACCACCCCAGTACTAATCTAATAACCACTAACATTTAGTTGTATTCATTGTTAAACCGAATAATACCTTTCAGGAGCATAGAGCTGATAGCCCCTGCTGCAGCGTCACCAAGCTGCTGACCTCTTCCCTGTTCCCTATTACCTGTCTAGAGTGTATATTCTGGTTTTGGTGTATGTCTGAAAAATACTGTACAATTCCAGCAGCACTTCCTTTCATCACACCTTGTTCATAACCCCTTGCTTGTTGTGAAATACTTATTTCTTCGTTGTAGAAGTTGATACTTTAATAACATGGCCTTTTTTTAAATTGAAAATGTCTTTCTCTTTCCTCAATGACTACACATAGACACCAGTAATGAGACTTGTCTCACTTTTCAGAAGTTCAGAAGAATCTACAAAGTTTTTAATGAGCTCTGCCAGAGATGGCTCACAACCATTTGTTGGACTGGCGTTCAAATTGGAAGTAAGTATATAAATGTCAGGTATGCTTCATTACTTGTTCCTCAGCCTGTTGCTATGGGGAGAGCTTAGCGTTACTGTACTGCAAAATATTATCACATCGGAATGAATTTAATTTAATGAAATAATATGGATCTAAATATTCTTGAGTTTCATTAAAATGTTACTAATTAAATTAAATTAATTAAGGCGGTTCTTATGTAATATATGGGCTCCCATTTTTCTTATGAGACCGCGGGGCTCGCTGCGCTCGCCACACTATATAAAATCAACTTCATGCGTAGTTGGATAGTAGGGGTATGAAAAAATGGGGTGCATTTAACATGGGAGCCCAGATAATACATAAGTACCAAAAAGATTCATTGAACTGTGATAGAAGATCATTTAAAATATGTGTAAAATATTTAAGATCTTATTTGTAAGATCTCAAGCTAGGTGCACTAAGCTTCAAAAGTGATACAGGTTGAGTATCCTGTATCCAAAATGCGCGGGACCAGGAGAATTTTGGATAACGGATTATTCCGTATTTCGGAATATTTTAATATTTCAATGATGTATTTTAATGTATCTTGCATTTATGCTGTATAAACACATAAAATACACACAAATATATGTTATTTGTTCAAAAAACAAGGTTTCAAAACATGAAACTAAATGTGTGTACTATCTCAGATACTGAATTTGAATGCCAAGCAATCATTTTCTTGTACATATATAGTGCCAGTTACATATCATGTCCTCTGTTCTGCTGTTACATATCATGTCCTCAGTGAGTTTTTAGAAAAAATATATATTTTTTTCACTTTCTGGAATGTATGGTTTTCGGAATAATTCGGATAACGGATATTCGGATGCGGGATACTCGACCTGTATTGATAAAATGAACAACCAACCAATCAGCTCTTGCCTGTCATTTTTCAAACACAATCTGTGACATGGCAGGTAGGAGCTGATTGGCTGGCTGTTTATCAATCTCCATTTTATCACTTTTGGCATCTGGACTTTTGTTTGTCATCCTTAAAATAAAAAATCAAATTTTGACATTCTAGTATATTCAATTTGTAAGGACGTTCACTGTAGGGAATGTCTGGCCAACCTGTGGCTCTCCAGCTGTTGTGAAAATACACCTTCTTTAATAGCAATATTGTGATAGCGCATGATTGGTTGAGTAGTTTCACAGCATCTGTAGAGCCACAGGTTGGCTATAGGGAGTAGTAGTGTATGTTTGTGTGATATTTAACATAATTACAATCTGATGTATTTCAAACCTTGAAATCCATTTACAAATCATTAGGCTGTGGCATGGCTGCAGCAAAACTTCTCCCCTGAATCTCCTAGCCCTGATAAGATTTGAGTTCACAGTAGGTCCTCCTAGGTGCCGCAGTTGTGCATCTAGGCAAAATCATATGTAGGGGAGATAGATATTTTATACCTCGGTTCTTGTGTATTATAACGGCGCCCGATTTCATCTAAATCGCATCCGATATATCGGCCGATTTGCGGCCGATATTTCGGCCGATTTGATTTGCGTCCGATTTTCGGCCTATTTTTTGCAGATTTTCGGGCATTTCGGGAAAATGCCTCTGATTGTACAATTAAATATCGCATAGCAACGCATGCCAGCAAGTGGCATGCGATGCGATGTGATTCGCAATGTTAAATGCACCCCCATTGTTAACTATCAACACCAACCCGAAGCGTGGCGAGGGGCGGCGGTACGCGTCCTCCGACCTTTTCATACCCCCACTATCCACATCGGCGTGGAGTTGATTTTAGATAGTGTGGCGAGCCACCGAGCCCGAAGCATGGCGAGCGCACGTGGATTACTTTACATGTATTCCGCGGGGCTCGCTGCGCCTGCCACACTATCTAAAATCAACTCCACGCCGACGTGGATAGTGGGGGTATGAAAAAGTCAAAAGGACGCGTACCGCCGCCCCTTGCAGGCTCGCCACGCTTCGGGTTGGCATTAATAGTGGGGGTGGTGTTGACAATGGGGGTGCATTTAACATTGTAAGCACCCATCAGGGTGATTGTACAATTACAAATCGAATCGCTTCACATGCATCGCATGGCATGCATCATATGCCACTATATTGCATGCGATGCACTACGATAGAAATCGGGGGTGTGCAATGATGGAACAGAATGCAAATCGTCCGGAAAAAGTGAAAAATCGGCCGCAAAATCGCATCCGATTTTTTCATGCGATTTCCGCCCGATTTTCGGCCGATTTCGTGGGCGCCATGATAATACACAAGTACCTATACCTCTTTCAGACCGCACTCTAGACCCAGGTTAGTGCCGTGTCCTTGCAGCCCCAACACGAGCCGAGGTGTGGTCTGAAAGGGCCACCTCGGTTAGATTGTCCCAGAAGAATTCTTCCTTAAAGCTTTTTTTTTCAGCAATTCATTTGTGCTTTCAGAAATAGTTGTGTTGAGTAACAAACTTGGGAGTGCTATATACCTATCTCCTTATTGTATTGGTGCATAGATTCTGTGCGTTGCATTCAACTTTATTTAGTATGAGGTCAGGGCTTGTGATGATTAATTCTATCATTGTTCCCAGTCACAAAACTAGCTCTGTTCCCCTAAACCACTAAACAGCTCTCACCGCGTTGTCTGTTCTAGGCTGGTCGCTTTGGTCAACTAACATATATTAGAGTGTACCAGGGAATGCTCAAGAAAAGTGACTACGTTTACAATACAAGGACTGGCAAGAAAGTGCGAGTACAAAGACTGGTTCGTCTCCATGCTGATGTAATGGAGGTAAAGTGTTCTCCTGTAACATTTATTGTAGAGTAAAGCTAGTTAATAATAATAATTATAACAAAATAGTTATGATTGCGTATTTCAAGTAGTTTAACTTTGGCTATGAAATCAGTAGGGATTGATGTTCAATCCATTGTTATCTCATGAAAGCAGTGCCCCTCCCCTTTGTTATATTCCCCTTGTTCGGTACTATTGGATCCCTTTATGTATATGATGATAATAACCGAATTATGTAATGGGTATCTCATCTACAGTGGCGTAACTATAGTCCCGCAGACCCCGCGGTGGCGGGGAGGCGCTAGGCAGGTGTGGGCGCCTGGGGGGTCTGCGGGACTATAGTTACCACCTGGTCCCGGCTCCCGACTCCTGCCCTTCCCCTCCTTACCCCATTGCCGCCGGCGCCGCTGCCTCTAACCCGACACGCAGATCTGTGTCGGGTGACGGGCGGTCCCCGGCTCCGGCTGCAGTGCTAATATAATAAGAGACACTCGGAAAATGGCTGCCCCCATAATGCTGTATGGGGGCAGCCATTTTCCGAGTGTCTGTTATTATATTAGCACTGCAGCCGGAGCCAGGGACCGTCCGTCACCCGACACAGATCTGCGTGTCGGGTTAGAGGCAGAAGCGCCGGAGGCAATAGGGAAAGGGTAAGGAGGGGGTTAATATTTCGGGGGGGGGGGGCGCCCGAAATGTCCGGTGGGGGGGGGCGCAAAAAAAGTAGTTACGCCTCTGTTCATCTAGCATCAGCTGTATTGCATTTAATGCTAACTTTGCTAGAATGCTAGCCCTCGGTATAGGAAATGTATAACCTTGGAAGGACTTCTCCACAGATCTCTGCTATAAATTTGTGCATGGTTTATAGACCCAGTCTCCTGTGCATGTTAGCAGATAGTTATTTATTCTATTGTTATTTATTCTATTGTTATTTATTCTATTGTCACCCAAACCGTACAGTGTAACTATGTTTTTGTGTTCTACTCTTTACAAAGGATGTGGATGAGGCCTATGCAGGAGATATCTGTGCCTTGTTTGGGATTGATTGTGCAAGTGGTGACACCTTTGCCAGCAAATCCAATGACAATATCTCTATGGTGAGTTATGTTCTCCTACCATGGAGAGTAACATTGTGGCCAAGAAGTGACACACTAAAACAATTTTTACTTTGTAGATGGACGCTTTGTATACATATTATATATGGGTGAGGAGGACCTTGGACTGCGTACCCTATTTACAAACTTAATCAGCCAGATGCTTTAAAAAGTGATAAATTGGAGAGTTAAACAGCTCCCAACTCTGATATTACAGACTGGGTTTGAAAAATGAAGGTTAGGAGCTGGTTGGCTGGTAGTTTATTACTCTCTACTCTATCACTTTTTGAAGCTTGGTGCATTTGGCCCATTGAGAAGTTCTATCATGCTGACTCTTGCAGTTCCACACAAAGAAAGAATAATGCTAATGCACACTATATAGCACTAAGCACAGAGCAGCACACAACATGGCCTGTTCTGGTTCACTCTCCAAGGCAAATTCCTTCTCAAATGGACAAAACCATATGCACTGCAGGTGGGGCAGATGTAACTTGTGCAGAGAGAATTAGATTTGGGTGGGGTTTTCCGTCAAAGTTAGATCTATATTGCAATATAAAAATAAAGCAGTGAGTATTTTCCCTGCACAGAAACAAAATAACTCACCCAAATCTAATTCTCTCTGCAAAAGTTACATCAGTTGACCTGCTCTCGCTAGCTCCTCACTCCTTACGTCTCACAGCAGCTGCTGCAGTGCGTTACCATCCACACAGACAGCTCAGACATCCACATTTCCCTCCTCCCAGTGCTATTGACCATAACTGCCTATATTTGCTGTTGTGATTATACTTTTTCCAAACATCTTGTGACCACAAGGCCCTTAGATCACTTAGCAATCTGATTCCATCTTCCTATGTCTACCAGAACCAGAACTTCAGTATACTGTATGCTTTCTCAGATAAGTGTAACAAGTAGGAATCTGCTGTGTTCTCTGATATAAAGCCTCTGTTGCTTATCTCCTGTATAGTTTCCACAGAAAATGGGTACATCTATTCTATGCTACATTAGTTTCCAACATAACAGTAATAGCAGCACCGGCGGCTGTGAACGGCTGAATGTAGTGACTCATTTATAGTAGCCACTGTTGCACACAACACTTGAATTCTCCCCATAGAGGTGAGGAGCAGCGCTAGCCTTTTATTATATATGTATAGGATTATCAGTGGAAGGGTCTACATGGCCAATGTGGTGTTTTTGGCTTGCATACATTTATCTGGTTTATTACAGTTCATGCGTCTGTATTCTGTTTCTGATCACAGGAATCCATCCATGTGCCAGATCCAGTGATCTCTGTAGCAATAAAGCCAGTGAATAAGGTAAGATAATATACTATCTTGGTCAGTTTGTCTTAAGCCCCATACACACTACACAATTATACAAGTTATTGCTCGGAAGGGCTCTTCTGAGCGATATCGCTTAAAAAACGTTTAGTGTGTATACTCAGTATCGTTAATGATGCGCGCTCCTGTGCATCGCTAATGACGCCCCAGCCGTCTGTACATGCAGCTTAATTGACTACAGATCTAGCCACATTAATCTGTCCTACCTATGGCGGTTGGATCACCAATTGAGGTGCACTGCGTTATGTTTATGCTCCAAATGTCGCTTTTAAAAATCACCATTGCGCATGTGTGAGGTCTCCAATGACATACAGACCAGTAATATAGTCCAAGCACTACTTTACTGTACATTAAATGCAAATGCAGTAAGCTTTACAGATGAGCCCTGGGCTACAGGATCGCTGAATACTGATCACGCACTGTAACTAGAAGTGTAAACATACAGTACAGTACCGTCTGCCTTCCACATGGAGGTTGGTTTCAATTCCTTAGGATCATATCACTCATGCTTTTATTTCTGCTGTTACTATATGCTACTGTATGGTACAGTATGTCACCAAGCTGCATTGGAGCAGCTGCATTAAAATGCCTGGACGGAAAGTGGTAAACATTTTTTCCCCGGTACAGCCATTCACACAGCTCCGCAGCATCAGGTGTGAATGAGCCAACATGCCTATAGTACACAATTCATTGTGGCCTAGCGGTTAAGGCCTGTGCCTAGGGTTCGAATCCCACTCAGGAGCAATGTGAATTCAGGAACCCAGGAGTCTTTTGTAATTAGATGGCCGGTAAAAACTGATAGCGCTCAGGGGTACGCTAAGGATTTGTCACAATGGGGGTTATTCTGGTTGACACGCAGCTCTGCGTGTCATGTTTCGCCCAGCTGTTCTTATATGCCTCCGCCCCCCATTCGCAGTGCAAATTCCCCCGCACGGCTGCAAATGGATGTTTAGCATAAACATCCTTTCGCAGCCCATGGGGAAACACCCACATCATTCGTTAGTCGACGGCCATCAAATCATGTGGAAGGTGCACACATATCAAAATGACTTTCAGGTCACTTAGATATGCGCGTACACTTGACAGATATCCAGTGATGTCAGTTGCCTCCCCCGCCCCCACCGCGCACCTGAGTAACCGGCCCATTTGCATGGGAATGACCAGCGTTTTCATGGTACCGGCCATGAAACGCTGGGCATTCCCATGGGCCCCCCCCTGCCCACAGTCTTGGGTGCATGAGCCCGGCTAACACTCTGTTTGCCTTGGCCGCACGCACCCGGCACATGCGCACAACCAAAACGTTGTTCCGTTTGTGCTCGTGGAGGACCGAAAGAACCAGAATAACCAAAATTATTTTATTCAAAAAACTAATGTAAATGCTGTAAGTCTAGAAGTCTTGGCCCGCCACCACCCTTTTGAAGCTACAGGAGGAGTGTCATTTACAAGTAAAGTGAAAGCAAAGGCGGCCAGTAAATTGCGATGGTGCTTCACATATACATCGGTGGCACTGTATTGTAGTTTTCTTTAGTGGAGCAATCGCATGTTCTTACCATAGTACGCCTTAGTGTGGACATTTCTCATGGTGGGACAAGGAAGCCAGGATGGCGGGCCAACAGGGTAGATGAGTGTGGCTACATCTGTATATCATCAGCGACTACATGCACGGAGGGGACCAGGTGACATCACTGAATGTTATCGGTAACCGATATTGTTCAGTGTGTATGCACTATCTGAAAGTGTGTGTTTGTTTCTTTTTTTGCATCAATGTCTTTACTTTTTGTTAGTGTCCATCTCTTCATATAAATCTGAGTTGTTCAGTAAATTATGGTGGTGGGGTTATTAGGAGCACGTACAATGAGTTACTTTTATTTTCAATGTGTGAAAAAGTTTCCACTACTAGAAAAAAATGTGTTCACAAAAGTAATGTAGCTGATGTAGAAAGATGTGATTAAATATGATACACCCAGCTTCCCTCCTGTTAAATTATTTCTGAACACAGACACCCAACCCTGTAATTAATTACTATAATCAGTCTTCTTCTTCCCTGTTCAGTCTTTCCCCCTCGTGCATTGGGAGGGAAGCAAATCCTGCCGCATTTTTTTGTATCCCTGGGATTAGGGAGCACTTTCTTCTTCCAGCACACATTTAGGAATATACTGTAGCCAGCACTGTTATGCTGTAATTATGCAATAATACAGCACTCCCATTCTATGTTGTGCAAAGACATTATTGCGTCATAATAACTGGTGATATGAGGAAGCTGTACACCGTCCTGGTGTTTACGGCGATATAAGATATCATGTTTAACACGGGGTATTGAGTTACATGCTTTACTTAGTTTTTATTTATTTTTTATTTACTACTAGGTTGATCTTGACAAGTTTTCTAAAGGAATCAATCGGTTTACTCGAGAAGACCCTACATTCAGAGTGTTCTTTGATACAGAGAGTAAGGAGACCATTGTGTCTGGCATGGGAGAGCTACACTTGGAGATTTATGCTCAGGTGACTGGATGAAACATGTATTTGCAGTGGAATATGTATAGCTTACACAGGTGCCTTTAAAAATGTGGCCACCTGTATAATTTACTGAATGAGTATAAATATGTTTGAGTACTTTGCTGCAAGTTCATTCAGTTGAGCGTTTCCCGTTCATTTCAGTGGGGCTTTTCATGCAGTGCACTTGCTGGAAACTCCATTGAAATTAATTAAACAATCGGTATAATGTGTAAAAGTTATTTTTGATCCTGGCTTAAAGTTGTGTTCTCCTCCCATCATTGCTGCACTCATGCCAAACAGGTCCCATGAGTCTCTGCTAGCACCGGGCGATGCAGCCAGGAGTGTTATTCTATCCCAGGTCACAACTATCGGGCAATTACTCATTTTGTCCCCCATATTTTGGGACCAGGGCCAGCTCCAAAAGCCTGGTGCTGGTTCTGAAAATATGGAGAAACCTACTCATTTATTCCTGCCAAAAACGGCATCCTGCTAAACAGGATGTCTGAAGACACAAGAAGCTTCATCCCTGTAAACAGAATCCTGTTAAACTGTGTCCTGTCAAAATGTGTAGACACTGCCTACAGATGGAGCTTGGCCCATCTTTGCAGGGCTGGCGTTTCTAACGCCATTCCCGCCAGGGGGGCGCGTGCGCACGAGACTGGCAACGGAACCTGCCTCCGGTCCCCGCCATCGCTGCAGGTACCCCTCGCCGCCCTGAGCGTCCCCCCTAACCCTGCCCGTATCTGCTCAGCGTCCCCGCCGAGAGACTGGGACGCGCGTGAGTGTGAGACGCACGAGTGTCCAAGTTCAGTGTAGCCCCTGTCCGCCGGCACTCGCCAGCAGGGAGGGTCTGGTGAGCCCCGGCCAAGGATGGCAGGGGCTACATCTGTAAATCGTGCTAAACATTTTTGGAGAGTATATAATTAATGAATAACACATTTAGGGAGATATAATAAGGTTTTAATACACAAGCTTATTATGGCATCCGTTTGTCAACTAACAAGTCCTATCTGGTCAGTGAAAATGCCTTGGACCAGATTGCACTAAGCTTCAAAAAAGTGGAGAGTGATAAACACCCAGCCAATCCACTTTTAACTGCAATTTTTTAAACCTAGCCTGTAGCATGGCATTAAGGAGCTGATTGGCTGATCGTTTATCACTCTCCCCTTTTAACAATTTTCGAAGCTTGGTGCATCTCGTCCTCTGACCTTTTCATACCCCTACTATCCACGTCGGCGTGGAGTTGATTTTATACAGTGTGGCGAGCCACCGAGCCCGAAGTGTGGCGAGCGGACGTGGATACTTTACATGTATTCCGCGTCCCCTCGTGGGGCTCACTGCGCGTGCCACGCTTCGGGCTCGGTGGCTCGCTGCTCTCACCACACTACTACACGACGTGGATAATAGGGGTATGAAAAGGTCGGAGGACACGGTTCGCCACACTTCGGGGTGGCGTGGATAGTGGGGGGGTGCCTAAAACCTAATTTTATATCATTATTGTATACCTAATGGCATTGTACACCCTATACAATATAAATAAAAGAGCACTGAATAAATTGCATAGGAAAATCGCATCGGCACTTACAATGGCACATGAGATGAGATGCGATTTTCCTACGCAGAATAGCCCACTAAGCAAATTGCTTAGTGGGCGCCGTGATAATACACAAAAACCGAATTTTCTACAAGTTGGGTAATTTGTACCGACCCTTAATAAATAATGTCTTCTGGTGCTGCATTGCTTTAACTTTTGTGGTCAAAATGTAAAGAAAAATAACTCTTACCTAAGTCTACCGCATACAGTTTCAAGAATCTATTTTGATGTAAGTAATTAGCAATATTTAATTATTTGTAAACTTTTATTGTACAATTAATTTTTTATTTATTTTTCCATCTCCCCTTCCCGCAGCGGATGGAGAGAGAGTACGACTGCCCATGCACCTTGGGAAAACCTAAAGTGGCTTTCAGGGAGACTGTTCAAAACTCTGTGACGTAAGTAGTATATGGAATCTTTTCTTTTACTTTGCTGCTGGATGAGGATAGTTATTCTCAGTAGACCCCGTCCGGATTGCATTTCGGCAGCCGTTGTTCATGTTTTATGTGTAATCCTTCTGCTGGGTCCCATACAGTTTCTATTCGCCATGGAACCATTTCCTGCAATTGAAAGTTTTGTGAGTACATGAAGATCTACTGATCACACTTTTACCGTGTATTTATCAGTCATCGCTAGAAAAGTTCAAAGATGTAAATGTAGTGGGTGGCCGGAGCAATTGTAGGAGTTCCAGCTGTCCTGTCCCTCTGGCCAAAGTAACCAAATAAATAAATCTGTTGGACTTATGGGGTATTTAGTGTGATGCAGACCACCTGCAGTCATCTTCACAAAATGTGTGAGTGGGGTTTCTTATTCTGGGCATATTGCAGTGGTTCCCAAACTGAGAGCCTAGGCAACCTGGAATGCCTCAGAACACGTGCAGGGGTGCTTGGGTAGGTGGTCCCGGACCAATTAAAATGATTTATGGTCAATATAACAAGTAAAACCAATGTCGGTAGCTGACAATCATAATAATATATGTGTATGTGTATATGTGTGACCCTAAGGATGACATATAAACACATTTTACTTTTTGTTTCTGAATTTCTCAATAAGAAGCATTTGGCCTAGGGATGCTTTGGAAAAATGTTGATGCTTTAGAGCCTGTGATTCAAAGAAGTTTGGGAAGTTTGGATATTTTATCGATCCCGTGCCTATATTATTTCTTTCTGTGTCCTACTTGCTTACTACATACCTGTGAGACCATCTCATGGATCAGCATATTGAAATGGAATTCAAGGGCATGGTCTTGCCTTTCCTGCAGAAACCAAACATTGTGTTAGGGGGGGTTCTGTTCTAAAAAAAAGCAGCGTACTCCCTGTAAAAATGATCCAATAATCACATTTATCTGACCTGGAAGCATGTACCCAACATGTCAGAGGCTCATGCCAGATATGACAGTTCAATACTGATTTCTCTCCACAAATACAACAATTTTATAGCATTTTTTTCTCCAAAATTATAAAAAAAAATTTGATACAAAAAAATGACACAACCTAAAAAAAAAACTAGAACGTAGGCATAAGGCAGTGTCGGTGCCTTAATTTTGGGTAATACATTCCACAGGTTACATATAGGTGATCCAATTCTATGGCCCTTCTCACACTCTTTTTTAGCCAGGCCAAATCCTAAATGAAATACTAGGGGCGAAATGTAATAGGGTGTGATTTTTGGACGAGTTCCAAACTCGCCAGAAATCGCACCTTTAAAAATCGTGTTTTTTGCCGCGAATTCGCATATGTAATGAGATGCGAATTAGCGGCAAAAAATGCGATTTGCCGCGATTTTTAGTCATGAAAATGTGCGCATTTTCAGTCATGAAAATGTGCGCATTTTCATAAATGCGATTTTGTGCAAAAAAAAAAAAGTTTAAAAAAAAAACAGCGTAGGGTCCCCCCTCCTAAGCATAACCAGCCCCGGGCTCATTGAGCCGGACCTGGTTCCAAAAATACGGGGGGACAAAAAGCATAGGGGTCCCCCGTATTTCTGAAACCAGCCCCGGACTCTTGGACCGGTCCTGGTTCCAAAAATACGGGGGACAAAAAATCTGGGGGTCCCCCGTATTTTGAAACCAGCACCGGGCTCCAACAGCCCGCGGTGTCATGCCACAGCTGGGGGACACTTTTTATACAAGGTCCCCCGGCCAAAACATGAGCACCGTGGCTGGTCAGCCTTGGACGGGGTACCTGGAGGAGTGGGGACCCCCCCAATAAAGGGGTCCCCCCCCCAGGCTTCACCCGTCCAGGGCTGAAGCCCGGGGCTGTCACCGGCGTCCGTGGCCAGTGGACGCCGGCCTGATAGGGTTAAATCCATCATACGTTACATTGCTTTATACCGGAGAACTACAAGTGCCAGCAGACCTCCCCCGCATGCTGGGACTTGGAGAACCACAAGTCCCAGCATGCGGGGCATTAATGGGCCCGCTGGGACTTGTAGTCCACCTGTAAAAAGAATGTTTATAAAAAATACACACACAGAGAAGTAAAAGTTTATTACACACACCTCACTTTTACACCAGCGTTACTTACCATTCCTGGATCCAGCGCTGGTCTGGCTGCTTCACAGCCGGCTCCCCCCGCACTGACAGGCAGCGGGGAGAACCGGCTTTCTCCGTTGCCTCTAACAGCTTCTGTAGCGCTGTCCGAGTGCTACAGAGGCTGAGAGCGCGATTGGCTGAGCTATGCGTCTCCATGGAGACGCATAGCTCAGCCAATCAGGACTGAGCTATGCTTCTCCATGGAGACGTATCGGCCAATCGCGCTCTCAGCCTCTGTAGCACTCGGACAGCGCTACAGAAGCTGTTAGAGGCAACGGAGAAAGCCGGTTCTCCCCGCTGCCTGTCAGTGCGGGGGTAGCCGGCTGTAAAGCAGCCAGACCAGCGCTGGATCCAGGAATGGTAAGTAACGCTGGTGTAAAAGTGAGGTGTGTGTGTGTGTAATAAACTTTTACTTCTCTGTGTGTGTGTTTTTTATAAACATTCTTTTTACAGGTGGACTACAAGTCCCAGCGGGCCCATTAATGCCCCGCATGCTGGGACTTGTGGTTCTCCAAGTCCCAGCATGCGGGGGAGGTCTGCTGGCACTTGTAGTTCTCCGGTATAAAGCAATGTAACGTATGATGGATTTAACCCTATCAGGCCGGCGTCCACTGGCCACGGACGCCGGTGACAGCCCCGGGCTTCAGCCCTGGACGGGTGAAGCCTGGGGGGGACCCCTTTATTGGGGGTGGTCCCCACTCCTCCAGGTACCCCGTCCAAGGCTGACCAGCCACGGTGCTCATGTTTTGGCCGGGGGACCTTGTATAAAAAGTGTCCCCCAGCTGTGGCATGACACCGCGGGCTGTTGGAGCCCGGTGCTGGTTTCAAAATACGGGGGACCCCCAGATTTTTTGTCCCCCGTATTTTTGGAACCAGGACCGGTCCAAGAGTCCGGGGCTGGTTTCAGAAATATGGGGGACCCCTATGCTTTTTGTCCCCCCGTATTTTTGGAACCAGGTCAGGCTCAATGAGCCCGGGGCTGGTTATGCTTAGGAGGGGGGACCCTACGCCGTTTTTTTTTAATAAAAACACTTTTACACATTTTTATTAACAGGACCATGCACAGATCTCAATGATCTGTGCATGGTTCTGTCAAATTTGCCTGTCAGAACCTGGTCTATTTTTTTTTGTGATTTTTGGTAACATTTACCAAAAATCACACCCTATTACATTTGCGAGTTGTATACTTTATAATGGGAAAACATCTGGATGCGAATTGAAATGTGACTAAAAATCGCACTTCTAAAAGTGCGATTTCGCGGTAAAAAGTGCGATTTTTTTACCGCGATTTTCAACCTATTAAATGTGCGATTTTCGGAAAATGTGCGATTTCGGCCGTTTTTGACCCAAAATCGCACATGTCCAAAAATCACACCCTATTACATTTCGCCCTAGATCTCATCCTTATGTATTTTACCACCAAATTGTGGCAGTGGCTGTGTTCCCAGTTCTGGAAATAACCGTACAATACTATCATCTCACAACTTTTTTTTTTTTTGTCCTTTCTTTTTCCAGATTTTTTTGGTGGAATGTTACATAACTTATACTGTTATGAATATCATTAATATTGTTATCCATTATAGCTGAATATATTATGTAGCACTGTAATGTAAATTACATTTATGTCCTGTAACTCATAGCAACCAAATACTGCGCTCAGTCTAGTTACATTTAGACTAATGAGCAGTGATATCTCTAGTTAAATATTTGCCAATATATTTGTGAAACGTGGACATCTTATTAAGTAAAAACGTCTCCCCTAGCAGAGCTTCTGCAATATGGAAGTTTTCACTGAAATGTCTTACAACATATGTAACAGTTACGTCTTCCTGTCAGCCCTCTCCCAGTAGTACATAACGGCTTAGATGTGTATAAAGAGGTTTCAGGACTCACCAGCTGCTTGACCTGTTCAATAACTGCCATTCTATAGAATGTTCCTTCTGTGGAATTTTGCCACTTGACGTAACCTGCAGCAGCCAGCGCCATGTGCAGTACAGGCTCCAAATCTGGTGTTACGTTGCCAAACTTATCTGTTATATTGAATAGAAATATAAGTTTCCTGTATTATTTTCAAGGTACAAATTTTATGGCGCACATACACATATGCGATCAGATGCGATGCAACATCACAATGCGATGTCCCATCGCATCCGATCACCTCTTATGGTGCCCAGTGTGGTTTTTCCAGCACCTGATGTTGCATGCTATCTGCAATGCCACATTGGGTGCTGGAAGGCGTCTGGTGGAACAGAGCGCTGTGAAAAAAATATTTTTCAAAACAATAGGCAGCCCTCTGATTGGCTGAGAGAGCTCTCAGCCAATCAGAGGTGTCACATTCAGGCAGCTGCTTATTGGCTGAGAGCGCGCCAATCAATTTATGTGCAGCACATACCACATCACAACAGGGGACCCGATTTATTGCACAGATGCTGTCGACATCTAAGGATTGTATGCAATATCACTTTATTGTATGGGCAGCATTATATTACCTGGGATATTATCAGCGACAAGTGGCTTTGAAAGATTCTTCATTCTATTGTAAAATTCTTGGTCTTTTACTGCTGTGTAGTTTTGCGGCGTAGTCTGTAGTGTGAATGTAACTTTAGGTGGTTTGTGCTGGTCACTTGTGTAGTATAAAACCTCTGCATTGCAGGTTATAGAAGGTTGCTGAGGAAGAGAGAACAATTTCTTAAAGCTACATATCATTTTCCTCAGTTCCCCACTCTGTGTCTCTAACCCCTTCATTGTGAATGACAAGTGGGACTCATCATCTGCTTATACACCTAAAGTGCACATTGTGAGTCCCACTCATCATTCACTTTGAGGAGGCCCAGAAGCCTCAAAAAAATAAAAAAATAAATAAAGAAAATTACCTTTCCCACATAACTTGCACTCCACGTCTTGTTCTAGTCATGTATTGACAGTTGCACTGAGCCTTGGAGAGATATAAACTACCAACCATTCAGCTCGTAACTGTCCTTTTTCAAAACATGGCTGCTAGGAGCTGGTTGACTGCTATATTTTATCTCTCTACACTTTATCAATATTCAAAGCTTAGTAAATCTTCCTTGTATTCTGGTTGTCTTTTAAGGTGCTGGGAATGCAGCTGTTGTGGGGCCCAGAACTGAGAGGGTATTATAATGTGGTATAAAATGAACTAGAGAGCATTATAATGTTACAAAATATCCCGGGGCACTGTAATGTGGTGCAATATGAAGGGGTGGCGCTATAGTGGGGTATAATATAAAGTGGGTACAGTGGCAGTTGGGGAATTTGACTGGGGCGATACACCTGTCAAACCGTAACGCAGATGTCCTAAGGCGAGCTCAGGGAGGACAGAAACCTCCCGTGGAGCAGACGGGTCAGCCCTACAATGTGACATACTGTGAACAAGACACTACTATGGTTCATAAAATGAACTAAGGCTCTATTGAAGTTAGCACTTGCTGCAGAGAAGTGTCTCTAGAACAGGCTGCTAGGGCCTGTTAATGTTAAGGCCCACACACTAGTCTGACTTGTCCTAAATACAAGTCGGACCAAATTCCCCTTGAGCTCCCCCTGGCAGCTCACGGGGAGGCTCACTCACGATTTGGCACTTGATGTGCCATTTTTACATGCGGGCAGGAGAGCTGGGCAGCAGCTGGCAGCGGCAGGTGCCGGGCAGGAAGTAGGAAGAATAAAAAATTTTTTAAAAAATACTTTAAAAAAACTGGCCGGCCGCTGATAGGCTGAGAGAATAAAGTCTGGGGTTAACCCCGTCACCCCTGGGCTTTAGATGGCGGGCTGATGTCATTGTAATAAGCCTCATGAGGATCTTCTCTATGTCTGCCGGCCTCCTGGCGACTGATTTCTCCGGCGGCAGGGGCAACTTAGTAGGCATTGCATCGCACCTCTTGTCACGTACATGTAATCTGGGCACTGTACATCCGATAAATTGTATGGGGGCCTTAACATTACTGGCTGTAGTGTTAGAACATCCCTAGCATTAGAAGAGCTGGCGTATTAGCGATCCAGCCAGCAATTTTGGCAGTTGGGTGTAGGGAGGGCAGTGTGAATACAGGGCCTAATTCAGGTAGGCTCGCAAAATCTCTCTCTCTCTTTAATGGGCAAAGCTATGTGCACTGCAGGTGGGGCAGAGAGTTACATTTGGGTGGGGTGTGTTCAAACTGAAATCTAAATTGCAGTGTAAATATAAAGCAGCCAGTATTTACCCTGCACAGAAACAAAAACACCCAAATGTAACTCACTCTGCACATGTTACATCTTCCCCACCTGCAGTGCACATGGTTTTGTCCATTAAAGGAGTTTGCTTTTGCAAACCAACCTGAATCACCCACAGTGTGAATACATACAAAGTGGTGCATCGCCACAGCAGGACCATTCATACTTTCACTTACCTCATTCAGACTATCTTTTATAACAAATGTGAGCTGGTATTTATTCCCCACTCCTGCAATGCTCTGTAAAAGAATGGAATAAATCTATTTTATCCATTGCTTTCTGCAATTTATAAAACTTCTGTTTCTTGAGTTATATAGCTTAGCGCAGTGGTTCCCAAATTGTGTGCCGTGGTACCTTGGGGGGGCATCTGGGGAAATGGAAGGGGTGCCCTGGTTTGGTGATCAGAGACCAAGTTAAATTATTTATGGTCAATGTAATTGGCAAAACCAGTGCTTTTAGCGGTACTTGTTTCCTAGAACGGCCACAATCGTGAGTGATCGTGGCTCTAAATTAAGGGACACGATCCTCACGATCTGGCCGATTTTTGACACTTTTTTCACTTTGATTGACAGAAATCGGGTCAATCGGTCGGTCGCGACCAATTAAAATCGGCCGCGATGCGACCGACCGATTGACCCGATTTTTCCATAGACTTCAATGTTAAAAAATCTTTTAACATTGAAATCGGGAGGATCTTGTCGGTCTTGTGCCATTATAATGGCACAAGATGAGATGGACTTGATTAAGTCCATCTCACATAGGGAAAAATGTTAAAAAAGGTGAAATGGGCCAATATGACCCATTTCACATTTTTTATGTGCCCGCCATGACCCCACGATAGACGTCAACCCGAAGCGTGGCGAGCGCAGCGAGCCCGCGAGGGGCGGCGGTGCGCGTCCTCCGACCTTTTCATTCCCCTACTATCCACTAGGGCGTGGAGTGAGAATAGAATAGTGTGGCGAGCGCGGCGAGCGCAGCGAGCCCCGCGAGGGGACGCGTATACCTGTGAAGTTAGACGCGTCCCCTCGCGGGGCTCGCTGCGCTCGCCACGCTTCGGGCTCGGTGGCTCGCTGCGCTCGCCACACTATTCTATTCTCACTCCACGCCCTAGTGGATAGTAGGGGAATGAAAAGGTCGGAGGACGCGCACCGCCGCCCCTCGCGGGCTCGCTGCGCTCGCCACGCTTCGGGTTGACGTCTATCGTGGGGTCTAGCCCACTTAGTAACATTTGTGGGGGCAATTGAAATTAATGAGGTGAAAAAAAAAAAAAATCGGGTGAAAAATCGGTCGATCGGATCGGTCGCATCGTATGCGACCAAATCGCATGCGATGCGATCGATCCGATTTTTTATCTTACGACCACAACGATCTAAATCGTTGTGGCCGTTCTAGGAAACAAGTACCCTTTTAGCTTCCAATCAGTAAATGTGAACAAACCCGAACTGAATCCTGAGTAACTGAGCCCAGTATGACCTATAAAAACAGTTTCATGCATTTGATATATTTTCTTTCTGAATGTCTTTATGAGAAACTTTTGGCCTTTGAGTGCCGTAAAGAACTGATACGCTAGGGTGCCATGACTTTTAAAAGCTTGGAAACCACTGTCTTGGCTTATAATGTTCTGATACCATAACATGGGTTACTGAACAAAATGCTAGATGCCAGTGACTGCTTTAATATTAGTGCCTGATCATGCTTCTGCTTTACAATAGCCATTGTACTTATATACTGTAACCAGCTACAATTATTATTCCACTATCTTTATGTATCAAGTGTTCCCCCACGCATCTATGTGTGAGCGCATGCGTACCGTGTTTCCTGTCAGTGGATGTGATCTGTATCATAGAGGTTTATGTAGTAAGCCCTTGATAAAGTGAAGAAATAAAGCGCCCGCCAATCAGCTCCTAACTGCCATGTTACTGGCTGTGTTTGAAAAACAATTGTTGAGAGCTGATTGGTACTTTTTTTCCGTCCACTTTAGATAGTGCAGTACATCTGTCCCATAATGCTCTAAAAGTTCTCTGCGGCATAATACCGTAGTCCATGCTATATAAACCTATGGCGATAGGAAGGTGTGTTAGATGTTACACACTACAGAGCTTATGGAAGAGAGGCGTTTTATGCATGTGTATGTCTGAAGTTTGTGTGTTGTGTGTCTTGGCATCAGACCCATTTTTATTACGCTCACCTCCTTGCTGGCGCTGGTCACTGGCTGCTGTTCAAAGAGTCTGTTTGGGCCCCCCAGTTTGTAGTTGATGTTGTTCACAGCCACCCCTGCTGCTCTGGATGCTGGGTAATGTGAGGGGTTTATAGATTCCATGATATTGAAATAGGCGATGGGAGAACACAGTGAATGTGCAGTGATGTGACTGCAGCGTGGTCTGCAATACAGGAGTCCTATATCATTACACTAGCTGGAGTCAGGAAGCTTCACACTGCTGACATCACAGGAAGGGAGGAGCGGGGAGGAGCTCTTGGCTAAACGAGACTTTGGATTGCTGTCTTCCACACTGAATTCCAAGGTTACTGTGAGTCTTGTTGACTGAGAGACACCGACATTGCAGGGAAAGAAACCTTTTATTGTTGTGGAGTTTTAGATGTTCTCTAATCTCAGTGGACGTGACGGAGTTTGTCATCTATAAATATATACCCTTTGTGAATGGCTATAATCCGGTTATAAAAGCCAAAATGCGTGTTCTGCAAGAAGGAAGCTAATTGCATGCAAATATATGTGTAAATATTTTAGGTGTTTTTACATAACGATTATTACGTAGTAAGTTCATTAAAATGGATCTTTAATCCTTTGCATTGCAAGTGAAGTTGTCAAAATAGGTGTGAAGTGTAAACGTTATAAGAAGTTCTTATGAAACCTTTCATTTGCCAAAGTAAATCTACATATTATAGACTTGTGCATTATGTTTTATTGAGAATTGAATGCACAATACTAACAATTGATTGTATGTAAGAAATATTTTTATTGTATAAATTGCAATTTTACATCTCATATTTACAATTCTACAAATTGTGACTCCATGAAGAAAATGTTACGTAACCTCGTTATTATACAACTTGCAATTCAATCATACAATTATTACTGCATGAACTAAGGGTGGATTTTTTAATGTATGAAAATCTAAAATGTATTTATGACACATCAGGGAGGGAAGGGTGCTTGGGGCGATGGTTCAGATGGTGCAATGCAAGTTTGGGATAACCAGTGGGAAGCCTGAAAGTACAAGAACAAATCACTAAACTAATCGGGGATGATTTCACAGGAGAATATATATATATATATATATATATATATATATATCTCTCTCTCTCTCTCTCTCTCTCTCTCTCTCTCTCTCTCTCTCTCTCTCTCTCTCTCTCTCTCTCTCTCTCTCTCTCTCTCTCTCTCTCTCTCTCTCTCGATATAGAGATATAGAGATATAGAGATATATAGATATATATAGAGATATATATATCTATATATATCCAGTGGTCGAAGTGGGGCGGTATACGGGGGTATGGCATACCCCCACTTTAATCTGAAGATAAAAAAAAAAAGTTTTTTTCCCCCTCAGGATGCTCTCTGATCACTCAGCAGCACATATTGTGCTTTTGTAATACCCCTGTACAACGGGGCAGTCTGGCAGGGGACGTTGATGGACAGGGGGGTGTCCGAAGGTGCACACTATATTCACTCTTTACTTTTCCATACCCCCACTTCAAAATTTCCATACCCCCACTTCAAAATTTCCACTTCGACCACTGTATATATCTATATATATATATAGATATATATATATATAGATATATAGATATAGATATATAGATATCTCTATCTCTCTATCTATAGATCTATCTATCTCATTAGGGACTGGGGTGTTGTGCTGGGTACACTTGGGCTGGTGACATACTAGCTTTCCTTCCTCACGTCACGCAGATAGAGCAGATGATTTAGGTAAGTTTTATATGCACTTACCGATTGGCTGCTCGGTATGTAGGTGCTGACAACCCACTGTTATACCAGTCCCTGTAGCAAGTGTATGGGAATTAGGCGGATACCCGTACACACAGCCGGACATGCCCATGTAAATCTTTTCGATGGATATGCATTGGCTGTGCTGAAGCACCAACCTGATGTGTCCGTAAATAATGTCCTTCAGAGGAATATCCGGTGTACATATCCACAGAGGAGCTGCAGATACATCGCTTATTGCTAGCACGGACAATATATCTGTGTAGTGTGTACCCAGCTGTATCAAACATCGTACTGTAGGTCAGGGAGGAGGTATCTTTTTAAAATGTCTGTTCTCTTTATAAACTCGCTATTTATAACCTACTGATTGCTGTTTTAAATAGATTTAATGAAGAAATAAATGATAAAACAGAATACAATGTACATGAGTGATAAGTAGTGCAGTCAAATGTATTTATTAATCCTTTCAAACATGACCAATCGGAGGATGTTTTCTTGTTGCCGCTCTATTCTCCTGCCATAGGCGCCTACTGTAATACATATATAATAAGTATATATAGTTTTACTTTTGGATATAGCAAATAAGAATAATAGTAATATGTATCTTCTTATTCCGCTGAAAATGACACTGTAAATGACAGCAGCTAATCGAATACCCCCTGAGCCTTTCTGTATATTGTACTGTAGTGCAACATGGTAATGGATGGCTGTTCTCTCGCAGGTTTGATTTCACCCACAAGAAGCAATCTGGGGGATCAGGCCAGTACGGGAGGGTGACCGGGTTTATTGAGCCGCTTGAGGCTGAAAACTACACAAAGTTGGAATTTGAAGACCGGACTGTAGGAACTAATGTCCCCAAACAGTATATCCCTGCTGTGGAGAAAGTAAGCCAGTGACCAATGTAATTTTATTATAAATATCAACATGCATATCGGAGTAATGTGTTCATTAGATTCACTTTAAGTTGTTGCCAGTCAGTACAACAGTATATTCTCTATATTGTGTAACTTATTTTAATCACCTTTTGAATAATGAGTATAATACTGAGTATTGTCACTAGGGGGAGCTGATGCTCCAATCCTTACATACTACAATCCTGCCTTAGTGCTCTATTGATCATAGATTCTATAAGCAGGAGCAATGCTTAATCGTTCTCCAAAGTTTTGTCATTGAATGTATTTAGATAATAGTCTAAGGAAGCCCAAAATATGACTGTTAATCCTTTAATGCTGGCTAGATTACACAAATGCAGCAGAAATAGTTGGCATACTGTAAGCTTATGTTTTTGCTTTTACTGTATTTGCGTTGCCAAAGCAGAACACAAGCGTCTTCATTAACGTTTCCAGATATCGGGTAGTACATGAGAGATTTGTGTGTTTTCTTGCTGTGTGCAGTGGTCGCTCTGCTCTCTGGTGCTTTACATGTAAACGGCGCACATGGAAGCTGTCATATACAGTGTAAGCTTGGGGGGGAAAAGTTGTTTCACACTCTCCGTGGAACAATGATACCATGGGGTTTATTCTAGTTCATTCTTTCTGACAAAATCCTTCTTAGATGGACAAAACCATGTGCACTGCAGGGGGGCAGATGTAACATGTGCAGATAGAATTAGATTTGGGTGAGTTATTTTGTTTCTGTGCAGGGAAAATACTGACTGCTTTATTTTTACACTGCAATATAGATCTCACTTTGAAGAAAAACCTCACCCAAATCTAATTCTCTCTGCACAAGTTACATCTGCCCCACCCGCACTGCACATGGTTTTGTCCATCTGAGAAGGATTTTGTCAGAAAGAATGAACTAGAATAACCCCCCATGTGTGATAGCTGTTGCACATCATACAGCATGGAATACTAGTGTAAATGTCTGTTCTGGACCCATTACATTTTATTGATATCTCCCAATCGCGACACTGCTGGAAAAGATTTTAAGATGTCAATTAAGGTCTAGAAATCAAATGGAGCACCTTAATCTATTTTTATAGAATCGTTCCTTGATCTAGATCTGGTCCCCATGTAGGTGTGTGTGTGTGTGTGTGTGTGTGTGTGTGTGTGTGTGCGCGCGCGCACACGTGATGACTTAATTGCGGCTGATGAGTGCATGTCATCTCTAACTTGGTTTGTGCACGCCCAAGTCCCCCTGTGTGCGCGCACACACCACACTGACTAGAGAGAAGAGGACCAGGAAGGGGGTGGTAAGAGAGGTGGAGTCTGGGGCAGTGGTTGCCGCTGGGACGGTGGCTGAGGTGACCTGGTAGATGCCAGTTCCTTTTATTTACTACTAGTACAACATTTACATCTAAAAGTAAAGGTTTCTGTAAAAAATAAAACAAAAACTCCACCTAAATAAGTTTGTTACTAAAAATAAATGAGAAACCATAAAAATATATACCTCACAATAAACCCATCCATCCGTGTAGCATTATACAACTGCATCTCCATGTCTGGGACCCTCTGTAGTTTCCCATCATGCTCTACAGTCTTCACCTTTAGGATCTGAATGTAGTTATTACAAGTGTTTCCAGAGCTCTGCCTGACTAGGTTGAGTACAATGGAAACAGCAGCACATAATGTGGGAGCCAAGGGGTTTTCGGTTTGTTTGTTGTCTGGGTGGAGTTCTTGGTTTTCTGGAAACATTTGCACTTGTAATCCTTAATTTATCATGTAACTCCAGGCAAATATGCCACTTGAGCGGCTTATTAGCAAGTGCTGTCTATTAGCTGCATGATCTGTGTATTGCAGGGTTTCCGTGATGCCTGTGAGAAAGGGTTTCTTACTGGGCACAAAGTCTCCGGCATACGCTTTGTCCTGGAAGATGGTGCTAATCACCTTGTGGATTCCAATGAAATCTCCTTCATCAGAGCTGGCGAGGGAGCCTTAAAACAAGGTACCAAGACCTTACTGCATGTGTGTTATTAAGCAAATAAAGGTTCTGCATATAATCCTGTGTAACACTCCTGTATATAGCCTGTGCGCTAGCATTTCCCGGTCTTCTTGTTTCTGATGGGTCTGATCAGCATCTAGCGATCTGTACTCTGTATGTGAATACAGCAGCGTAACCTATTAAAGACACTCAAACAGAAGGAGAAAATCTGTTCTCTGCAGTGGCCTGACATGTTCGTCATTCTGAATATATTTCTTAGAATTCTGCAATTACATCAAGGTTTTAGTATTGTTACAAGTATTCTGCATTTTGTTTTTACTTAATCAGCTTTGGATCAAGCAACAGTATCCATCCTGGAACCAATAATGTCTGTAGAAGTCAATGCACCAAATGAATTCCAAGGGTCTGTGATTGCTGGCATTAACCGCAGGCATGGAGTAATTGTCGGTCAAGATGGAGCAGAGGACTATTTTACACTCTATGCTAATGTAAGTGTATATGTGTTTAAAATACCTCATTGAAGTACTTTTGATTGTCGTTTAGCTGTAGCGCTGAACGACATTGGAGGAAATCACGTTCCAAGACAGTCTTCCTCCATCTTCAGTGCTGCCATTTCCCTTGCTAAACAGTCATACTTCAAGAACCTCATCTCCTCCCAGTCTAAAAACCCCTGGTGCATCTTTGCTATTGTCAACTCCCCCTTTCCCTTCAGAATACAATTTAAGCTCCTCACACTCACAAAGCCATCACCCATTCCTCTCCCACCTACATATCTGACCTTGTCTCTCTACACTCCCACCCGCCCTCTCTGCTCCACAAATGCATGTCGCCTCTCCTGCAAACTGGTCACTTCCTCCCATTCCCGCCTCCAGGATTTTGGCCGTTGTTCTCTGTATCTCGGGAATTCTCTACCCCTCCCTATCAGAATTGCTAACTCCCTACAAAACTGTAAATGGGCTCCAAGACCCACTTCTTCATTAACTCTAATAATTTTTCATCCTAACCCTCTGTTTAACCCTGCTGTGTTATCCCATGTTGTCTGCCCCGTAGCTTTAGAATGTAAGCTCTAACGAGCGGGGCCCTCTCTCCTCATATGCTTTTCTCCGAATATATCCCTGCCACTGTTATAATTGTCTCAGTGTCCGCTGCTGCAGCTGTCTTTTATTTACCATGTACTTGTCCTAATTTGCATTTGTACTGTAAATCACTATTTTCTTGTTTTGTTAGTTTGCTCATCTATGTATTGTCAGGTGCTGCAGAACCTTTGTGGCACCATGTAAATAAACGATAATAGTGTGGTTATTAAACGCTTTATCCTATTCTGTCCCTGGTGCACTACAGTAACTGTGGACGGCAGTATTGTGATATCTTCTCTTATTTTGCAGGTTCCACTGAATGATATGTTTGGCTATGCAAGTGAACTGCGATCTTGTACAGAGGTTTGTATTTTGTGTGCGATATTGACTTGTATCAAGAGCAGGTCTGGATTGCAGAATTACTTTTACTGTTTTGCACTTCTGTGATATTTATGGTCTTTAATGATATTGAAACTGTGCAGTTTTTTTTTTAGGGAACAAGTCAGTGCTTTGCCGACCATTGGTCTAGCATAATGCTTATTCCTAAGGACCGTTGTGTTGGGGGTGGAGATGTTGTTGGTTTTCTAGACATGTATTTGTAGTATTTACCTGATCAGCCTTGGTGAGTGGATACAAATCCAAAGAATCACAGCAAGCTCACGTCTTGCCCAGGGATCATCCTGCTGAGGAGAAGGGGCATATAGGTTATTTTCTGGAACTTCCCTGAAGCTGATAGAGTGTTTGTCCGGGTGTGGTATGGGACTCCGACAGTCGGGATCCCGACAGTCATTATCCCGACGTCGGGATCCCGACTGGCCAGAGTCAGACAGCATGGCGAGTGCAAAAAAGCCCCTTGCGGGCTCGCTGCGCTCGCCACGCTGCGGGCACGCGAGCCACCTATTCTATTCTCCCTCTATGGGGGTCGTGGACCCCCACAAGGGAAAATAGCGGGTGGCCGTCGGGCACCCGGCTGTCGGCATTTTGACAGTCGGGATCCCGACGTCGGGTAAATGATTGTCGGGATCCCGACTGTCGGGAACCCGTCCGGCACCCGTTTGTCCAGGCTTCTTGGCCACTCTGTCAAGCACTTGGCTGCCCCCCACTGTCTCGCTAAGATGACTGTTAAGTGTCTGTGGGATTGGTTTAGACTTTGCACACCGGGGAGCATTCCATGATGTAGGTACTGTGCAGGGATAGCGCCTACTCCTTAGCTTAGCCCCAGCACGTTGTCTTCCAAGGTGTACAACCTTAACCCCCTTTTCCCTGGTGGCCATGACTACTGTAAGTTACAATCATTATGTTGACTTGCAGGAGAATGTTGTCCGTGGATATACCGACAATTAGAAAGCTTTCATCTGCTTTTCAAAAGTTTAGCAGCAAACACGTTTTTTAGTTGTACCGATGGGCCTGTTACTATGACTTAAGCTGCATTATATCTTTGCCAGTACTTTGCTGCCATTCCTCTGTTTGCGACACACTGAGGAAGTGTATGTATTCCTTTATAACCACAGGTCTTCAACCTGTGGCCCTCCAGATGTTGTGGAACTACATGTCCCAGCATGCCCTGACAGTTTTGGCATGCTCTTATAGGAAAAAGTGGCAATGCATTTTGGAACATGTAGTTTCACAACATCTGGAGGGCCACAGGTTGAAGACCCATGCATAACGTAGCACTGAGAAACCTTATTCAGGTCCATCCGCAAAGTCCCCTTGTTTGCACAGGGACCGATTGTTTGTTATTGTGTATGCGCATTTCTGCGCATGTGCTTGTTGTGTGCGGCCACAGCGGACAGATTGTCCACCGGGCACACGCAAGCAACCTTGCGGTGGGTGGCTGCCCCATTACCATATTGGAACGCCCAGCGTTTCATGGGCATTCTCATGGTAACGAGGCATGATGGACAGGAGTGGGGGGGGGGGGGTTGTGGGCAGCCGGATGTCAGCTGGCCGCCTACATCCCCCCGAGCAGACACATCTGTAAGGTTGCTCTGAGGCAACCTAACATATGCGTGAGCCTTCGCCATCATTCAATGGTTGGTCACCATCGAATTATGGGGGTGGATCCCAGCAGGCTGTGAATGGATGTGACTGTGTAACATCCATCCGCATGCCCTGTGTACAAATTTGCTCTGTGAATGGGTGGCGGACAGCCGCCATTCGCAAGGCGGGTTTTGGTGGACTCGCTAGGCTGCGAATTCACAGCCTTCCGAATCAACCGGAAAAACCCCCTGAGTGTGTGTGGAGAATTGTATCTGTTATCGGACTTTCCCCTTCATAATATTTTACATTAACAGGGTTTTCTATCTGCAGAAAATAAACCCAATGTATCTTTCATAAATTATTTTCTTGTATTTGTTTAGGGGAAGGGTGAATACACAATGGAGTACAGCAAATACCAACCTTGCCTACCCAATACCCAGGAAGAACTGGTCAACAAATATCTGGAAGCCACTGGGCAACTTCCAGTGAAGAAAGGAAAATACAAGAACTGACCTGGGCTATTGTGATTCACCCTCATAGGGATCTGAGTCTATCTCTGTTTTTATCTGACAGATAATTTCCCCCTGTATTAGAATTACATTTCAGAACTTTCTGTAGTGTGGATGCAGCAAATATTAACGGTTCATTGTTGGTTTTTGTGAAACCCCTTGAACATGTAATAAAATTCCTGTGTGGATTTGGTTAAGGAAGAATCTGCTGCATACAGGATATTGTCAAATACTGAGTTGTGAATTCCAGCCGTACTCTATGGCAGTCCACTAGGTGCAGTGGTCCTTGCCCCGTCTGGACTGTTACAGTATATAGAGTGTTCTCGGAGAACCAGGAGTTACATCGAACTGGCCTTGCTGCAGGACAGAAGCTACACACCTGTAAGAAAACAGCCCAGCTCCATATCCAACCATGGAATAAAGACCATTAATATACAATTTGGTGTGTTTTAATTGCTGTGAGTTTACTAACTGGTACATATTTTCCAACAGCGTCTAATTATTATTTATTTGTCAGGAATCATGCTAAGGTCTGGTCTGTTATGTGTTGGTTTATTCTTTTTATACAAATTGCAGCCTTCGTTTTTCTGAATTAAGTAAAATCCCTGCATTGGGTAAATAAATATTTCTATATTGATTAACGGATGTCAATAGGTTAGCCCAGAGGTTTCCAAACACAGCCCTCAAGGAACCCTAGCGGTCCAGGCTTTGGAGCGTTCCAAACTGTAACATATAAAACACAAAACAGCAGCTCATCCTTGTTTAAGGGGACTAAACATTTTCTCTTATGTAGCCCATGCACTACATACAATCCTTCGATTTCACCCCTCTTCCAGCACCCGATGTGGCAACACAGATGGCATGCGTCATTGGGTGCTGGAAAAAAACACACTGGGCACTACAAGATGCCATGGGACATCGCAATCACATCCAATCGCATAAGTGTATGGGCACCAGTAGTCATGGGGTGCTGGAGGAGCCTGAGGACTAAGGGCAGTATTCAATGAACCTAATCGCGATGTGCAGCGAATCCTGTTTAGGATTCGCTGCACATTCGCCGTGTTCCGGAGGGCTGGAGCCCTTGCTGCCAGCCCTCGCTGACACAGTATTCAATGCCGCAGGGGCTCGCTGCCCCTGACGGCGAATTTGAACCACCGCAGGGAGTCGGTGGACGATGGCAGGCAGGGAGATGGAAGTCTCCCTGCCTGCCCCAGAACGTATGTGCGGGGGAGGCTGGCTCCCCAGGAGCCAGTCATCACAAGCTACCCCCCGGGAGAGCCAGCAGGGGACCAAATATGCACTGCTCCCGATCGTGCATATGTAATGATCGGGAGCAGTGAATATATGAATATGTAATGAGCGGCTCTCTGCTCCCGGCCCCCTGCTGGCTGCTATGTGTAAAAAAACAAAAAAAACATTTTTTTTTTAAATTAAATATATATTCATGTGCTATAAAAATAGCATGCCCCTTCACAGAATAAAATTCCTGATTTTTTTACACCAAATGTAAAAAAAACAACTTGATTTTAAAAGTTCACTTTCCACTTCACCATGAAAAGATGGCGATTTGCTACACGGCGACACACGGCGAAAATCACTTAGAAAGACGGCAAGAAGTGCACGTTGAATAGGGTGATTCACTTTCTGACCCAAAAAATCACCTTCCAGCGCGAAAATAGCACAAATTCGCGGTGAAACAGGGCGAATTATCCTCATTGAATACTGCCCTAAAAGGGAAGGCAGCCGTGGTGATAAAGAACTATAGCATTGGTTTAAGGCAGTGGTAGCCAACCCTAGCCCTCGAGAGCTACCAACAGTTCACATTTTCCAGACAACCTAGCTGCTGCACTCAATCACTGACACATTTTAAATGATCCACAGGTGGATCAAATTAGCTTTGTGATTCTGTGAGGAGACCTGCAAAACATGCACTGTTGGTAGCTCTCGAGGACTAGGGTTGGCTACCCCAGGTTTAAGGCATCAATCTTTTTTTTACATTTTATTACCTGTGCATAAGTTGTGTGTTTAATAAGTAAGAATGTTTGCGGTTTCCTGAATATAGACTGACTTTTGTTCAATTGTAGATGCTTTGTTTATCAAGTTCAAGTTTTGTTTGTCATATGCCATTAACACAAGGTAGACATACAATGAAATGTACTGGACAAAAAAGGTTGGTTAACCTAATACTTTCAAATACCTAATATAAAGTTACAAAGTCTAAATAAAGTATAAATACAGTAGCACAAATAACAGGACATGTCATCGGTAGTGATACAGTATATCAAAAGTCAGAATTAAATAAATAAATTGCCGTCCACTCTAAGTTAGTCTGGTCCTCCTTGGTGGCTCAGCAATGCAGATTTGCCGGACTGACACTCGGTCCTTGGAGCACACTTTAATATACTTTAACCGTTTTGACTCCTTCACTTTTGGGATGCTAGTTTTGGGCAAAAGTTCTTAGTGTAGCCCAGGAGAATTTATTTCTTAGTAGACATCAGTGTATTCCTCCAGTGGACCCCATGTCTGTAGGAGGAAATCAAGATTTTGGTTCATACCAAATAAATTTGTTTCTCAAATGCCATAAGGTACGCAGGATACCCAGCAATTTGCTCTTGGTTATTGTAGACTGTGTTTGGGCTTACATAATGCCTGGGGGTTCTTCTACCTATTGTGGGATTGTGTACCTTGTATTTGTTATTGTTTTTTCTTCCTCTTAGGCATAGGGGCTGAGAACCTTGGGCTGCCCTGAAAATGTAATTGATTTATTGTCCAATCTCTTCCAGCACTTGCTATACCCCAGTGTATTTCTCCAGTGTCCTCCATGAAATAAATGTATCAGGTATAACCTAAAATGGAAGGAAGAAGGCTAAGGAGCCAACACGCGTTGGAGATACACCACTGACCCATTCATCCAGTCTCCGCCCTGCACCAGGGAGTCGAGCACACGGTGGCCGGCGGAGGTTTGTGGCCACGGGTGTGTGGGATCTCGTGATACCACTCACTTTACGGCCACACCAAAGCCCAGAGGCGCTGTGGAGGACCTGGAAGCAGGACAGTGCTTCTACACACCCCTGCCGCAAAGAGGCCTGCGAGGGACCAGGAAGACAGGTAAGAGTGCACCGTGGGTTGGACGGAACGCCAGCCTCCCGCAACACCTACCTGATTCATCCAACTGAGACTGTGACTCTTTGTTCCACCTGCCACATCCCCATCCATTGCCTCAATCACCCTGACACTCAAGAAAGGACACAGGCTGAGGTTTAAGTCTGATCCCCTACCCCGACCATCGTTATTTTTTTTATTAGCCCCCACCCCAATCCTTTGGGATATTTTTGATTAATAAAAGCCTTTTTATGCAAGCAGCACTCTCAGCACAATTATTAACATATACTGTGGGGCAACATTCATCTGTGTTAACATCACCAGTTTCCTATGTGACACAAACACATTCACCATACTGGTACACTTCAGGAGCGCAGGTTACACAATCCGTCTTTGTCATGAACCAAAATGTTGCACCTCTGACCATATAAGAAGAGGTAATCCTGCTTATGGGACGATTCAATTACATTCATTGCACCGTTCCACATTTTCCTCACCCTCCATAGTGGTGTTAAGGCAAACTAGCAATGTTGCAGTTACATTATATGACAATTATGTGCACAGATGAGCCTTTACTGAAATGTACTTTATATCCACTAATGTATGTATTATGTCTCCGTCTGCCTGTAATAGAATACAGCTCATTATGCAGTATGCTAGGCATCGGTTTTCCCCCCAAACAAGTTTCTTGGTGCAGACTTAAGTACCAAAATAGAAAAAAATGTGCTTGTGTATTTAGCGATATGATGGTAGGTTTTACATTTTCTAGAGAAAGGATAGTAATATCTTACAGACTTTTTAAGGAACTGTCCTTTCGTGTATTTCATACGGGCGGGCTTGTGGTGTGAGGATGCTTGGAATACAGATTGATTGCCTGTGACATAACCCAAGAAATATGTCTCTGCAAAGTGTGTTTTTCTGGTTTATAAGCACAAGTTCAGCCAATAATGTCATAAGATGGGTGTTTGTCATTTTTCCCTGGTTTTCCTCTTCTTAAAATAATACACCCTCTACACAATACTGTTTAAAGTTCATCCATCAGCTACATGTTAGTGTGCTATTTTCAGACTGGTGACAGAAATTAGCCATTTGGAACACAGATTCGGGCCGCTGCATAGGCAATAGTCATCAATGCATCTGTGAGTCCAGCATATAGTTATCATTTGGAATCCTGAAATCCCCCTACAGTAGCCTATGTTATGACTAAACCTGTACAGTGGCGCAATGTCTTCCATATTCATTCCCTGTTAGAGATGGGTCGGTCTTGATGGAAACTGATCTTTTGAATGGTTCTTTTAAAAGAGACATTGAGCTGTTGCTCACTAAAAGGTGAATGGTCATTCTTCAGTTCAGTTTAATTTTCATACAATGCATTTGCCTGAGCAAAGCAGTGCCACACATGGTAGCTTACAGGAACTGTACTGACTGACTCCTTAGGGCTGTCATTCATCCAGCTCCGCAGAGTCCAATCCACACCCTGTCTGAGCTCAGCACTGCCACCTGTGGCAGCTGAGGTGTATTACTTCGGAGAGTATTGCATTGGAGCTGCTGAGTGCTGAATAACAGGGCTGCTGCAGAACTTGAAGCACCACAGGTTCCAGCAGAGGATTTGGTACAGCTGTATGCTGCTCACAGGAGTGTACCCAGTATCAGAAGCAGCATAATATCACAGAAAGGTGAGTAGCATGACCACACATTCTCACTCACAGACACACAGACTTTGGCTAGGCAGTGCACATGTTTTTTATTTATTTATTAGATCTGTGTTTGCTGGGCTGTGTAGTACTTTTTAATTTTCATTTTACAGCACCAGATTCATGAAGTAGAGATCCAGTGAGCTGGGCTCCATCTGTCTGGGTCTCCCACTTGCTTTACGTCCTGGTGTATCCCACCTCTATTACACCAGTGGACCACTAACAGCCGTGTGCTACATCATTGTCTGGTATCAAACGGTCCCCCCTGTCTGGCTGAATTTGCACACTTGTGTGTGTGTGGTGTTGAACATATTGAGGATTGTTGCTGTGGGGATAATCATTTTAGTGGGCTTTATCGGACAAGTGGTTCCGGGTGGCGGCATATGGGATCTTATCGCTGTTCTGCTGGCTGTGGGTTACTAGCTGAATTGAGAGATTCAGCTTACCAAATTAACATATTGGGGGAAATTTACTAAGGTGAAAGTTGTATTTCAAATGGGATGTTTTTCTTCAAAGTGAGTTAGCGAGTCACCCAAAAGAACCGGTTCTTTTTCGCTGGGCGGTTGGTCGGTCACCGCTCTCTTAAACGCGTCACTTCCGCCATACACGGCTTCCCTCTGTGCAGCTTTATTCTATGTGCTATGTAAGGTATAGCGGCGGGCAGGGCCCCCGAGAGGCAGGGGGGGCGGGTACATTTTACCTGGGCCAGGGGGGCCCGGGTCCGGCGGACACACACTTTAAAAAAAATATTTATTGGGCTGCGGGTGCGCCGGGATGACAAGGACCCGCACGCTCATATGTCCGGCCACCCGCCTGCCAGCTGCGGCTGCCCCTACCTTCCCATGTCTGTCCTTCCTCTGCACACAGAGACAGAGAGACAGATGCTAGAAGTCATAGTTCACCTCTAGCGTCTGACAGGAAGCACAGCTCGAGCTCTGCACTTCCTGGTAACGCTGCAGAGCTGTGCTCCCTGTCAGAGACGCTGGAAGTGAAAAATTACTTCTAGCGTCTGTCTCTCTGTGCGCAGGGGAAGGCAGGGGCAGCTGCAGCTGATGGGCGGGTGGCCGGACACATGGGCACATATTAACCTCTTGGCAACGAGCTAGAACCCCTGGCAACGAGCATTAACTCCTGGTAAAAAATATTAACCCCTTGGCAACATCCAATAACCCCTGGCAACGCATATTAACCCCCTGGCAATGGACAATAAACCCCCCTTGGCAACGAGCATTTACCCCTGGGAACAAATATAAACCCGTTGGCAACAAGCAATAACCCCTGGCAATGCATATTAATCCCTTAGCAACGAGCAAGAACCCCTGGCAACGCACATTAACCCCTCCTTGGCAACGAGCAAGAACCCCTGGCAACGGACATTAACCCCCCTTGGCAACGGACATTAACCACCTTTGCAACGGACATTAACCCCCTTGGCAACAAGCAGGTAATTTATAATTTATTAGAAGCCTTACTGTGGGGGGCAATGTGGTGTGGCATAGTCAGTGTGTATCGACTTTTGTGTGACATCCCATTTTTTTGGGACGGTCCAGCGGGAATTAGACACTGCATGCATCTAATCAGGCAGGCAGGGAGGCTGAGGGCATGGCCAGCAGTTCACACAGCACTGGCCATGCCCTCACAGTGACAAAACGGCGCCCAAAAATTTTGCCTCTGGCACGCAAATATATTCCTTTTTCCACTGCCAAAGTTGGGAGGTATGCATTAGGTGCGAGGGGCATTGCAATGTGTGGCATAATGTGTCAGGGGCATTACAGTGTGCAGCATAGTATCATAGGCATTGTGGTGAGCTGCATCATGTTTCAGAGAAATGGCGGTATGTGGCATAATGTATCGCTCGCTCAGACACTGCCCGGCTGTTCCCGACCCAGCGTGCGTGTCTCGATCATAGGTCACGCTGCGCAGGTCGCAGCGCTTACCACCAGCGCCGGAACCTGCTTGCCGCTAGTTCTCCCACATCATACCCGACGCCGGAACCTGCTCGCCGCCGGGCCTCCCACATCATACCCTACGCCGGAACCTGCTCGCCGCCGGGCCTCCCACGTCGCACATGTCTACCCGACGCCTGCCTCTGCACTGCGGCCACCTGCCCCCCTCCGCAGCTCAGAAAAAGTAAGTCAGTGTGGGGGCACAGGGAGCAATTTTCTTTTAGGGATGCCAATCCCGGGATTGAGCATTTTTCAATCCCAGTGATATTGGTGTACCGGCCCCAAGATTTCTGTTGCCATCCCTTACATAGAAATGACCTTCTAGACCTAATTTGTCTCTGTCCCTGCGTCCCCACCATCTCTGTCCCCACCCTCTGGCCCTTCGTCACCACCGTCTCTGTCCCTGCATCCCGCCATCCCGCTCTATGCACCTTTGTCTCCGCCATCTCTCTCCCTGCATCCCCAACATTCCTCTCACTGTCCCTGAATTTTGCCACAATCTGTGTGGCATAATGTGAATTTTATCCATTTTATCACTTTTCAAGCTTAGTACATCTGGCCCTGGGTGTCAACCATGTGCTTGCCAACTCAATTCCCATCTAAAATGGCATTGTGGAGTACTGGTATTGCAGAGGGAGTTGCAGAAGATGAAGACTTGAGAGGCAAGCAGCAGGCTTGTGCTGGTGGGAGGGGAGGGGATGCTTGCATGTGATATAAGATGTAACATCTGACAACACCTGCAGGGCGACGTTCCCCCTTTCCCACATTCCTGGTAGTGGCCGCCCTCACCCACAGTCACAGTGCACATAGAGGAGATTACCAGCTGGGAGGAACTAGAGGAGGGGAGGATCTACTGTGGGGTTCCATACAAGTGTGAGCCCCCTTGCTCCTGATTTTATGTCATGGATCTTAATATATAACAGTACCCTGAAAACAAAATCACAATGAACCCCATAAAGATAAGCGCAATAGCTTGACATACTTTTAATTAAGTTACTGTGGCAGGCCAGGCTATAAAAAGCAGCTTTGTAACTTCTTTGTATCCTTGGGTTTGATGCAACAGAACAGACTGCTATTAATGATTCATGGTTTTCTGCAGAGTTTGTCCGGTGTTATGTGATTATCATGGCAATCAGTCACATGGCACATGATGTCCGAGGCTTTTAAATGCCAGTGTGAGCCCTGTTATCACTATGCCTTTCCCAAATGCTGTCACATGACCATGCTGTTTGTGAGCTTGTGGTTGTGTCTAGCAGCCATACTTGTTTTCCCTCCAAATAGCTTTAAATGTGAGATCATGGTTTTTAGGGGGATAGCTAAGCAAATGAGCTAAGCAAAATCAGAAGGGTTCCGAACTTGTTTTTTATTTAAAATTAATATGTATGCAAATTCACTGTATGGGCTATTTCACACGCTCCGGCTCCTGCCGGGCGGCGAAACCCTGCACGGCCAAATGCCGTGCCGCACATAGTAGTTGTTAATGGACACGATTGTGTCCATTCACACAGGACGGCCACAGCCTGGCCGCCCGGTTGCAGCCGGATCCCACCACTGGAAGGGACGGCTGCTGGGCTGTGGCCATCCCTACCATTGTAAACTGCTGTGTGCTGCACAGCTTCCTGGCCGTGCGGGGTTTCGCCGCCCGACAGGAGCCGGAGAGTGTGAAATAGCCCTAACTCCTCCATAACTGTCACATTGAACTTGGTGATACAGGTTGAGTCTACAGTATATGAAAATCTAGTAACCTACATTATATATATATATATATATATATATATATATATACCAAATTTTATGAGTGACTGAGAGCGACGCCTTTGCTATGTGTATAAAGTATGCGTTAAACATTTCCAATTTAGATATGGCGGTAGCCCATTGTAACCTATGGGCTACATGAGAGCCATTCTGAGATGGAAGTAGCACATTGTAGGCTAGGATCGCACAGCCATCGGGGCAGTGTGGTCAGTGGGGGGTCAGCGCTAACTGCGCATGCTCAGCATATCTCAGGGATTGGCTCCTTTCGGAGCCCTGTCCCTGCGCGTCAGGGATGATATATCCTGCCGTTAGGATTGCATTGTAAATGCGATCCTTGATAAATGGGCCCTCAGTGTTTTGAGTCACTGTGCCACATTCATTTGCCACTTTTACCAGTATGGCCGTTCTCTGATCTCTCACATTAACCAGACATTTTTCACCACTGCTATTTAATGTTTTTTTTTTATTATTATATTCATCTCCGGGGGCAAGGCAGTACTTTTTGTTGTACATAGTTGGGAAAATATTTATTGTTTGCACTTCTGCTTATAAGCCTGACGTAATGGATAAAGTGGGTGCATAGCTTGAAATGCTCTTAGTTTTTGTTTCTGTTGGCGACGGGCTCTTGCATTAAAAATCCTTTTCTTCACCCTTAATCTTACATTAATATGTATCGTGAGCTTTGCCCCACTGACAGACAAAATGTTATTCAAAGTTGCTGCTCTTGCAAGGTCATTACCATATTCTACTTCCCAACAATATAACATCATTTCAGGGACGTCCTGTAAGCCTGTGAAAGGCAGTGTTGTGTAGGATTATGGAGTATTAAAACTGTACACACAAGTTGTAAAAGTACAATACTTTTTAATTAAAATAGTAGACCCTTTATTCCATATATTTCTATTTGGCGGTTTACATGAAGAGTGGTTTCTGGATAAAAATGAATGGAACATTTCAATAAACAGGTGATGAATGGTTACATAAAGTGCAAACTACAGCTGGTTATCTAAACACAAGAGTGTTGATCTCATAAAACCTGCTTACATTCCTTATTAGCCATTCTTATGTGCAAACTAAAAACTAGCTTATTAGAAATGCTGAACAAAACTGAATACAAAAGGGTCAGTTGGGATGTGAATCCTATTCAGTCCATGCAAGCATGTATACATACCTCACAATTTATGAAGAATAGGAATCAGGACATTGCGTGAAATTTGGAGCAGTGGTCTACCAACATTTTTGCCTCTCTGGGGGCATGGTCAGCGTCTCTTCAACGCTGCCAGCAGTGCCGGGCAGTTGGGGGTAAATTTACTGAAGCTTTTAAAAATGAAAAGAGGTGATGTTCCCATAGCAACCAATCAGATTCTGTCAATCATTTTCTAGGATGCAATTGAGCAATTATACACAGAATCCGTTGTTATGGGCAGCATCAACTGTTAATTTTTAGGAGCTTAAGTAAATGTACCACTTGGTGCGGAGTGTAATAGGGAGTGAGAATCGCAAAGTGAGAGATTTTTGGAGATTTTCCCATTTTTTAAAGTGCCAATCAATTACACGGAAAATCCAGGTTGATTTTGCCATGTAATTGATTGCCGCTTTAACAAAATGGACAACCTTTACAAAATCTCTGACTCCCTATTACATTTCACCCTAGGTGTCTATGCATTTAGTGGCGCAGTGCTGAACAACATTGTATGTGAGCATGTTTGCCGTTTCTGGATGATGCTGAGCTGTACTGGCCCAATGATATAGCCGATTGCTTAAACAGTACTTTGAAGGCCATATGCATTTTCCAGTTAAACTATTTATTTTCAGGCAATAGGAGTTTATACTTGATCACATTCAATAGGACACCTTACGTAGATCAATTAATTGTACTAGCCCAGCTGAACTGTGTGTAACTGTGTATAAGCAGCTTCAAAGTGAAGACTAAACGTTGCTCAATAAGCTGCTTAGAAGACTGGCCGGCGATTGATAACACAATGTGGCAGCCTCAGAGAAGGTGGCTATGTTGATAGTTACAGGTGCCATTCAATTAAAGAGCTTTTTGTGCAGGTATATATACATGTTTCTTTGTGCTTGTGTGCAATGAGAATGTGCACCACTGTGGCCTTTATTCTTTGATGTCATTACTTACAAAGGTCCAAGAAACACGCCTAATATCATTGTTATATCGTGCACACATGTGAGTACAAACTATTACTGTAGTACTTTTCGTTAGCCCTGTGGCAATACAGATGTACCTGAAGTTTATCATACAGTGCTATTATCTGCACACTCTACTATTGCGCTCAAAGGAAAAACCAGAATGTGTACACATATATGTATGTACACTTGGAAGCACACAGAGCAGAAGGAGGTACAGAGGTAAGCCGTCACGATGTCTTCCTACAGACTCACTGATGGCACAAGCGACTGCATTACTTAAGTAATTGTGCTTCTCAAAATCATTTTCATGTAATTAAAATGTTGCTTTAATTGTTTTGTTTAAATTGCTTACATATTATGTATATATACATGTATCCAATATATATATACACCTATGATGTTTGTCAGTTATTGTGTGTAGTACAGCATAGCCTACATACTGTATGAGTAACTGCATCACCAGTGCTTAACGTTAAATCAGTATGGTGTTTAGGGTCATACATATAAAAATGTTGACAAAACCTTACACTTTGAAAGCATATTCTCCAGGAAGAGATTTTGAGAATGGTGTACTACCGAGCGCTCCCCTACAACACCATTGTAAGTCACTGAGTGTTGGCACTTCTGATCGCTGCTGGCAATGTAGAAAGTCTGTGTGCTGGTCTATAAAAAGAAAATGAGCTATCCTCGCCACAACACGCTTACTAGACTTTGAGAAGGCCTCTTGTACTGTACGAGTATTATATTACCTACCTTCCATGTGTATGAGATCTTGTGGTTACATTTACTAAGTTTACAGTGGCAGATCTATTCAATAAAAAAAAAAAACAGGTACGTTTCGTCTAAAATACAATTGGCCTTTTAAAGTCTTTAGTCAAATCTACTGACTATTTAAAGAAGCGCTGAATAGTAAGGGTAGTTCTTGGTCTTATATATAATAGTCTATGAACTCTGCCCACAGCTTATCAGTGTGCCATGGCCCAAGTAGCAGCTATAGTAACTATCCCTAAATGTATTGGACACTAGAATGTGGTTTTAGGGAATGTGGAAAGGAACCAAGGTATATTAGGTGGCCAGGAAATCATGTTCTCCGCTGATCTTGCCCTTTTGTTCCAGATCAGAGACAGATGCAAATACTACCATGGCAATAGTAACATTTGAAAGATGACTAGAATAAATCTAAACCTAATTCTGGGCTTGTCAAATAATAGAAATTGCAACGTGCCTGTTGTGATATGTGTGGTGTTCACTTACAGTGGAAACTTTACTGTTGAGACCATGAATATTCATAAATGACTCCTAATGTTATAGTTCATAGGATATTCTATATTTATTTAAAATTCCCTAGGAAAGCTGATCCTTCCTCTGGTTTGTTGCCAGATCCATTCTCTGAATCCTCTGCACAGGTATAGTCCACTTTGGGTGACTTTCCCGGCATCCAGACAACGTGCAGACTACAGGGCACCATTTCCTGAAATAAAGAATTCTTATTTATTATCTTTACTTCTAAGGCACCACAAAGTGTACATAAACACATTTGTAAATAATATGTACAAATCATACATTTAATACATGGCAGCAAACCATAACATAAGTACCAAACATTACTATAACGCCACAGGCTGGGTAGGTAGTAGAAGGCTGGGTAAGTAGAAGAATTAATTATGTACTCAGTGATCCCGTATCGATGTATTGGATTTCCTGACATGGATAGTACTGTACTACGGGAATGACAGGGACTATTGGTGTGTCAAATAACAGTGTTTACATTTAAGCATTATTTTCCAAAATACATCCAAGCTCTACATGGTTACTTACCTCTGATGGTCTTTCATAAAGATCAATATCATAATCAAAAGCAATTAAATCATCCTTTCGAATCTTAAATAAAAGAAAAAACATTTTTGAATTTCTTGTAAACCACTGAAAAAAAAACATATGTACCCTTGGTAGGCACAGTAGTAATAGTAAAGGATTACAGAATAGAACTTTCACAGATACCAAAAGGGAGAAGATGGCAAACAAGCATGGATGGGGAAAGGCAGCAGAGAAAGGTGAATCCTACAGATGGAATGGGGTGCCAAGGATGTGTTACTGTCACACAGAAAACATGGGCGCAAGAGATAAACCTTGGAGAAGACTACTGAGGCATACAGGAAGATTCTTAAATTCAAGCCAAAAAAGCCAGGTGGAGGTGAACTGGTGAATTGGATCTGTTGCTGACATTGTAATATCAGGTATGGGCGTGCATTTTCCAAGTGCAGTGTCTCAAAAAAACCAGAAGCCAGAGCACATGTCCAGCCAGCACCTACCCTACCGGTATTACCCAGGACAGTTTAATAATGCAGTAATATATAATCTTAGAGCATCCATTATAAATGTAGGATGGATCCTACTGCCTATTGCCACTACAACTCCAGGACTCATGCCTTTTCTATCACCAATTTAGAATTTTGGATTTGGTTTCATCTCCCACAGCATTATAGGACAAGGCACGGGTCACTTGGTACATCTTATCCCATTTTATACTGTGGAAGAGAGGACTCATCTCCATGCACTTTATTTCTCTTCAAGTCTTAGTACATATACACCATAGTTTCTAATGGGAACAATGGTTTGTTTGCTGTTGTAAGGAGAAAACCCCATTATTGGTGTCTCCAGAGGGGAAGAAGTCTATTCACAAAGTCAGGAAAAGGCGCTAGTTGAACCTTGTCAAACCAAGTTACCAAACATCTTGTGCAAATCAGTCCAACCTGCAACAGAGGTTGAATGAGGTCCTAGTAGGAAGTATTGCTGTAAGTGAAGGGAGTTATGGGTGATATCTTTGGATTCCATTGGTTAATGACAACCTTGCACAGTAGTCAATAGTCATCTGAGATAAATGGGACATTTTGGAGGAGCCCAAATAAGAGACTGGAATCCACCCATCAGTATAAAACCACTATCTGGTAATATCCTGTCCTGTCCACTCCATGACCTAATTGAGCATAACTGCAAGGTAAAAGCTGAAAAGGGAAAGGAGAGGACTACCACCCTGGTACATTGTGTCTGTAGATGAACTTGCATTTAAACTGAAACCTGACTTCCATGTACAAAGCGGAAGATGTATGAAGCAGTGATAAAAGTGGAGAACAATCAGCTGCTATTATAATTTTATAGAATGCACTTGATAAATGTTACTCCAAGCTGATTTATTGCCATGGAACACTTCTCCAATGGTATACTTCTCCAGTCTTGTCACTGTTTTATCTACTCGTCTCTGGCCTCTTTCTGACAGTCAACCAAGAAACTGAATGGGATCTTATAAGGGAACTTTCTGAACAAAATCTACAACCAAGCATGATTTGTGTTTCGAGAATTGCCTCATAGTATGAAAGTACAATGATAAAATAAAACCATAATATCATGAAGATTATACATACTTACCAATTGCTTTACACTTCTGATTTGTGCCATGCTGTATTCCCGATTCTCTGTGGTCTTTTCCCATATAAGGTAGCTACTTCCCAAAATAGCTAGGTTCCACACAGGTTCAAGTTGTGGGTTAATATAGCCAAAACTGTCTGAGAAAGCAGACGAGGCCTGGTAAGCTATCTATGCCATGATTTCAGACAGGACCAGGCAAGACTACCTGCACTTTATATACATAGTAAAAGGGGGGAGGGTTAGGGTTAGCCCATTGTGAAAATATGTACTGGACTCTTTGTTGTCTCATCACTTCCTTGACTGTAGGTCACTGAGAATAAGTTTTAATATTGCTGGTAGATACAAATATATTAACTCATTACTGTAGCAATACAGCAGCACATCTAGCCACAAATGTATTAAGTAACAGGAACACTTACTGATGATATAACTGCAGAATTTATTATTTAATGACCAAGTACCCAATGACCTCAATGTGCTGAGCTGATGCCAAATGTAACAATATACAGGCATATTTAAATATGGGTACAGTATATAAAGTAAAAATGTCAGGGACCCCTTGGACACCCATCCTAATGAACAATTAAGCAAATGGAAGGTTCAGTTAGCCAAACTGGTACAATAATTACATGTCATTGCTGGAGTGAAGAAAAATCGGCTTAAATTACCCCAAAGTAATATTATTAATTTTTTTATGCCCCCCACCTCCCCAAATAGGATTAAAGTATGTATTTAAACAAATAAAAATTTAACAAAATGCCAAATATTACACTAAAATTAGTTTTCTTTATATTTTTTTTTCACATTTAATTTGCTTGTAATTACACAAAATTAGTTTCCGATTTACATTTTTTTTTACAAAAATCAGCCATTTGTAACAGTTTTAAATATAAAAATATTTTTCTGACACTATAATACTCATTATTACGGTTACCCATAATAATGATAATTGGGTGCAGCCTCAGCTGGAATGTTTGGTAGCATTTACGCGGCCAATTGTAAATGCCTGAGATGTACGACTATGTAAAAAACTACACCAGGACAAGTCCTCAGACCGCCGGACCGTAGATCAAAATCTGCAGTCTGGAGCTTGTAGTGTCCGGTCCCGGGGGTGTCCTATCCAGGGGGATGCCTGTGATAGCTTTCACCAGGGACAGCTTTCACCAGGGACATGGGGAAGGGGAGATTACAGCCTCCCCGTGTGGTTCAGACCATTCCAGGCTCTTTCTACATGCTCGGACCATACAGGCAGGGCCGTTTCTAGTGGCGGACAAGCCGTGCAGCAGCCCGGGGTGCCGCACGGCTTGTCCGCCCGGCAGCTCCCCACAGCGCCGCCTCCCTTCCTCCCCCTCTCTGCTCTCCCCGTCCGCGCCGCCACAGGCACAGCTGATTAATTTCCATGGGGAGGGGAGCGCATCGCGCGTCTCTACTTTCCCTCGCTCACTGTGTCACTGGGCTGTCAGCCAATCAGAGCTCTCGGGCCGGCAGCCAATCAGGAGCCAGCCAGCGAGGTATGAATGGCCGACGGCTCAGGTACACAGTGAAGGGGAAGGAGAGACGAGCAATGCGCTCCCCTCCCCAAGGAAGAAGAAGAACCAGCAGCATCAGCAGAGGCGATGGCAGCGGGGGGAGACCCAGAGAGTGAGACAGTGAGTTGTGCTGCTTCTGGCACTGTGGGGCATATTTGGCACAGTGGGGGCATATGTGTGGAGCTGTGGGGTTATATTTGGCACTGTGGGGGCATAGCTGTCACTGTGGGCGTATATATGTGTGGCACTGTGGGGGCATAGCTGTCACTGTGGGGGCATATCTGGCACGGTGGAGCATATTTGGCACTGTGGAGGCATATGTGTTGCACTGTGGAGGCATAGCTGTCACTGTGGGGGCATATATGTGTGGCACTGTGGGGGCATATATGTGTGGCACTGAAGGCATAGCTGTCACTGTGGGGGCATATGTGTGGAACTGTGGGGGCATAGCTGTCACTGTGGGGGCATATATGTGTGGCACTGGCACTGTGGGGGCATATTAGTAAACGGCATCAGTTGTGCGGCAGCGGCGCGTGGGGCATAATGTGTAATGGCCATTACGGTGTGGGGAATATTGTGTAATTGCCATCACAGTGTGGGGTCTAATGTGCATCATTGTGTGTGACATAATGTGTAATTGTCATCACGGTGTGCGACATAATGTGTAATTGTCATCACAGTGTGCGGTGTAATATGTAATTGCCATCACAGTGTGCGGCATAATGTGTAATTCTCATCACAGTGTGCAGCATAATGTGTAATTGTCATCACGGATAAATAGTATATAATGATATAAGTAGCCTGTCATTGTTTGGCCTTGATCTGTGAGGCGTACTAGGTCACTGTGTGGGCCTTTATATTTTTTATGTCATTGTGTGGCCTTCAGCCTGCCAACTTAAGTGCAGGAGGACAATGACAATTCCTGCGGTAACCAATGTCTGGTCATACAGGTTGCAAAAGTGTGATGTAAGGTAATTGTTTTCCTGCTAGACCACGCCCTTATATTAAACCACAACCCTTTTAAATTAAACCACACACCCTATTTCAGCACGCGATTTCTTCGATGCCATGTTATGTATTTGGGAGGGGGGGGGGGGCGCATTTTTACTTCTTTGCCCTGGGAGCTAAATTGTCTTGAAACAGCCCTGCATACAGGGAGGTTTTAACCTCCCCGTCCTCCTCTCCCTGGTGACAGCTGACATGAAGCTCCCCCGCACAGGACATCCTTAGGACGGGGCACCCCTCGGACCGGACACTACAAGCTCCGGACTGCAACTTTTGATGTCTGGTCCGGCGGTCTGGAGTATTGTCGTGGGTCCGGTTTTTACCCATAGCCCGTCTTACACACTGTCTTATCTGTTTTAGTGGTTATAGCGAGCTCCTAGCTCTTATGTTACACTGTACAAGCAAACATCTCACCAGGTATGTGTCCTCCAGTAATAGGTACAGTTTGTTCCTTCATCAGCTTGTAGAAATTGTAGTCATCGTTACGGGCTTGCTTCTGGATTTTGTTGCTAGAACAGTTGACATTTATGGCAGGTCGCGGTTTGTCATGTTGGAAGAAAACTGTTGCTGTGCATAGGCCAATATTTTCCTACAAAACCAGAGAGTTCTCAGTCATTAGACCATGTAGTGTACGGGGCACTGCCCTGTCTTTGATGCAGCTGTCAGTCATGGCCTGGCATGCACACTCTATTCACAGTTACAGACTTACCATAGTTTGGGAGACTCTGGCTGTAAATTCCACATAATATTTATTCCCAATTTCTGGAATGGACTGCAAGGAAAATGAGGTATGCCATTAATATACAAACTGTGTATTCACAAAATGTGTCTGTTATTTTGCCATCATTAATGCTTTTGTTCATTATAAACTCAAAAGGGAACTACTACCGCACCTATGCATAATTCTGTTCTGTAAATAAATACTTCTAAATAAAAATGACTATTCACTAACATAAAAACATCCATTTTTTACACACACAAACGCACACCCGCACACACTCTCTCTTTATATTATCAATGCATAGCTATCCTTACAATTGACACACCGGACTGTAAATAGTTGATGGTAGAGAAATGAGGATTATTGAAAATATGGTGTGAGCATGAACCTGTTCTGTCACATAACAGGGGGTCAGTGTATGAGATATGAAACCACAAAGCCGTAACCACTGGAATCTGGAGGATGATCAGGTTTTTAAACAACAGTGACTGAGTGTGACCATTCACCGCAACATTGAATATGCTGGGATTGGAGTCATGATTTATTGTTTATGGGTATGAGGGGGTCATCCCTAACCATTGTACAGATTGTTTTGTATGCATCTAATATTTCTGTGTGGTGCTTCCCAGAAATAAATTTACCTCAGAAACACAATACTGGAACTAAATCTAAAGACTTTTTTAAATTTGTCCCCAAGACGATAAAAAAAAAATCTAGAGAATATTGAACACGTGTAAATTTGTCCAGAACTTATCCGCAAGATTTGGGTGGGGTTTTACTTCAAAGTGAGATCTATATTGCAGTGTAAAAATAAAGCAGCCAGTATTTTCCCTGCACAGAAACAAAATCACTCACACAAATCTAAATCTCTCTGCACGTTACATCTACCCCACCTGCAGTGCACATTGTTTTGTCCATTTGAGAAGGAATTTGCCTTTGGGAGTTAACCAGAATATGGGCCATAAACCAAACAGAGGAAGCACCTGTGACTTATAAAAGCAATGTTTGGCGCAAGCCAAAAGCTGGGAAATGTCCCATTAAATATATCACTAGAATGAAGCATGGGGAGGAGGTATAACCCTGACAGGATTCTTATGTGTTGGGAAAATGTTCAGGGGGTAAAATGCATAGCAAAAGGTTTTATAGGACCACCTCAGGCAACGGTTGGGATGAGAACTGCGATCTGAGCGCTGCTTGGAATTTCTCGTCAAGCTCGGATCCCAGAACAACGCAAAACATCATCATCCCAGCGTCGGATTCTTGAGAGATCTGAACTCGATATAACTCCCCCGCTACCCGACGCCATCTTCACTCCGGCATTGGAGAGGTTTGAGGGAGGTTGTGTCTCTCTGGGCAGCTGGCTTGGGGTGGTGACATGGTCGCAGCAGTGGTGTCCTGTGCAGTCCAGTCCTCTGGTACTGTGCTGCCTGCTGCCAGTGCTGTTGTCCTATGCTGCTGTATAAGTCCAGGCAGTGGTGCTGTGCTGTCCAGTGGTACTGCTGCTAAGTCCAGTGATACAGATGACAGCCATATAAGTCCAGTGACAGTCCAGTGTAAACTCTAAAATAATAAAAGGTTTATTTTAAGCCTTTTAATTTTTCAGGCTTTGCCTTGTGTGTGTGTGTGTGTGTGTGTGTGTGTGTGGTACACGCCTGTGCCGCATATAATAAATAACCCCAAAATAAAAGGGTTATTTTAATCCGTATAATTTTTTCAGGCTTTGCCATGTGCATGTGGTTTAGGGAAATACTCTCCTGTGCTGCATATTATTATAACTCCAGAAAGATAATGGAGACCAAAAATTTGGAGGGTAAAATAGTGAAAGAACAAGAATAATTTCCTCCTAGTTTAAGACATGTTCATGAGTAGTGGTTTAGCTTCACACGATCTAAGCCCTTCTCCCGCCGCTAGAAAATTTAAGAGCACTAAGCTGGCATCAAAAACAAAGCAAACAACTGTTCCTTCTAAAGACATGGTATCGCAAATCCCCAAGGAGAGTCCAAGGGTGTTGGTGGTTTGTGATGCCTGACCTTCCCATCATTGTACGGGAATAGGTGGCCATTTCCACCATTTGCACACCCTCTGCATATGCTGGAAGGATAAACTACAGTCCAGTTCCTGATTTAAGATTAAAGGTGTCAATATTGTACACCAGGAGGAGGATATTGATGTAGATGGTGTTGAGGAGGAAGTTGACGAGGAGGATTCTGCTGATGGTGATGTGGTTTGCTTAAATGAGGCACCGGGCGAGACAGTTGTTGTCCGTGGGATGCAAAAGACCGTCGCCATGCCTGGGCAGAAGACCAAAAAATACACCTCTTTGGTCTGGAATTATTTTTATCCAGATCCGAACAATTGTCTCACCATATGTAGCTTATGTAACATGGTCCAGACTGAAGGACCTGCCAACAATTGCTGACACTGCATACGATACGGTCACCATATAAAAAATGGTGGAGGTTTACTTTGGTGACAGCATCCAAGTAGACATGTCAGACAGTCCATTCCTGTACTGGCAGGAAAAAAAGGCAGTTTGGAGGCCCCTGTACAAACTGGCTCTATTTTACCTGACTTGTCCTCCCTCCCTCAGTGTACTCCTAAAGATTTTTTAGTGAGCGATCGGCGTAGGAGGTTGTTTCCACAAAATGTGGAGAAGATGATGTTCACCAAAATGAATGATCAATTCTTCCACGAAGACCAGCAATTTGCTCCAGAGACTAAAGAGGGACCTGTAATGGTGGATTCCAGCGGTGACAAATTGATAATCTGTGAGGATGATGTAGGTACTGAAGGCACTGAGGAATCGGATGGTGAGGATGACATCTTTCCTGTAGAACTGGTTTGTACAGGGAGAGATAATTTGCTTTTTTTTGTGGGCGACCAAACAAACCAATAATTTCAGCCAGTCATGTGGCAGACCCTGTCACTGAAATGATTGGCTTATGCATGTCCTCTTTACGCAACATAATGGTGGGTGGGTGGCAGACAATACCATTTGCATCTCTTTTTTTTTGGTATTATGTGCTGCTTTCTGGGGCCTAACTTTTGAAACTGCCATCCTGTCTACCGCAGCAGTGCCACTCTTAGATGGGCCACGTGTTTGTGCCGACCACTTGTGTCGCTTAGCATAGTTATCCAGCTACCTCGGTGCAACCTTTGGCCTAAAAACAACATTGTGAGGTGTTCAGGATAGACTGGAAATTAATGTTATTGAAATTAATAATAGCGTAGGAGCAAAAAAAAAACAAATCCAAATTCTGCGATTTTTCTGGCAGGAAGGGCGGTGTTTTTGAACAGATCCAGATCCAAAACACTGCCGGATATACAGCTCCAAAACACATTTCACGAAACATTAAAAATGGCTGGTGCACATGCCTAATATATTTCACCAGGACAATGGACAAACCATAAATGTATTCCAAGTCTTAGAACTAGGGCAGGCCTGGTCAACCTGTGGCTCTCCAGCTCTTGTGAAACTGCCGGTCCCAGCATGCCCTGACACAGTTTTACTATAAGTGGGTGATAAAACTGCAGCAAGACATGCTGGGATGTGTAGTTTGAGAGACACAGTTTGGTCACGCCTGACCTAGGGCAATGAATACCCAACATGACCCACTCCAGGAGGGACAGAATGCTCTATTTATGGACTTCCTTCTTAATTTCTGATGACCATCGCCTGTGGTGAAACACCTTTCTTACCAAGTAACCTGTTCAGCACAGGTGATGGCAATCATACATTAAGAAGGATGTCCAGAAACAGAGCATTGTGTCCCTCCTGGAGAGGGTCATCCTGGTATGCTTATGTAATTATTGTCTGTTTTTATGTCTAGTTAATCAAGAAAATTCCATGTTGTAAGAAAACAAAATGTGAAAATGAACTGTACTGTAGGTTGCATCCCATACTGCAACTGTAACAAGTGTATCTGTTTACCAGAATTCAACTCAAGTTTCATTTTTCTTTAAAGAACTGTTTCTTCTCAATCTGTAACTGAGACGAGAATCTGGCAGAAGTGAGGAATGTAATAAGCTTTGTTTCCGCAGCAGCGTGTTCCATCCGCTTATCCCCAACACAAGACATGAATAATAATTACATGGGGTGATGTCCGATGATGTCACTCCACCAACAACCACTCCACATGGGAAAAAAGTCACATACTGTCTCCCTGTTTACGCTGACACACTGCACAATACACATACACTGCATTTAGGTACAACATCTAGGGGCCCATTTATCATGGATCGCATTGGATTTCTCTTGGCGGCCCTGCCCCTGGCAGGCATCGGCCCACTGCATACCCATGGGAATGCCCAGCATTTTCATGGGAACACCCATAAAACGCTGGGCGTTCCCCATCCCCGCCGCTGGCCTGCTTCGATCCTTGTCAAAATGTCAACACAAGCAAAAGGTTGACATGCAAATGGTTGACACAGGAAAAGGTTGACATGACTTTTCACGGTTGTTGAGTCTATGTCGATCTGTCAACATGGATCCCCAATAAGTAACACGTACCCTCGTATGGCTTGCTGCGGGCATGGTGGAACTTTACCATTCCCAATCGTAGTCCACGTGGACCGTAAAGTATGAACAAGTCATTGCTTATTGCTTGTGTCGATCATTTTTCAAAGTCATGTTGACCTATTAACCATATTGCCTGTCGACCAATAGTGATCGCCCTATGGACTGCCGATCTAGGCACAGTGGACCTATCACCCGGAACCATTCCCTCAGAAGGAAATAGCTTTGATCTAATATGCTTAGCACATGGATTAATATGGGCTGCATTGTTTTGGGTGAATTTATCCTATTAACTAAATGAAACAGCTTATAACCGTTATGCAAACTGTAATCAGTGGTGTACACTGTACGTATAATTAAGCACCTGTTCTGAACAGTGGTTCTTAAAATGAGGATACCCTCATTCCCGAACAGCCATGCACGTTTTATTTGTTATACCAAATGTGGCAATAAAGTTATAAGATACAAATCCTTTGGCTTTTATTGCTTTATGGAATATGGAATCTGTAGTCTTGAAAATCATACTTCCAAGTGAAGAAATGTGATATATTCTATGCATTGTTTTAGGCACACTGCACTGCAGTGGAGCTTTTCCCACTGCAAATCTGCCCAGGATACAGGTAGGTTACAGAAACAGCAAGACACCAGGGACACAAGGCTGCCGGGGATGTAGCATCATTAACACAGATGATGGAAAATGAAGGAAAGAGATGTTATGATGCTGTGACAAATGCTAAGGGCTTGTTTTTATGTCGATTTGAAGTTCTTAGTCTCTGGAGGAAACATGGTTTGCAGAAACTGACAAGGAAAACAATAATCCTTGTAAAAAGAAAACAGAATGTTCTAATGTTAGAACAATTGCATAATATTGCTTAACCTTGCAAGATCACTTTCACATTTTATTTATACAGTTAGGAAAGTGATTGCTCACTCATTAAACCTTAGTCAAACACATCAGGCAAATTAACATGCAGCTCTGGGGCGCCTATTACATAATGTGTGTCCGTGTTTGTCTAATCCCTGATGCTTTCAATCTGCTGTAGATATTAATAGCTGTGAACTTTAGTTCCAACAAGAACCGTACTCTATCTTCCCATTGGAGTATAAGATAGATTGCCCGTGTTCTAGACCTTCAGTGTTCTATTGTCCAGCTCCAGTAACAGTTACAAGATTTCCCTGCACGATCTAAGCCTATTCTGTGCTATATATCAGGGAGCTGGATATTTTATATACACAGAATTTTATCCTTTAATATAAGCTGATCACTTCTCAGGACGTGTCCAATAGTCTATGGTCAGGAAAGGACACCGGTAAATGTTCTGCATTGCTACTAACATTAGCACATGGAATCTACCTTTTGTACAGTTACAGGGTTGAAAACAAGTTTTCCTTCACCCTTTGAGTGCCAACATCTCTGTGAATGATGCGTAATATATCCATTAAAAATGCATTTGTTATATCAATTCAAATAAAAAATGGTGTGTAAAAAAGATAAGGTAAACATTACAGGCATAGGTGTGCGCAGCACATTTTATTAGGGGAGTGCACCCTCAAAGGGGTGTGCCTAGCACCACATATTGGGCATGTCTAACACCCCCAATCAGGCGTGTCTACCATCATCTATTGACACTCGCTACAATATAAAACGTCTCTCAGCCACAACATGATATCCTGCCTCTTTCAGTTTCTAATTACTCAGTGTAACAGTACATGCAAATAAAGTCAAAGACGTATATGGAGGACGCAGGTATGTAGTGATATGACAATGGTCTAGTACTGGGGTAGCCAACCCTAGTCCTCGAGAGCTACCAACAGTGCATGTTTTGCAGGTCTCCTCACAGAATCACAAGTGAGCTAATTAGCTCCATCTGTGGATCTTTTAAAATGTGTCAGTGATTAATGAGTGCAGCTGTGCAGCAGCTAGGTTGTCTGGAAAATGTGCACTGTTGGTAGCTCTCGAGGGCTAGGGTTGGCTACCACTGGTTAACAATGCAAAACACACATAATTAATTGATGGGCGTTTGTTTTAATGGAATACTGTTCTAAAAAGCAAAAGTCTTTGGTAAAAGGTATTGCTAGCGGCAGGGAGGTCTTCATAAGGTTGAGTGGGCACAACATTAGGGGGGTGTCTGTGCACCCCTAACACTCAGTGGGCGGGATTCACTAATAACCCCCGCAGCACATCGCTGGCACGCGCAATGTTAATAATTGCATATGCACTAACATATGTGATTATTAACTCAAATGCGATGGCCGGCGATGTGCTGCGGGTCCCCCCTCCCTGCCTGCACCCTTACATGGCTGTAAGGGCTCCGTTTCCTTCTCCCTGCACTTGGAAGAGGTGCAGGGAGGAGGAGGTCACTGGTCCGGGCAGCAAAGCAGGAGGCTGCCCGGACACAGGTAAGGGGGGTGCGTCGCAGATCGGCGTGGGGTGGCGGGGGACGCGAAGGGAAGCCCATAGACTTCCATGGGGTTACGCCATCTAGGACTGGCGTAACCCCCCGCAGTGAAGCCCCGGCGGTGTGGCTTTGCTGCATATGAAAATGCGGTAAAAAACCCGAAAACCGTGTTTTTTACGGCATTTTCAGTTTGGTGAATCTCGCTCAATGTGCGCACACCTATGGGAGCCAAATGCATATGTTTTCATATTACATACATGCTGTTCTATAAATGTAATAATGAGTAATTGCCTAATACTCCTTAAATAACACAAGAAAGGTTTCAGGTAAAATATTTGTAAATAGTTTCTCTCTAGGTCAGTGTTTTTCAACCACCGTGCCGTGGCACACTAGTGTGCCTTGAGTTGTTCTCAAGTGTGCCTCCAGATCAAGAGATGCCACCACCAGTTCAACTGTTATTTACTGGTCTCTTCTTTTCATGTAAAGGGCCAATGTATTTTATTTTTGTTACCTGTACGGACCAGTGTGATTGTTTTTTTATATGGGGGCCAATAGGTTTAGGTTTTTTTCCAGTGGGGGTCAATGTGTTTTGCCTGTGGGGATCTCATGGTGTGCCTTGGCAATTTTTAAATGTTTAGTGTGCTTCAAGGTAAAAAGGTTGAACATCACTGCTCTAGAGGATGACATTGGAAAACCTGTTCGGTCAGTGGCGTAACTATAAATTTAGCTCCCCCCTGCCAAAAAATTTGTGCCCCCCCGGGCTCCTCTCCTGCATGGTTCACCAGTGTGTGACGTGATGACGTCACACGCATAACGGAGAAGCTGAAGCAGGAGAGTGGAAGAGAGACCAGCAGACACTGCTGCTTCCGCTGGCTCCAACGCATCCCAGGCCGCACCAGCACGCCCATCCGCCCAGCCATCCTGTACACAGTAGCCAATAGCCGGCTCTGTGTACAGTCAATTGAATCAGTTGTCGTCTATGTCCTGGTCACACCCGCGCTGTGGCTGTCTCGTCTCCGGTGCTCAGCCAGTAAGCAGCGTCAGGCAGCAGCATACCAATTTGGTGCCGGCTAGGTTATGTAATACACTGCAAGCCTTTCCTATGCTTATTACCCATTCAGGAGAGGGGACACTGCATTTCTGCATGTAAGGAGCAATTAGAGAGATGTAGGAGGAAAATAAGAGGTCAAGGGATAATGTAGAGACGGACACATCCGGATGTCAACACAGAATTATTTTTGCTGGACGGATCTCACCAGGATTTAATTTATTGGACTGAAAATCTGGTACTGTGTGTTTCGGTTACTCAGTGACAGGCCTAGAACCTTCATTGGCTGACCCAATATTTACCTTGTCCTTCTTGCAAGACAGAGGTATATCTAAAATAACAGTTTAACCCTTTGAGTGCCAAGGGAGTTTGTCAAAATAGGTGTGCAAATTGCCACGCACACATTTATATTCATCATAATGACCTGACTCCCTCTCATACAGTAGTTGTGAGCTGCAGAATATTATCCCTACAGTATGGGGTTACAATCTGTGTTTGTATGATGCAGATCTAATTGTAGCAGGTTAGCAGTTATGTAAAATATGGAATGCGCATGTGATTTGTAAACGAAGGGCTGCATAGAATTGTAAGTACTGTACTGTAGGCATTTATAGCTGTGTGGGGGAAAAGTAGCATTTTACAGGCTCACAAAAAGTGAATGCATTCTGTTTTCTAAGGGCCATTGAAAGACTGTAATAGCATTACATATTATTCTCAGCAGCAAGGCCTTAGAAGTGCTCTGGAATATATGTTATTCTAATTTGTTTGCACTGATCTTGTGCATATGCGCATTTTTGTGCATGTGCATATGTCCGGTGCGTGCGGCCTTGGCAAAAACTGTTCGCCGGACACATGAACCCAAGACTAGGGACAGGGCGGCAGTTAGGGAGGCCAATCCCGGGCCATTTTTTCAATCCCGGGATTCGGGATTGAAAAACTGTCAATCCCGGGTTTCCCGGGATTGGCCTCATGATATGCCCAATAGTTGATAAATTACCTCTAAGCATAGAGGAGATGCGCGGCGGGCCGGCGGCATGCGGCATTTGAGGCGGGCCGGGGAGGAGGCGGGTGACAAATGTCTCCATGCAGACGCGGTGGAGGAGGCGAGGTGACTGGCGAGCCGGGGAGGAGGCGGGTAACTTGGTGTCCGGGCGAATGCGGTGGCTTGTGAATCAGTGTGTGGCAGCGCAGCGTGATGTTAGAGGTCACGCTGCGCAACCTTAGTGTTCAGACACCGCCGCGTCTGCCCGGAGTTCAAGTTAACAGCCTCCTCCCGCCCCGCTCAGCGGTACGCATAAGAAGGGGATCAAATGCGAATGCGCATTTGGATCCCGCAATACCGGGATTGGAGCAGCCAATCCCGGGATTCAAATCCCGGCCAAATATGCCCTAAATCCCGGGATCCCGCCGATCCCGATCCCGGGATTGGCATCCCTAGCGGCAGTGGATAGTTATGTCCATGGGAACACCCAGTGTTTCATGGGTATTCCCATGAAAACGCTTGGCATTGCCATGGTAATCGGCCCGTGACGTGGGTGTCGGGGGTGGGCAGCTGACATCACTGAATGTCAGCTGCCCGTCCCGTTCCTCTCGAGTGTGCACACATATCTAAGTGACTTGAGAGTCACTTTAGATATACGTGCACTCACCTCATCATTCAATGGTCGTCGACCGACTGGCCGGTGTCAGACAGCATGGCCAGTGCAACAAAGCCCCTTGCGGGCTCGCTGCGATCGCCACGCTGCAGGCGCGGTGGCGAGCTATGCTCGCCACCTATTCTATTCTCCCTCTACGGGAACCCGGCCATCAGTGTTTTAACAGCCGGGATACCGACATCGGGTTAATGACTGTTGGGATCCCAACTGTCGGGACCCCGTCCGGCACCCCTGCTGACGCTTGGAAATTACATAATCTCCAAGTGCCGGTGATCCGTCTCTCTCTCTCTATACATATAGAATTACCCGGATCGGATGACCCAGGTCATGCCGTTTACACTGCAAGCTACGCATGTCGAATTCCTGGTTCACTTGACCAGGATTATTATTCAACGACTCTTTTGCCTATAAGCCTAAGTAGACCCATCAATAACTTGCATCAGTGCCAACATGTATATGCAGCTGCAAAGTACCCCTAAATCTTGTCTGTAAGGGACTCCAGTGTTAATGATGGCAGATTTATTATTTATTTACAGTTTCTTATATAGCGCAGCAGATTCCGTTGCGCTTTACAATAGATCTACATACATTACTTTATGTATATAATTGGACTTAAGGTGCCCATACACGTTGCGATTATCGCATCCGTTTTGTACTTTTAAAGTACAAAACGCATCTCATGTGCGATAATCGCGCTGTGTACCTGCGGGGATGCGATGCGATGTGATGTGTGTCCCCGCAGGTACAATATTGTAAAGCACAAAAAGTATCTGTGTGCAGTACTTTTTGTGCTTCATTGCATCACATCGCATCAGTACAGGAGTACATGCGATGTGATGCGATGTCCATCAGTAACTATCAATTTAAAAAAAAAAAAAAAATCGGATCACATTGCATCGCACCCGCACATGTAGGGGGATCGCATTGCATCGCACCCGCACATGTAGGGGGATCGCATCGCATGCATCCCCCTACAAGTGCTAGAATCGCATGGCACATTTTAAAGCACGAAAAGTACAGCCCCATATCTCAACGTGTATGGGCACCTTATAGCCTTCAAATCTGCTGTAAAATAAAATATCAACTCAATATTATGTCATTCCATAATGCAAACGACTGTAAACTGCAGAGAGCATTTTCTGCCATGACAACTGATCTGCTAAGGAATAGACAAGTCCCTAACCTACTTCCAGCTGAGTGATGCTGAGAGCTCAGGAGACCCAATCCCATAGTAACTGTACTCATATAGGAACAGCTTAGTACAGGCTGGTTTTAGATTTATTACCACCCAGCATAGTGATGGCCAGCCAGCCCTGCCTGGGGCCAAGTGAGTTTATTGAAAGGCTATTGTGTTTGTATAAGAGGTTACTGGTGCACTGAGTACAAGTTACAAGGAGACCCTATGACAAGCATGTCCAAACTATGGCCCTCCAGCTGTTGTGAAACTACAAGTCCCATCATGCTTTGACACAGTTTTTCTATTTGGGAATGTTAAAATTATGGCAAGGCATGCTGGGATGTGTAGTTTCACAACAGCTGAAGTGCCACAGTTTGGACATGCCTGCATGATATATTATGAGCAATGACAGGTGTCATTCATTGCAATGGATCACCCCATTTTACATTTGCAAATCTGAAAACAGAAAATAAGGGGTACATTTATTAAGATGGGAGTTCTATTAAAGATGCGATGTTGCCCATAGCAACCAATAAGATTTGATCTATGATCTCCGACCTAGATGGTGCTAAATAAATCAGAATAATAATTGGATTGGTTGCTATGGTCAGTATTCCATCTCTACTACAACTTAGTAAACTTACCTCTGAGGATATATCCACTTGTCTCCATGTTACTCCACAGCAGCTTGTATGGTATACAAGCAATAACTAGCCTGGGAGATGAACTGATGCAGTGCTCTCAGACTTACACCCAGCGCGGGTCCTTTATACGCCACTACCACAAATCATTCAAAACTTACTAACAGGAAAATATCTTATACTTGCAATTACACTTCTAAAGGGCACAGCGCTGTCACAATTACATTTAAATATTAGCTTTTATGTATGATATTATGATGTGTGTCATATTGTGTGTGGCACAGCGCTGGCATTGTTTAGGTCTATTTCTGCAAGTTAAATGAGTATTCCCCCCCCCAAAATTGAATATTGAAATAAACAATAAATACCTGTTCTGTTGTGGTGAATGCAATTATGGTCCTTATTCTGGTCCATGCGCGAGCGTGAGCGATGTTTCCTTAATGCGCATGGGCCAGGTGCGAGCCGGGCACCCACCAATGCGGACAGTGGGGGTATGAGGCGGTGGGTAGTGTCGCCCATGGGAATGGTAATGACCCAGTGACTCACGTGCCGGGGGCGGGCATCTGATATCACCGGATGTCAGCTGCCCGCCATGTTTCCCTCCAGGACACACGCTGAGAGTGTCTTAGTTTTGCGTGTACCTTCCAGGTCATTCGATGGTCGGTGATTATGCAAAACATCCATTCGCAGCCGTGGGGGGGGGGGGGGTGGTAACATGTGCAAGCAGCGGCGTGCTTAAAATGACACACAGCGCTGTGAACTATGCAGCACTGCGTGGCAACCAGAATAATCTCCAAAATGCAGAAGCACAATCTAAGCACTAAGAGTACCGAGAGGCTAAATTTACCCATGTTGTTGTGTTTAATAATTCATTGATGCATTTTAGTACTCATTAAAGGAAAACGCTGCTTTGATTTTTGTTTTAACCCAATACTGCTTTTCCTATAATTAGCAGATCAACCCAAGGACCCTGACACTTGGCAGATAGTCACTCCCACCATTGCTAAGCTTGATGCTTTTCCCACAGTAACAAGTATGAAAGCATACCACATGCATTGTATGGGATTCCATACTGAACAATCGCCTGCATCAAACACCTTCCACTGTCAGCATCTGCACATTGAGAGGGAAGTCCAAGAACAGAGCATCGTGTCCCTCCTGGAATGGGTCATGTTGGGGGAGGTATGGTTTACACAGTAATAAATGTTGTGTTCTTGTGTTCCTTAGCTCTGGCCATGTCCTCATTTGTAATGGATGGCATCTGCCTTGCATAGGAGAGAGATGGGAACTTGGGAAACAATGTATTATGTGGACTAACAATTCCTATATACACACACACTAGAACAGCGGTAGCCAGTTCAAGCCTTCGAGAGCTACCTACAATTAACATTTTCCTCAAGGAATCATAAGTGAAATAATTGATGTTTTAAAATGTATCAGTGAGTAATGAGTGCACCTGTGCAGCAGCTAGGTTGTCTGGAAAATGTGAACTGTTGGTAGCACTCCAGGACTGGGTTTAGCTACCCCTGCTCTTTTCCCTATAGTTAAGGAACAGTAAAATCATTGGCACATTGACCTTCATGTCAGAACTAAGCAGCAGCTCATGTACAGTATCCTTATTATCACTTGTGATAACAGCTCACCTCTCACACTGTGGCCAAACAACAGCCTTGTCCTTTATTCAAAAGTTCTGCGTCATGGGATCCAAGAGTCGGTTTAATAACTAACACAAGGATTCTTCATTCCAGAACTGAATATGTTACTTGTTATGTGTTCAGTACCCGTTAGTTATAAAGATGCAAAATCCATCAATTAAACAGACCATGCACTGTGGGTCTTCAGGCATGGGTGATTTATGGTAACAACAACATCTGATACAATATAATAGTTTTCAAAATATTAAGACCTTCTGACTATACAAGGTCTGACTCAGCTTTGTTAGCAAAGAAAAAAAGCACACAACTAGGCAAATCCATGTGCACTACAGGCGGGGCTGATGTAACATGTGCAGAGAGAGTTAGATTTGGCTGGGTTATATCTATTCTGTGCAGGTTTACATACTGACTGCTTTATTTTTACACGGAAATTTAGATTTTTTTCTTAACACACCCCACCCAAATCTAACTCTCTCTGCACACACCTATTGCCTGCAGAGGGTGGAAGCGCCCAGCAATAGAGGCATATTCTGCTGTGGTAGTGGCAGGAGGGGCGGAGATTTAGGAGATTTAAACACTCCGATACAAACGAATGGACCTCCGCTAATCAGCAGCTGCCCCTTCCTTTGCATGGGAGTGCCCAAATCTCCTGTACGCCTACTGCTACCCAAACTTGCTGGCAGCCTTTTACATAGGATTTATTGCATAAGATAAATTGTATGTAAAATATGACACATCAAGTGCCAAATATTATATAAAGCCCTCCCGGGAGCTGCCAGTTTGCTTCAAAGGAAATTGGGTCTGACTTTTCCTTTGGACAAGTCAGACCTGTGTATGGCCACTTTAAGTTCAAGAATAACTGCAGATTTGAAGGCAAGGCAAGGGTAATGGTAGCAACATTGTTGAATTGGGTCAGATATTTCAAAAGGATGGTGGAATGATATGTAATGGCTGGCATAGTGCTGAGCAGGATTTATTGTTGTACTGCCAACTCCTGCAAAGCTCTTCTCCTTTCCTGGAGATGGAGCCATATACTCTGTAGAATATATTAGAAGATCCCCTAATGATTCCATCTTTTAACCCAGTGATAGGCAACGCAATTCATTTCAAGGGCTGCAATGGGTGGACACGCATTACTCTCAGGGGGTTATTCTGTTTGGTACGGTGAAACGTGCGTACGGTCCATCACACCGTGCGTTTTCTGTACGCTCACGGTGAGCGTAAGTCCACCCACAGAACAGCCGCACACGGACGGTCACAGACACCGACAATGGGGAGTGGCGTTCACTTGAGCGTACGCCACCGTGCATGGACAGATCTCCCTCTTAGCCACCGATACCTGGCGTACATCAGAGCGTATACCACAGTGCACAGACGGATCTCGTCCGTTTTCCCACCGACACCGTATATCTGAGCGTACGCCACAGTGCACGGACAGAAGTTCATAGCAGATATGAAAGTGCATAATGTATGTTCCTGGGAAAAATATACAGATTGTGTGCAAAATAGTGGCCATGGCCTTAGGACATTGCTCCACCATTGCAAGTAGAAATTGAGTCCAAAAACATGATTGTTGCTCTTAGACGTGGTTTATGTGTCTTTTTCATAATAAAAAACTGGTATGTTTGTGTTTCAGTGAAAAAGTTGACACATGTCGACTCCTGTGAATTGAGTGTCCTGCTTTTTAAAGTATAAAAAAACACTTTCTGAATGGGTGTAGATGGTTATAAAATAACTACCTGGACATATATAACCAGGTATTAGAATGAATGTTACCTAAAATGAAACCAACCTTTACATGTAGAGAAGTGTAGAAAGATATGCTTCCAATGTGTTTGAGGGCTGTGTGTGGCTTGCAGGTAGTGAAATAATGGTTTACACTTAATAGGCTGCTGCATTGCTTATTACATTCAGGTGTATGTGTTTGACTAGTAATCAGCGTTAATTAGCAGACCCAGGCGTCTGCTCTCATATGGTATCTCTAGGGGTGGTCTGGAGCTATCTTTGGCGTCCACCTGTTTTTGGGCCAAAATGAACGGTGCGTACGCCGATCGAGGCGGTTGTGGCACTGTGCATTTTGTGCGCACACCCCCGTGTACGCCCATGTTTGCGCCCAGTTTTCCTCATTATTCCATAAAAACGTCCACATGCCGCCCACAATGACCGTGCTCTTGCAGACAGGTTTTTTCGCACGGAGAGACCCGTCCGTGAGCGGTGTGAGGTCGCCGCACATGCGCATTGTGAAAAATACGTAGATGAAAAAAAAGCCCGATCCGACCGTATACGGTCCCACCATACCAAACAGAATAACCCCCTCAGTCTCAACTGTAATTTAACTGAATATGTTTGATTAATGAAATTTTAGAAAGGAGTTTCTGTACGAGGTACTATATAACATAGAAATAAGGAGCTGGGGGGGGTGTGCAAATCAGGGTTTGGAGAGCTGCATGTTGCCCATTGCTGCTCTATCTCCATTATTGCCATTGTAGTTCTCAGACTAATTGGGCATACACATGGTGCAATATTAATTACAGACACATCCCAGCATGCCCTGCTACTGTTTTGCTATTTGGCCATGCTAAAACTGTTGCAGGGCATGCTGGGATGCATAGTTTAACAACAGCTGGGGGGCCAAAGTCACACGTTGTATGCACCTTAAAGCTGGGTACATACCTAAAGATGTGTTTGTCCAATCTGTCTGGTACAGATATGTACAAAAACCTGGTCATGTATGAGAGTAAATGACAGTCAACCATTGGCTCCCAAATGCTGGACAACTGATAAAAATGATTGTTTGGATAAAATTGTTAAATCAATCACTATGGTCTTCATTCTTTCCAGCACTTGGGAGCAATTGTCCTTTGCTTTCAATTTGTGTCCCCACCCTACAGACTGAACAATCACCCAATGGGGTATATTCAATGCCGATCAGGAAAGCAGTGCCTATTGCTCGCCGCCATAGCCCGCCATCAGTATTCAAATGAACCCCTGCACTCGCCATTTCCACCTTGCTTTTTCTAAAAAGTGAGGTGGAAACAGCGTGTGCCACCGTCAAAACGGCGAGGCACATAGCATATAGCCGCGAACCTCACCGTTCAGGGGAATTCTCGATTCCCCCGGAACATAGAATAGGGCATGTTAAATGGTGACGGTGACTTGTTTTCAGCGATACTAGCTGAAAACAAGCCAACCTACAGCCTGCCCAGCAATGCCAGTGCACCCATCATATAACCATGACAGCTTGTTATGGCAACCATTCAACTAATGCAATTAATACTATAGCAACCAGCTGGTGTTTCATGAATTCCCAGCTTATGCTAATAGGGTAACTGTTTCCTATGAAAGGCAGGGGCACGTGAGAAGTAAAACATGAGAGTAAGCCTGTTCAACACTCCTGTATTCCCCAGCACTGCCCTGCTGCTGCTTGGCACGCACACTGCCCACTACAGTAGGTAGCATCATGATGACATGCATACACTGCCGGCAACCCCCTATAGATCTAGTGGCCACTTACCTTCAGCACTGCTTTCTTAACATCAACCACTTCTAGCAGCTGATGGGGAGAGCCGGAGAGGTAGTTGAAGTAGGTGAGCGCCAGACGGGAAGCTAGCCTGGCATCTCTGTTGTTGCTTGGTATCTCCCGGGAGGACCAGGAGCCTGGAGACACGACAAAGGGCAGCGCAGGTATGGCAAAAGGCATCAGTGCCAGCAGCAGACACAGAGAGCCCTGCATAGTGGTGCTGATGTCTCCCTCCCTGTGCCTGGCTGCTGCTACTAATAGCCTGTGCCGAGGGCAGCTCCTCCCACAGCTCACTGTCACTGCACAGGGGAGAAGAAAGATACCCTCCTCCTGCTCCCTTATCTCTGTGAGCTGTGCCAGGGCTCTGACGTGCCATCTCCCAGCCCCTGTACGTCTTTTCCCATAAGTAAGATGATGCTTGGCTGCTCTCTGCCTCCCAGCACGAGTCACATCTTCCTGGCACCCCACACGGCTCGATTTCTCTTTTATAATTATTAGTGTGCATTCTATTGATAAAAGACATACTGATATAGCCCCCAAACAATGTGGCTTTGTCACAGGTACACTAGAATGCAAACCTGAGATCCAGCTACAGGACAGGTGAGAGTGACTACAGGATGGTCCCTGTGACTATGCATTACATACAGTAAGTATTGTGTAACTATCCCTGTAATCACCACGATTATTGGGTTTAGGTCACTGTATACATTGTGGTCAGCACATGATATGTTGTAAGATTAGATCATAATAATATCCCAGCTATTTGTCGTCATAAAATACTGCTGGTAAATAATGTAATTACTTAGCTCATTAAATGGCATTCTCTCAGCTTATACCATAGTTACCTACCCTCCTGCATTCTGCAGGAGACTCCCTGAAATAGCAGCATCTCCCTCTCTCCCTGATTAATATAGCAATCACCCTCGTTTTACCTAGCCCACATTATGTAGCCATTATATTTTTGGGAAAAATTGGAATAAGAGATAGATACATTTACATTGAATTATCAGCACCATTTCCCAGCATTGGTGATAAAACACAATGATCCCTATGGCTACATGCATGTCTTATGGCCATTTACTCTATATGGAACCACGTGTAAGACACAATAGATGCACAATCCCTGACACGTACAGTATCAGTGAATTTTCTTTACCAAGTATAGTAGCTCTTACTAACTGCTTTGGGGTCATCTACATTTGGATATAAGTCATTTTCAAAGATTCCCCTCAGATGTAGCAGTACACACCCACGCTTCTAACTGCCACATTCACAATCTCTTTTCACAATCTCTCCATATATGGAACTAGACACGCCCTTTGGGTGGAGCATGACATGATGCCCCCTCAATGGGTCGCAGTGCAATATTCTCCTACCAACTATAATCTCCCTGAAACTAGTTTTCAAAAGTAGGCAAGTACTGTATGATTTAGATACCAGTATGCTACTCAAACACTTCTGAAACAGTTAGCAACATATCGCATTGAACATAAGGAGCCTTCTGCATTAGACCCTAAATTACTTTAACAATCCGGTAAGGAGTCAGTAGTCATATTTCTACTCTTCTTTGTGAGCATAAGATACAAGTCAATCAGATAGCATTTATGTTACCCTCTAGCTGAGAAATAAAAGAGCAGCCACACAGGGGTCCCCAGGACACAGAAATAATTTATGACTGACCTTTTTAGTTTAACCAGCAATACAGATTGTTTTCAACTGTTACCAATCTAACACAGTCTGTCAGGAGATATCATGCATTTCTTTAAAAGTAGGCTGGATATTTAAATTATATAGAAACTCAAAAAGGAGCCGACCATTCTAACTGAGCTGAAACTGTGTCATTTTCTTTAAAAAGCATCTTAGGGCATACTTGTCTACCTGACTCCCTCCCTGCGGGAGAAAATGCTCTGTTCCTGGACTTCCCTGGTAATGTAGGATTGCCATCACCTGTGGGGAGCTAGGTAAAGGTGTCTCACCACAGGTGATGGCAATCATACATTACCAGGGAAGTCCAGGAGCAGAGCGTTTTCTCCCGCATGGAGAGGGTCAGGTAAGCAAGTATGTATTAGGGCCTCCATCCATTAGCCACCGTGAGTCCCAGATTTCAGGACCCGCCGACACCACCGATCTGCTGAATGGATCTGCCGATCAGCAGCCAGCGATTATCACCGATCTGTCTTGGAATTAGAGAAATGAAACATGTTAAAATGCCTGAAAACAGTCATCATTAGAAAATCAGGATTTTAATTAATTTACTACCGTATATATAATATCTTTCTTATGGTGCCTAATTAATTTACTACCGTATATATAATATCTTTCTGGTGGTGCATAATTAATTTACTGCTGTATATATAATACCTCTCTATTGGTGCATCTACTGCCGTATACACTTGCACTCCAGTGGTGCTATCCTGTGATGTTATATATTGCATAACTCCACAAAAATAATGGAGATCCAAAATATGGAGAATCAATTAGGGAAAGATAAAGGACCACTTCCTCTTACTTTTGAATCTGCTGCAAATGCAAGTAGTAATGATGACATAGACGATGATATGCCATCAACTTTGTCTGCCAAAGCCGATGTCCAGTGTCAAAGTATGGGGAATGTAAAATCCAAAAAGCCAAAGTTGAGTAAAAGGAGGACCAAAAAAAATAAATTCAAATCATTGGAGGAGAAACGTAAAATTGACAATGTGCCATTTACGACACGGAGTGTCAAGGAACGGTTAAGGCCCTGGCCTGTATTCATGACTGGAGGTTCAACTACACATGACCATGCAAGCCCTCCTAATCCCCCCTTTAGAAATTTTAAGAGATTTCAGCTGTCATCTAAAACACAGCAAACATCTCTACCTACTAAAGAAGACATGTTATCACAATCCCCCAAGGAGAGTCCAAGGGTGTTGGTGGTTGCGATGCCTGACGTTCCCATCACTGTACGGGAAGAGGTGGCTCCTTCCACCATTTTCAGCACTCCCTCTGCATATGCTGGAAGGATCACCCACAGTGTAGTTCCTGATTAAGATAATGAAGTTGTCAATGTTGTAGACCGCTGAGGAGGATGCTGATGAGGAGGATGCTGATGAGGAGGATGCTGAAGTGGTTTGCTTAAATGAGGCACCAGGGGGGGATACAGTTGTTGTCCATGGAATGAAAAAACCCATCGTCATGCCTGGGCAGAGGACCAATAAATCCATCTCTACGGTCTGGAATTTTTTTTTATCTGAATCCAGACAACAAATGTATTGCTGACCCTTCATAAATCACTGTTTAGTTCAGGAACTGTGGCTAGCAGTCCAGGGACACCTAAATACCTTGGCCCTCCTATTTGAGCCAAGCGCCTGAAAAGCACACCACCAACTCCCTCCTCATCAATTTCCTCCTTGATCTGGATCGGGGGGAGTCCTGTAGGCCATGTCACCAGCATGACAGACTACTCTTCTATCCGAGATTCCTCCGGAGGATCCTGCAGCGCTACGCCTACTACTTCCGCTGCTGCTGCTGGGAGTCGTCATCATCCCAGAGTAGAAGTTGTTTGCCATGAGGACGAAATACGACAGCAGTCATCCTATGGCAAAGTGGATAACTGTGGACTTGACAGCTATGTTGGTGTTAGACATGCGTCCGGTGTTCACCATCAGTGGAGTGGGATTTAGACGGTTGATGGAGGTATTGTGTCCCCGGTACCAAATCCCATTTAGATTTCACTTCACTAGGCAGGCGATACCTGGGATGTACAGGGACGTCAGAAAAAGTGTCCTCAGTGCCCTGAAAAATGCATCTGTACCCACTGTCCACTTAACTACGGACATGTGGACAAGTGGATCAGGGCAAACTAAGGACTGTATGACTGTGGCAGCCCACTGGGTAGATGCATCCCCTTACGCAGCAGCAGCATCTCCTGCATGCCAGCTCCTTCCAAGGCAGGCTACACTGCGTATCACCGGTTTCAGGAAGAGGCACAACGCTGACAACCTCTTAGAGAAACTGAGGGAAATCATCTCCCAGTGGCTTACCCCCCTTAGACTCTCCTGGGGATTTGTGGTGTCAGACAACGCCAGTAACATTGTGCGGGCATTACACATGGGCAATTTCCAGCATATGCCATGTTTTGCCCACAGAATAAAGTTGGTGGTGCAGCATTTCAGCAGAAGTGACAGGAGCGTGCAGGACTAGATTGCTTAGAAAGTAAGCACAGATCTCTCCGTGTGTATGCTTCGAGAGATTAAATATCTCTTGCTAACTAAGTCAGTGCATGCAGTCAAAATCTGGTCAAATTGCTTAGCAAATGACTTCAAATCTCCTTGTGTGTACAGAATGAGAGATACTGATCTCAATCGCTCATTCTGAAGCACTACCCGGCCTTTTTTTGCTTAAGCAAAATTGCTTAGCACAAATCTCTGCGTGTGTATGTGCTCTCCATGGGAGATCTTGACACCAGCAAAATTGCTTAGAAAAATTGCTTAGAAAAATTGCTTAGCACAGATCTCTACGTGTGTATGCCCCTTTAGTTGGCAGGAGATAATTAATCTCTCAGGGCATATGCATGGAGAGATCTGTGATTACTTTCTAAGCAATCTAGTCAGATTGCTTAGAAAATTGCACAAAATCGCTCTGTATGTATGCCCCTTAAGAGACAGATAAAGTCAAAATCAACCAGCACTTAAATGTCATTTTTCAAACACAGCCTTTAACATGGCAGTTAGGGGTTGGTACTTTATCTTCATCCACTTTATCTCTCTTCAGGGCTTAGTACATAGACCCTATAAACCGCAGGTTCTCATAGTCGGTCCTCAGGACCTCACACAGTGCATGTTTTGCAGGTCTCCTCACAGAATCCAGTTAATCCTGTGGATCTTTTAAAATGTGTCAGTAAGTAATTAATGCACTTGTGCACCTGCCGGGTGACCTGGAAAACATGAACTGTGTCGGGTCCTGAGGACCGAGTTTGAGAACCACTGTTATAAACTGTAGATGCTGGGTGATCTGTGATAGAGTGAAGCAGATAAACCATACCAACAGCATAAGTGGCCATAGTGGAAGACACTACTGTCACATGCTGCGGGCAGCAATACAATTGCAATTGAATGGCAGAAACAGAGATTAGGGTCAACACCTGTCTTCGCAACCTGGCTGTGAAGGCAGGTGTACTGCTGCCTTTTTTTTTGTTTCGGCCGCTGCTGTCAATCAAACTGCGATCACATCCTTCTGGGATGCACTCGCACTTTAACACTTTTTGCGCATGCACACTGTGGCTGCTGCGCAAACGCACAATTTGAAACTTTTCACTCATCTGTGCTGTGTACTGAATTAGTCCCATAGTCACACAGTGGGGGAAATTTACTAAGATGAATTCGTAAAAAATAGGTGTATTCGTATGCAGAAATACACCTATTTTTTACACATTCGTATTTTCGGGATTTACTATCCCGAAAATACGGCAATCTGTACACCTATGGATGGGATATTCGTATTTGTATTTACAAATACGAATGTCTACACCATCGATAGTATACGACAGGAATCACCATTCAAAAGAATGGTGGTTCCTGATTTACTAAGTGGCCGTATTGATAATACGGCCGCTAATTGGTGTGAAACTGCCACGAATATACGTCAGGAAAATACACTTTATTTTCCTGTCGTATTTGGCTTTAGCCTGCACGGATCAGTCAGATCCGTGCAGGCTTCAGTGTTAAAAAATAGAGAAATAAATAAATAAAAACAGCCTGCGGGACATTAAAGGGCCCGCTGGCACTTGTAGTTCTACAGTAAAAGAAATGGTACTTGTTTCCTAGCACGGCCACACCGATTTGTATCGGGGTGATCGTTTCGGAAAAATCGCGTCGGTCGCATCGCATGCGACCAAATCGCATGCGATGCGACCGACGCAATCGAACCGATTTTTACATTGAATCAAATGTGAATAGGGCCTCTGGGACCCTATTTTACATTGGATTCAATGTAAAGTAGTCCCCAGACCCCCAATTTTACCCCCTCAACGGCACTCCACGATTGACGCCAACCCGAAGCGTGGTGAGCGCAGCGAGCCCGCGAGGGGCGGCGGTACGCGTCCTCCGACCTTTTCATACCCCTACTATCCACGTTGGAGTGGAGTTGAGAATAAAAAGTGTGGCAAGCGCAGCGAGCCACCAAGCCCGAAGCGTGGCGAGCGAACACGTATAACTTCACAGGTATACGCGTCCCCTCGCCACGCTTCGGGCTCGGTGGTTCGCTGCGCTCGCCACACTGTGGGTACAGCTGTCCCGGGCCTCGGCCTCTGGAAGGGCCCAGGCAGCTCATTTTGCCAACCTCAACCCCCCTGACTGCCTCCACTGTGCTGAACAAATCAGGGCCAATTAAAATTCTGCACCGACTTTTGAGCCAATCAGAGTGGCTGCCAGTGTGATAGTTCTGATTGGCTCACCAGCCGGTGCTGCATTTTAATTGGCCACCGACATCCTGAGTTGAAGAAGCCTGCACTTTGGGACCTCTGGGCTGCAGCTCAGTGGAAGAGGAGATGGGGGAGCAGGAGCCGGGTTACAGTAAGTCAAGTGAGGTCAAGGGGGCCCGAACTGGAAATGAGTCTAGGTGGCCAATAGAATCATTCAGAGGAGAGGCACGGAAGATCTCTGCGCCTCTCAGTCCATGAGCGGGGTACCGGCAGCTGATGCGGTGGACTACGGCGGAGACAGAGAAGACGACGGGATCTTCGCCACAGGACCTGGTGAGTAGGATTTCCTTCCACAAGTTCCCCATATGGATTTCATCGGATCCTGAAGCCCTGGAGCCCCGGACTCTGAAGCTCTGGAGCCCCGGACCCCGGGACCTACCTACGGGCTCAAGATAGGTAAGTATCAGTATGTGTGTGTAATGTATGTATAAAAGTTTTATTTTTCTGTGTTGTCAGTGTGTGTTTATTTAACTATTTATTTTACTGTAGAACTACAAGTGCCAGTGGGCCCTTTAATGCCCCGCAGGCTGGGACTTGTGGTTCTCCAAGTCCCAGCTTGCGGGGGAGACTTGCTAGGACTCATAGTTTCACAGTAAAAAACAATAGTTTTTTATTCTATTTTTTACACTCAATCAGCCCGGTGGCCACCGCTCCAGGGCCACCGGGGAAAGCACCAGGCTTCAGCCTGGTCAGGTAAGTCCTGGAGGGGGGGACCCCTTTATTTGGGGGGGTCCCCACTCCCCTAGGGCCCCTGGCCATGCTGACCGGTCAGGGGGTTAATGCTTTGGCCGGGGGGACTTGTATAAAAAGTCTCTCCTGGCTGTGGCATTACCCTGCTGGCTGGTTTGGCCTGGGGCTGGTTCTTAAAATACGGGGGACCCCTAGTCAATTTGTCCCCCGTATTTTGGGAACCAGCCCCGGACCTGGAGCTGGTTGTAAAATATCGGGGAACCCCTATTTGCCGGGTTTCCTGATTTTTTATTATTGGCCCCGGCTCTTTCAGCCTGGTGCTTGTTACGGCTGTGTGGGGGACCCCACGCCGGTTTTTCAATTTTTTTTTACACCTTGCAGCCTGCACGGATCTGACTGATCCATGCAGACTGCCTACACTAATTCGTATTAGCGGCCGTTTATACGGCCAGCTAATACGAATTAATACGACATCGGAGGGTTACAAAGCAGTCGTGGGTTGGGATCATTTGGTCTATTGCATTATGGTAGAAAGTCATTAGGTCGAATCCATTAGGTCGACATGCTAAAAGGTCGACATGATTCTAGGTCGACATGGGAAAAGGTCGACATGATTCTAGGTCGAAAGGTCATTAGTTCGACAGGTCATTAGTTCGACAAGGTCATTAGTTCGACATTGTCTATGTCGACATTCACAAGGTCGACATGGGGTTTTTCACTGTTTTTTTACCTGAATGTCAACACAGTCGACATGGACACAGTTTAAAGTGCACTGCATCCCCTCGCATCGCTCGCTGCGCTCGCAATGCGTCGGGCACGGTGCCTCGCTACGCTCGGCACACTATTTTATTCTCCCACCACGCCCTAGTGGATGGTAGGGCATGAAATACCGCCTGTCGGCACATGTTGGCTCAAAAAACAGTGAAAAACTCCATGTCGACCTTGTGAAAGTCGACATAGACAATGTCGAACTAATGAGCTTGTCGAACTAATGACCTGTCGAACTAATGACCGTTCGAACTAGAATCATGTCGACCTTTTCCCATGTCGACCTAGAGTCATGTCGACCTTTTAGCATGTCGACCTAATGGATTCGACCTAATGACTTTCTACCATAATGCAGTAGACCAAATGACCGCATCCCGAATAAATGTGTATCCAAAATGTTTAGGGAGATTTTTGTGGATCAATGGGTGTTAAATTGCTTTCTTTTGCATTAGTCTTTTGGCAAATGTTCTTTTGCTTTTTAATTTGTTTAGAATTTTTTCAGTATTACCAAATATTTGATATTATAATGCATGTGCCAACTTGTGTTAACACATATCCACTTACCGTACATGCACTCATTTTCATAATCATCCTGCTTTTCTGGCAAGATAAAACTCAAAGAAGAAGGAAACAACCTATTTTTGGGATACTTGCTGAATAACTATTTGCATAAATCACTCAACAGATAAACAGTGGGGAGGAGACATGATAAACTGCATGATAAACGTACATTTATCTGCACTGAGCGTGGAATTGTGTGTTTTTGTAACCATGGACATTGGCCAGCAATGCATAAAGGGGTATCATCTTTCTCCCCAGACTTTGGCTCATTAGTTTTCAAAGACATTAACTGGGCATTTGGCCTTTTTAAACAGTCATTGTTGTAATAATGATGAAACCGTAAGTAATTAATTTATTGCAACACACAGTTAAACAGGAATAATAACAGCAATCAATTCTGCAGCTTAATGACATGGTCAAGGGCTTTATGCTACAGACTGTAACGTCTTAATAGTTCTCTAGCTCTGGCAGATATTAACCCATTAAATACCCACACCTTGCCCAAAGCAGTTTTAACCACTGTTGCTGTATCACTTACTCCAGCTATAAATGGGAATTGTGATATAGACCCCATTGTCGGCAATGGAGACCCAGCAACAAAAATTCGAGCTTTAATAAACGCTCCCCGACATTGCTGAGTCCCTGAAGGTGGTGCTGAGGGAAACTGTTTGCTGTTGTGTATTAAATAGCCAGCAAAGAAGGTGGGTGTCTGCTTAGTCTGTGTAATAAGCCTGGCACATTATATTAAACCTCCTAGATTTGCTCTTAAAGGGGAAGAGCAGGGCAATATGGAGGAATTACTAAAAAAGTTTGCTGAACTTGCAGCTGGGCAACAAACCCAGATTCAGATGTTGCGTGAGTTGCAACAAGCCCAGGTCCAGATGATATATGAGGGGCAGCAGAAGATGGCTGCCGGTCAGCAGCATCTGGTTGAAAGACAGCAGACTTAAATTCAAATATTGTGTGTTGAGTTAAAAATCGCAAAATAAAAGGGAGCTAGAGCGGGAAAGGCTGATGATATAGAGGCGTTCCCCTAGAAAGAGCCTTGACGGTGGAGAGAGTGTGCTGTTCCTGTCCCTATTGGATGACCTGGTCTGCGGTTAGTGGCCATACCGCTCTTCAGGTACCGAATTTTTTTCCAGTTCACTGATCACCTATGCACTTGATGTTTGAATAAAATCCTTGAAACTGACAGTTGATCTCTCTCGTTTTATGCCATTGACCATCGCATACCAATTTCTGGTAAGGATTAGAGCAGGGATCGCCAACTCGTCGCTCGCGAGCGACGGGTAGCTCGCCGGGTAGTAACAGGTAGTTCGGCTGCTCCTCTGCCATAATTGCACTCCTTGCTCGGCAGCAGGAGGTCAATTAACGCAGAAAAGTGACCTCCTGCTGCTCCGCCGGCGTGGGTCTCACTTTACAGCCTGAGGTCACTAGGCGCGCTTTCTGCTACAGTAGCTGCACTTCGTCCGGAGTCGCACTCCTGAACTCCGTTGACGCCGCGGTCATCTCCCTGGGCCTCTGACTTCTATACCCAGCTGTGAACGCCTCTGAACGCCTTCACGGATCTTGTACATTTCCTTCTCTGTGTGTGCGATACCCGCTGGCTACATTTGCTATGTGTGTGTGGTGTGTGTGTGTGTGTGTGTGTCAGCTGTGACCGCCTCTGAACGCCTTCACGGATCTGGTACATTTCCTCTGTGTGTGTGTGTTCCCAATGTTTTTTTTTATCTTTAATGCTGGCTATTTCAGGGCACAGGGTGTGTGGGCATGTACCCTGCCAGGTCTGTTAATTAATATCTGCTAACTCACAGTTTTTTTTTTTTTTCTGGTAAAATATGCTGGATATTTGAGGGCAGAGGGTGTGTTTGTGCATGTGTGTGTACCTGACACTTTGGGGGCATACCTAACACTGTGGGGGCATACCTGGCCCCGTGGGAGCATATGTGTATCTGGCACTATTGGGGGCATATGTGTATCTGGCACTATTGGGGGCATATATGTGTATCACACCCCCATATTCATTGGCCAAACCCCATGTGGCTACAGCTCTTAGAGCGCTGACCTTACCCCCATAGCGGAAAAAATGGGGGATGTAGCCTCGCAAGAGTTCCACGGTAGTAGGTGAACCCCCTAATTTCGGGCGCATGCCTATGGCACGCGCATGTCCCTTCTCCTCTGCCTCCAATGTTGGGAGGTATGTATGCGACATATTGGACATTGCAGTTTGTGGCATATTGCGTCTGGGGCATTGCGGTGTGTGGCATAATGTGCCAGGGGCATCACAGTGTGTGGCATAATGTGTAAAGGGCATTTTTTGGTTAGTATGCAGATTTTTTAAATTTTATTATTTTTGGTAGCTCTTCGGGTTTTTTTTTTTTTCGCGAGTAGCTCCCGCCGCGGAAAAGGTTGGAGACCACTGGATTAGAGACACCTAATTTGAGGTCATCGCAGAAAAGATACCTTTATGAGATTAATCATCTTTTTTCACATGTGAGTGAGGTACAACATTTGACCACATGAATATTTGAGGTGTGGGTTTCCTATCTATCCACACTACATCGGTGTCCCTGACTGTCATAAAGATACCTTTATATGTTTGAACACCAACACCATTGTGTAAGTGAGGGTACGCTATCTTAAATCGGGCTACCTCTTCCTGTGTTGCCTAAAATGTAACCATTTAGCAATGCACTGATACAACTTTTTCCATCATTTTCTGTCTCCGACTCCTACATGTCTATGCGGAACTCTGGATGTCAATATACTGTGGAGATTGATGGTCTGACAAAAGATTCCAGCGCCGACACATCTAATACCTTTCATCGTTACATCTTATTCCCTTCATATTTGTGTGGCAGCAGGAATCTGGACTGCGCCTTGGGACTATTTTCGTTTGTTTGTTTCAGACCTGCAGAGCTAAGACTTCACCTATAATAGCCACGTTCTAAGTGGTAAATTAGGTTCACCCCAACCCCAGTGCAATCAGGACTTTGCAAGGAAAACAAGGTGCCCAACGCCTCCAGAGTAGACAAGAGGGAAACTAACTAAAACCCGTAGACATGGGAAACAAACAAAATGTGACATGGCTGTCCTCCACGAGAAGGGATCCTCCAGCAGAGCAACGTACAAATTAACCTCAAGTGCCCCCTACGTAGATCAATTACAAAAAAGGTAGTGAGATAGAAAATAGGGCTACAATCTTCCACAAAACTACCGTGAATGCAACAATGCAAGAAGATGTTATACATAGAAATAATACTTCCCAGCTAAACTTATGAGTGCAGAAATACAGGGATGGCTGACCTCATAAATGAAACAATGCATGAAGGTGTTAATAATATACAAAACAACCCATGTGGAGTTGGGTGACACAAACATAAGTAGTAGTACGTTTATTTATAAGGCGCCGCAAAGTGTCCGCAGCGCCGTACATAGCAAACAAAAAACAAATGACAAGGTAACGTACAGGGTGTGTTGAAAAATACAGTATAAATAGGGGTATAGCTGGTAGAAATCAAATCAGCATCAGTTCAGAAGTAGGTGTCAAAATTGTCGAGGAGACTGAAAATGAAGTAGAGGAAGGGAAGAACAGGACAGGAGGACAGGTGAGGTAAAGAGGTAGGGTGAGTACGTGAGGCAGGAGGACCCTACTCATAAGAGTTAACATACTAAAAATAGGTGGGTGGACGAACGAAAAACAACAGGAAAAGAGGTTAGGAGGAGGGATAGGCTAGTCGAAAAAAGTGGGTTTTGAGGGAGCGCTTGAAGGAGGTAAGGGAATCAGAAAGCCTGATGGGTGGCGGGAGGTTGTTCCAGTGCAGGGGGGCAGCGCGAGAGAAGTCTTGGACACGGGAGTGGGAGGAGGTGATAATGTGAGAGGTCAGTCGGCGGTCAGCGATGGAGCGAAGAGGACGGGAGGGAGTGTGGATAGAGATCAGTGAAGAGAGGTAAGGAGCGGTGGAGGAGGAGAGAGCCTTGTAGGTGGTGGTGGTGAGGAGTTTAAAGAGAACTCGGAAAGGAATGGGGAGCCAGTGAAGAGATAGACAGAGGGGGGAGGCGGAGGTAGAGCGGCGGGAGAGGAAGATGAGCCTAGCAGCAGCGTTAAGAATGGTTTGGAGAGGTGCGAGGCGGGTGAGAGGTAGCCCAGAGAGAAGGATGTTGCAGTAGTCAAGGCGGGAGATGACAAGAGAGTGAATGAGAATTTTGGTCGCGTCAGTGGAGAGGAATGGTCTGATGCGTGAGATGTTGCGTAGGTGAAAGCGGCAAGACTGTGAGAGAGCACGAATGTGGGGGGTGAATGATGACACCGAGGCAGCGCGTTTGGTTGGTGGAGGTGATCTCGGTTTCACCAATGCTGATGGAGATAGTGGGAGAAGAGGGGATGTTCAGGGGATGGAAGATTAGAAGTTCAGTTTTAGCCATGTTTAGTTTCAGGAAGCGTTGGGTCATCCAGGCTGAGATGGCCGTGAGGCATTCGGAGACCTTGGACAGGAGTGATGGGGATAGGTCGGGGGAGGAGAGATAGATTAGGGTATCATTAGCATAAAGGTGGTAATGAAAACCATAGGAGCTGATGAGGGTGCCCAGAGAGGTGGTGTAGAGGGAGAAGAGGAGAGGGCCAAGGACTGACCCTTGGGGAACACCGACTGGCTGCGGGGTAGTAGGAGAGGAGGAGCTCGGAGTGGAGACGGAGAAGACCGTGCCAGTGATGCCAAAGGAGCGGAGGGTGTTGAGCAGGAGAGGGTGGTCAACAGTGTCAAAGGCTGCCGACAGATCAAGCTGGATGAGGATAGAGAAGAGGCCTTCGGATTTAGCCGATAGTAAATCGTTAGTGACTTACTCTAGTGACTTACTCTAAGTAAGAGAGACCATATAACTCCTCACAGATATGCTAGCAATGGACATCAGAAAAACTGCAGGAGATAGAACGAGCACTTATCTCTGTCCTTGCAGGATCTGGGAACAAGCAGAGAACTCCAAGGCCGCCAGACACAGGATGGATCTGGGAAGCTGAACAAAGAGCAGATGACAGGAAAACAGACTAGGACAGGCTGCACTAAGAATCACCGGCACCTTGGTGAAAGGCAGCATGGGAGATAAAGGGAACACTCCCAATCAGAATAGCCAAGGCTGACAAGCTACCTTAATGAGGGGACTTACTACAGGCGAGCAGCCTAAGGGCCAGGTTTATTAAGCTTCTAAAAGTGATAAAGTGGAGAGTGATAAACAGCCAGCCAATCAGCTACTACCTGTCATGTTAAAGGCTGAGTTTGAAATATGACACGTAGGAGCTGATTGGCTGCTTGTTTATCACTCTCCACTTTATCACTTTTTGAAGCTTGATACATCTGGCCTTATGACAAGGCCCAGCGCTAATGGTCTAATTAAACAACAACTGCCCTGCACATTGAGGACACAGGAGTCAGGCTGCATTTACACAGACCCACCAGAGGCGGCTCATAACAGGTACAACTTTTGTATCTAGACTCATGAAGGATTTATGCCGGTTGCTAAAAGTAACATAGAAACATAGAATTTGATAACAGATAATAACCATTTGGCCCATCTAGTCTCCCCCTTTTTTAAACATGTTACCTCAAACCATATTTGATTACCACCTCAGTGTACCACCTGCAAGCAGATGGCCTGGTTGAAAGATTTAAGCAAAGCCATTAAGCCAGTGGTTCCCAAACTTTTTCAGTCCGAGGCACCCTTTGGGTCTCCATGACTTTTTCAAGGCACCCTGATCACCTGAAGGTCTGATTCAGACCTGCAGCAGGTAAACGCTGATCCTGTGAATGCGTTTGCAGCCATGCGCACAGGGGGGAAATTACTAACCATCGAATGATTTCCCCCCTGCCTGCAAGCACTGTGAAGGCCATGGGGAGGAGGCAACAGACCTGATGTCAGCTGCCCTCCCTCCCAACGGCTGGGGAACACCTACGGCTTCTGGGGAAATCCCAGAAAATGCATGGTTATGACCGCAGGGTATCAATCACCCTGCAAGAAGCCATTGGAGGCAGTGGCGGAACTTTATCCTAGCTGCCCGGAGACAAGATAATTGTTGGCACTGCAAACCTCCCCCCTTTGCCAACTCTTACTGAGCAAGAGTTTTAGACATTGGGACAGAGAGACATGATGAGAGCAGGACAGAGAGGACATGGGGAGAGAGGCAGACAGAGGAAGAGAGACTTAGGAAGTGAGGCAGAGATTTATGGGAAGAGAGGGGAAGTGAGACATAGGAACATAGGAAGATAGGCAGAGAGCCATGGGCAGAGAGGGGTAAAATGGCAGAGAGGGGAAGATTGACATTGGCAGAGAGAGGCAGATTGACATAAGCAGAGAGGGGTAGAAAGCAGAGAGTCATGGGCAGAGAGGGGAGAGTGACATGAGCAAAGAGGGGCAGAATGGCAGAGTGACATGGGCAGAAAGGAACAGAATGGCAGAGTGACATGGGCAGAGAGGGGCAGAGTGACATGGGCAGAGAATGGCAGAGAGTCATGGGCAGAGAGGGGAGAGTGACATGGGCAGAGAGGGGCAGAATGGCAGAGTGACATAGGCAGAGAGGAATAGAATGATATGGGCAGAGAGGGGCAGAATGGCAGAGTGACATGGGCAGAGAGGGGCAGAGTGACAGAGAGACATGGGGAGAGAGGGGGACATGGGAGGGAAGACAGTGGTAGCTCACTCCTCCCCCACACAGGTAGCCCCAGACAAACCTACTGTGGACTCAAGTCTCACTGCCTGAGAGGAGCTGCCTACAGGTGCCTGCTGCAGCTCCTTGTAAATGTCAGGAGCCTGGGAGCAAATGTACAGCTTCCAGCAGGCTCTGGCAGGTGAGAGGTCACGCTAGCCGGCTTATTCTGTAGTGCAGTGAGCAGGAGGGAAGGCTTGTCTTCTAGCCAGCGGGCTTGAGCGGCTAAACGCAATAGTGGGTCATAGTGCTTGGGGCAGTGGGGGGCAATACATCTAGCGGTACAGAGGACAGCGAGCAGGGAGGAGCTACAATGTGGATGGAGGGGGGGGGATTATGGTTAATGCCCCCTTTAACACTGGTGCCCTGCGGCAAATGATATCTGCCCCTGGCTCCCAGCACAGTAGGTCCATTCCCTGGCTATCAGCAGCTTCTTCTGCCCTCTACATGGCTCCCAGCCTCGGCAGCTCTGACCCCCTTCTACCCAGCATCCGGTGGTGGCAGCCATCATCCCTACCTCCCTCTCTGTATGTCCCCCACGGATCCTGGAAGCTCCTTTCCTGACCTGGGAGCCCACACTTCATCAGGCAGGTCCCTCGCTCCACATGGCAGCTCCGTCCCCATTGCACCCGGCAGCTCCGTGCGTCCTCTGATACATCCGGCAGTTGCATCCCCGTACTGCTTCCCCTTGTCCCAGCAATCGCAGTGTGCCTTGGTGCTCCTAATAAATCAACCACTGACCAGGACACTTAATTTCTGTGTCCCGCTGTGGTGCACACTCCGCCAGCGACTGACTGAACCTCAGAGTCGTCAGCTCCCCTCATCCCCGTTCTGTCACGGAGCTCACTACCTGCTCGGCAGACACGTGGCTACTGGCTGCCTTTGTGCTCGTGGCCACGGCACCCCTGTCACAGCGCTGCGGCACTCCAGGGAGCCGCGGCGCACAGTTTGGGAACCCCTGCATTAAGCAAATGATAAAGAGGGCAGTGTCTCAAGAAAAACAAGATTGGGATCTGCTCCTACCTTACTTGATGTTTGTGGTCAGAGAGGTACCCCAATCCTCTATAGGGTTTAGTCTCTTTGAGCTCCCCTATTAAAAGAAGGGTGGGAAGACCAACCATGCAGGACACGAAAGTTTTTCAGTTTGTGGCCCAGTTATATGGCCACCTAAGGCAGATTTTGCCACTCCTGAACGAACGCTTGGAAAGGGCCCAAATAACTATGTCAGAAGCAAAGGTACGACTTTACCTCAGTCAACCGGTCCTTTAACCCGGGAGACAAAGTGTTAGTGCTGGTACTCACCACATAAAGCACGATGAATCCACAATGGTGGGGCCCTTATGAGATCATAGAGGTGGTGGAAAAGTCAATTACAGGATCCGACAGAAAGGTAGAAGGAGGGAGGTACAAATCTACCATGTAAACCTATTAAAGCCCTGGAAGGAAATGGTCAGTCAGCCCTCTTTGGTAGGTAAAAAGGTTCCAGAATGCCAAGTACCCATTGAAGTCACTCTTACTCTTATTTCTTAACAGAAATGGGTGGTGAACTTTGTGAAGCATTACCAAGATGTGTTTTCTGCCATTCCGGGAAAGTCCCAGATCATCCAACATGATGTTGTGACACCACCCGGGGTGGTCAGTAAACAAAGGCCATATTGCATACCCGCAGCAAAGTTTGCAGCGATAAAGCAAGAGGTGGAAGAGATGTTGTGCCTAGGGGTTAAAGGAGAATCCACCAGTGAGTGGAATAATCCAATTGTTTTTGTACCTAAGCCTTCAGGTGCTTTAAGGTTCTGCAATGACTTCCATAAACCAAATCAAGTGTTCCAGGTTGACTGTTACCCTATGTCCCGGGTTGATAAGTTGGTAAAAAATGTAGCCAATAGTCAGTATCTCACTACACTTGATTTGACAAAAGGTTATTGGCAGATTCCATTAACAGAAGCTGCTAAGGCAAAAACAGCCTTCTCTACCCCAGAGGGCTTATTCCAGTATAAAGTACTCCCATTTGGTTTACATGGTGCCCCAGCATCCTTCCAGAGAGCTATGAATAAGTTGCTGCGGCCCCACAGGGAATATGCAGCTGCATATTTAGATGACTGTTATTTTTAGCTCTGACTACAAGTCACACCTACCAAAGGTAGAAAACGGTTTACAGTCTCTAAGGGCACACGGGTTTACCGCCAAACCTGAGAAATGTGCCACTGGCAGGGGCGGGCTGGGCCAGGGGGCAGGGTGCCATGTGCCCCCAGGTCGCTCTGGCACGAGTGCTGCGGGCCGCGGCCGCCTTACCTATGTTGCACTGCCGGCGGCCATGTTCCTTTAGTCTTTTAAAACATGTCTGCTGGCTGCGGCTACAGAAACATGGCCGCCGGCCTCCACAGCTACGTGGAGGAGGGCCCGGGGCGGCAGCCTGTTCCCTCTGATCACCCAGCACTTGCAGACGCTGGGTGTGGACGTCATGACAATTACGCCTCCCACCCACGCGTCTGCAGAGAAAGGAAGCAAGCAGGCACGCATGCTGGAGTCTGGATGAGTCGGGGGACTGATCTGTGGCTGCAGCAGGAACAATTCAGTAAGTGAGAATCAAACTCACTGAGGTGTCCTGAGGTCATGGCATTACTTTTATATTATACAGGGAGAGCAGCCTGTGGTGTCATGGCATTATTATTATGCAGGGGGAGCAGCCTGTGGTGTCATGGCATTATTATTATTATTATACAGGGGGAGCAGCCTGTAGTGTCATGGCATTATGCCATGACACCACAGGCTGCTCCCCCTGTATAATAATAATAATAATAATAATAATAATAATAATAATGCCATGACACCACAGGCTGCTCCCCCTGTATAATAATTTGTGTCATGGCATTACTTTTATTATATTATACAGGGGGAGCAGCCTGTGGTGTCGTGGCATTATTATTATACAGGGGGAGCAGCCTGTGGTGTCATGGCATTATTATTATACAGAGGTAGCAGCCTGTGGTGTCATGGCATTACTTTTATATTATTATACAGGGGGAGCAGCCTGTGGTGTCATGGCATTATTATTATACAGGGGGAGCAGCCTGTGGTGTCATGGCATTATTTTCCTTGAAAATGCTGCTTTGTGCGGCGAAACGCGTAGAGGTCATGGAAAACCTGTTCACTGCAAATATTGGATAATCACCCACTCTGCCCATCCAGGAACGGGCACCAACTTTCCAGTGGAGGCTACAACAAACCACCAATACAAGTGGCTTATCTCTTCATAACTCACCGTGGCAACACCATCTTTGGAGGAACGCCACCTACTAATAGACCCGGTTCCATATTGGCAAAGGAGAAGAAGAGACCAACACCTCCTAATCACTGGATATTACAATTTCCCAAACCTTAAAGGACTTCCCCAGTACTGGTGGACCACACAAGAAGGGTGACTATCCATACACTCACGTCTAATGCACTGAGTGATTATTGATTGCAGTATTTTAACCATTTTATAATCAGCATTGTCATATCATTTATATTGGTTTCTTATTTTTATGCAATTTTCTTATATTAAATTGTACATTTTATGTCATACACCGTTTTTATTTTTATATATATTTTTATTCTTTAGCGCAGTTTATACTTCCTGTACCTTTCTCTATATCATTGGGAGTGACTACCCATTATTCTTTAACTGCTGCTTGGCTAGGCATACTCATATCAAAGCGCCGGTCAGGATATCTTGATATCAAAAATCCCGCTACCACACGAGGTGAGGCATCGTCTGGGGAAACAGCACCTCAATGCCGATGCCCTTTCCAGGAGGTTTGTAGGTCCTGATCCTCCAAACAACCCTTTGGTGAAGCTCGGCAAGAAGGTGAGTTGGATGACCTCTGGAAATTGGTGGAGGACTGTGTATCTGGGCGGATATCACAATCAGGGGCGGATTGGCCATTATAATTACCGGGAACTTTCCCAGGAGGCCGATGCTACTGAGGCCGAATTTAAAATTTCAGGCAGCAGGGGCAGCAGTGAGCACACAGTGACAGCATAGCATACAGCTGAGCTCACCTCAGTCTCTGCCGCTGAGGCTGAGCTACTAGTGTCAGCCGGCTCAGCCCAGTAGTATAGTCACCATGTGCCAGGCCCTCCGACTGTCACTGGTCTGGCACTGCTGGTGACTCCTCCCACCCACTGTTCTCTCTGCGAGCCTGAGTCTGGCTCTCTCCGAGCGGCGCTATCCCCGCCTCCCTGGTGGGGGGGGGGGGGGTGTGCCGCAGGAGGATCAAAGAGCCCAGTGGACTCAGAGTCAGAAGCGCAGGAGCAGAGAGGAGCCGCCCCCCCCTTCCCTGTTGCTGCTGCTGTCTTCAGTGGCTGCTGCTGCCTGTCACACTGACTACAGGCAGTAGCGCCAGCTTCCTGAAGCTCCTTCCAAGCTCCCATATCCAAACCCCCCTTTACCTACATCAGTGTCAGGCCAGCAGACACTGAACAGGGGGCGGAGCTACACGGACGGATGGGCGGAGCCAAACGGGATGAGGGGGCGGAGCTACATCGGAGCACAGCAGGGCTGATGAAAGGAGAGGCTGAGCTGCCACAGATTTTAAGGTAAACAAAAAAAAGTGTGCGAGAGGGAGTAATACTGTCACCAAACTATGTCCAGATGGAGCCATCCTCATTGTGGCCCTTATTCTGGTTGGTGCGGTCGAGCCGCATATGCGGCTCCGACCGCACCAGACGAATCCCCGCCCACCCTACGGATCGCCACGGCCGTCCGTACACGGACGGCTGGCGATCCGCATAAAAATGGTGGAGGCTACGCCTCCACCATGGTGGGAGCTGCCCCCTGCATTCGATGGTCGTCGACCATCGAAGGCAGGTCCGCACGCCGCGGCAGCTCCCGCAAGCTGAGACCACACGGACAATCGTCCGTGTGGTAGCTTGTATGGGGGCTGAAAGCTGACATCCGGCGACGTCAGCTTTCCGCCCCCATGAGTTGCGTCATGGCCTCATTACCATGCGTACGCCCCGCGTTTGCATGGGAACGCCCATGAAACGCGGGGCGTACACATAGGGAAATGAGGGCATGATGCCTCTCACGCCCCTATACGCCCCCTTTGCGGCGGACGAAATACGTCTGCGGCGAAGGGGGCTGCACATGCGCAGATTCACCTCTGCGCATGTGCAGAGTAAAAACATCGGCGGTACGGCCGCACGCGGGCCGTACCGATCCGATTAGAATAAGGGCCTGTACCTGTCTCCCGCACACCAATCATCGCGGTGCGCTGGGGATTCTGCCATGTGTGCGTCTCTGATGCTTGCCCGTCCCATACCCGGCCCATGGACATGCTAGCGTCCAAGACGTTGTGTGTCCATGTATGCTGGCGGGCCACCCGCCAGATCGGAGAATCTGGCACGCCAGCAGCAACAATGAGGCTGGCTCCATCTGTAAAAGCAGCGTAGTACTGTCGGCAGCTGGTGTGGGTGTTACATATAGACAGCGCTACTACTGTCGGCAGCTGGTGTGGACATTATGTATAGTCAGCGCTACTACTGTCGGCATCTGGTGTGGGCATTAGGTTTAAGAAGCGCTACTACTGTCGGCATCTGGTGTGGACATTATGTATAGACAGCGCTACTACTGTCTGCATCTGGTGTGGGCATTGGTATAAGAAGCACTACTACTGTCGGCATCTGGTGTGGGCATTAGGTATAAGAAGCGCTACTACTGTCGGCAACTGGTGTGGGCATTAGGTATAAGAAGCGCTACTACTGTCGGCATCTGGTGTGGGCATTAGGTATAAGAAGCGCTACTACTGTCTGCATCTGGTGTGAGCATTGGTATAAGAAGCGCTACTACTGTCTGCATCTGGTGTGAGCATTGGTATAAGAAGCGCTACTACTGTCAGCATCTGGTGTGGACATTAGGTATAAGAAGCGCTACTACTGTCGGCAACTGGTGTGGGCATTAGGTATAAGAAGCGCTACTACTGTCGGCATCTGGTGTGGGCATTAGGTATAAGAAGCGCTACTACTGTCTGCATCTGGTGTGAGCATTGGTATAAGAAGCGCTACTACTGTCGGCAACTGGTGTGGGCATTAGGTATAAGAAGCGCTACTACTGTCGGCATCTGGTGTGGGCATTAGGTATAAGAAGCGCTACTATTGTCTGCATCTGGTGTGGGCATTAGGTATAAGAAGCGCTACTACTGTCTGCATCTGGTGTGAGCATTGATATAAGAAGCGCTACTACTGTCTGCATCTGGTGTGGGCATTAGGTATAAGAAGCGCTACTACTGTCTGCATCTGGTGTGAGCATTGGTATAAGAAGCGCTACTACTGTCGGCAACTGGTGTGGACATTATGTATAGACAGCGCTACTACTGTCTGCATCTGGTGTGGGCATTGATATAAGAAGCGCTACTACTGTCTGCATCTGGTGTGGGCATTGGTATAAGAAGCGCTACTACTGTCGGCATCTGGTGTGGGCATTAGGTATAAGAAGCGCTACTACTGTCGGCATCTGGTGTGGGCATTAGGTATAAGAAGCGCTACTACTGTCGGCATCTGGCGTGGGCATTAGGTATAAGAAGCGCTACTACTGTCTGCATCTGGTGTGAGCATTGGTATAAGAAGCGCTACTACTGTCGGCAACTGGTGTGGGCATTAGGTATAAGAAGCGCTACTACTGTCGGCATCTGGTGTGGGCATTAGGTATAAGAAGCGCTACTATTGTCTGCATCTGGTGTGGGCATTAGGTATAAGAAGCGCTACTACTGTCTGCATCTGGTGTGAGCATTGATATAAGAAGCGCTACTACTGTCTGCATCTGGTGTGGGCATTAGGTATAAGAAGCGCTACTACTGTCTGCATCTGGTGTGAGCATTGGTATAAGAAGCGCTACTACTGTCGGCAACTGGTGTGGGCATTAGGTATAAGAAGCGCTACTACTGTCTGCATCTGGTGTGGGCATTAGGTATAAGAAGCGCTACTACTGTCTGCATCTGGTGTGGGCATTAGGTATAAGAAGCGCTACTACTGTCAGCAACTGGTGTGGGCATTAGGTATAAGAAGCGCTACTACTGTCTGCATCTGGTGTGGGCATTAGGTATAAGAAGCGCTACTACTGTCAGCAACTGGTGTTGGCATTAGGTATAAGAAGCGCTACTACTGTCTGCATCTGGTGTGGGCATTAGGTATAAGAAGCGCTACTACTGTCTGCATCTGGTGTGGGCATTAGGTATAAGAAGCGCTACTACTGTCTGCATCTGGTGTGAGCATTGATATAAGAAGCGCTACTACTGTCGGCAACTGGTGTTGGCATTAGGTACTGTATAAGAAGCGCTACTACTGTCTGCATCTGGTGTGAGCATTGATATAAGAAGCGCCACTACTGTCTGCATCTGGTGTTGGCATTAGGTATAAGAAGCGCTACTACTGTCGGCATCTGGTGTGGGCATTAGGTATAAGAAGCGCTACTACTGTCTGCATCTGGTGTGGGCATTAGGTATAAGAAGCGCTACTACTGTCTGCATCTGGTGTGGGCATTAGGTATAAGAAGCGCTACTACTGTCGGCATCTGGTGTGGGCATTAGGTATAAGAAGCGCTACTACTGTCAGCATCTGGTGGTGGCATTAGGTATAAGAAGCGCTACTACTGTCTGCATCTGGTGTTGGCATTAGGTATAAGAAGCGCTACTACTGTCTGCATCTGGTGTGGGCATTAGGTATAAGAAGCGCTACTACTGTCTGCATCTGGTGTGGGCATTGGTATAAGAAGCACTACTACTGTCGGCATCTGGTGTGGGCATTGGTATAAGAAGCGCTACTACTGTCTGCATCTGGTGTGGGCATTGGTATAAGAAGCGCTACTACTGTCGGCATCTGGTGTGGGCATTGGTATAAGAAGCGCTACTACTGTCTGCATCTGGTGTGGGCATTGGTATAAGAAGCACTACTACTGTCGGCATCTGGTGTGGGCATTGGTATAAGAAGCACTACTACTGTCGGCATCTGGTGTGGGCATTAGGTATAACAAGCGCTACTACTGTCAGCATCTGGTGTGGGCATTAGGTATAACAAGCGCTACTACTGTCTGCATCTGGTGTGGGCATTAGCTAAAATCAGAGCTACTACTGTCGTCAACTGGTGTGGGCATTAAGCATAATCAGGGCTACTACTGTCGGCAACTGGTGTGGGTGTTATGTATAACCAGCGCTAAGACTTTCAGCAACTGGTGTGGGTGTTACGTATAGTCAGCGCTAAGCCTTTCAGCAACTGGTGTGGGCGTCACGTATAGTCAGCGATACTACTGAGGACGGGATGCGGTTAATTTCCCGGTGGTCGGGATCCCGGCGGTCGGAATCCCGACACTGGAATCCCGACCGCCGAAATCCCGAAACTTTCTCCCTCCGTGGGTGTCCACGACACCCATAGAGGGAGAATAAAATAGCGTGCCGAGCGTAGCGAGGCACCGGGCCCGCTGCGTGGCGAGCGCAGCGAGCCCGCAAGGGGGGGCGATCCATGTCCCCCCCTTGTCGGGATTTCGGCGGTCGGGATTCCAGTGTCGGGATTCCGACCGCCGGGATCCCGACCGCCGGGATATCATATCGGATCCCTGAGGACAACAGTGGGCATTATTTATAAGCAACACTACTACTGTGGACATTTTGTGTAATGGGCACTAATGTGAAGCGTAATGTGAATAAGGGGCACTAGGTGCTGTGCAGGGCAATACAATAACTAGGTGTGTGCCAGTGGTGCCTTCCCCTTTTGCACTGTGGGTTCATCATGTGGTCCAGCAGCTGCAGTTATTGATTGGCTGTTGGACTGAGAGCTCTGATTGATTTTCAAATATGGTACCAGCTTTTGAGCCAATTCAGTGCCTCTGCAGGCTCTGCTGGGCTCAGGGCTGGACAGGACATAATGCATTGGGCACTTCTCTGGCCATTGTGTAAGGGACACTACTGGTGGCATTATGTGTATAAGCAGGAGTACTTGGGGCATTACACATAGCATAATGTCATATGGGCATTAAAGTGTGCAGCATATTGTATAAGGGGAATTACGGTGTGTGGCATAATGTGTAAGCGCATCACAATGTGTGGCATAATGTGAAATAGGCAGTACTGTGTGGCAGTACCATGTGTGCCATAAAGTGTAATGGGCATTACGGTGTTATTGGTACTGTCACATTGCCACGCCCCTTCTCCCAGTTCTCGCTGTGGTAGTGGGGCAGTCACAAATTCACTTTCTGGCACAGGGCAACAAAATGTCTAATTATGGCACTTGTGCTATATAATGTGCCTAAGATGGTGTACTGTGTGGCGTAATTTTAAATGAGTGTACTTTTGTGTGGCCACGTCCCTTCCTTGTGAGACCACACATCTTTTTTTGTGTGCGTGGTCCCTTTGTAAAGTATGAGAGGGTGCAAATGTAAAGTTTGCAGGAGGGCACCGAACACCCTAGCATCGGCCCTGACCACAAATGTTTTTTCTAATGCATTCCATCCCAGAATCGTAGCGCCGTGCTGCCCCCTCTCCACACAGCATTTCACCACGATTCGATGGCCTGTGAGGTGATAGCAAAGCCAACATAATGTAATTGTAATTTATATGGCTCCTCCTCCCCACAGGCCCAAGAATCGCGGTAATGGAGGGGACTAATTATGTCTAGTCACAACACTGAGCAACCACAAATACTGCTGCTACTTTGCTGCTTTTCAGGCTCTGAGTCCCAATAATTTGATGAATAATTTGTATGAGGCAGCATTTGTATCTACAGATGGGGCCATTTTCATTCAGCCCAGCAACACGCCAAGATGGGGACACGCTAGCATCTCACATGCTTGCATGCCCCATTGCCGCAAATGTGGTGCGTAAGTGTAGAGAATGCGTATTTCAGCTAATGGTGCGTCGAGACGGGCAGACATGCCACATAGTTGGGTTGAATGAACATGGCTCCAACTGTACTTAAAATAAATAAGTATATACTGTATATATAGTGGGGTTTTTTCACCACCTTTAGGGGCAAAGGAATTTGATATATATAAAGCAGCGCCACTCAGTGTACCACGCCACCACCCTGGGTCCACGCCTCTACCCTCCTGTGTCCACGCCACCATCTAATACCTTTAGTAAAGTTGTGGCAAGCGAAGGTGATCTAGTCAGATACCTTAGAAAAGGGTCTGAAATCGCCCCATGGGTACACCCCTTAAGGCTTTAGGAGGTGAGCTCATAAACATGTTCCCCCTCCCTGAGAGGTGCTCTCCCTCCTCCCATTGTTCAGAATTATACATGGGCAGAAAACTTCATATACATATGTTTAAGTATGTATTCAAAGTAATCAGCCCTGTTTCCTGCAGTGTCCGCGGCCAAATTGTTTGGTTCTGTGCAACACCCGTGACTAGGTAGAAACCTGTGCATCTTTCAGCTTCAAGTTCGCAGGTATACTGATGTAGTAACCCCGCCTACTGTTATGCTGGCCCCGCCCATTTTGATTTGATGCTGCCCACATGAGGCCACTTCCAGAAATTTTCCAGGGCCACTTTTGGTCCCCAATCCGCCCCTGATCACAATTAAAGGTGGGCGAGGCAGAGAGCTTGTCTGAAAATTGTGTAGCTTCACCAGGGTGGTTGAAGCTTAGGGGGGAGGACTGTGGCAGAGTCAGCATTACCCCACATCAAAGTAACGGGGGGGATCCAGACCAGGTTTTGGTAGCAATAGCAGAATCCCGGGTGTAATCAACAGCACCTGGGATTTCCTGATATACGAGTTTCCAGGGCAGAGTCACCTTGCTCTCGATGATGGAATATCTACCCGAGTGATAGGCTGGGGGTGTTATAGAATAGGGACAATTGGAGCCTCATAAAGCGTCATAAAATGTGTTCTGATCTTCATCTAAGTCACAACAATAGACAAAAACATTCTGCTTCACCTAGTGCTACACAAACAATTATATGTTCTCATGTTTTTATTGAACACACCATGTAAACATTTGCAGTGCAGGGTGGACAAAGTATGTGACCCCTTGGATTTAATAACTGGTTAACCCTCCTTTGGCAGCAATAACTTCAACCAAACGTTTCCCATATTTGCATATCAGACCTGCACAACGGTCAGGAGGAATTTTCGACCATTCCTCTATACAAAACTTTTTCAGTTCAGCAATATTCTTGGGATGTCTGGTGTGAATCGCTCTCCTGAGGTCATTCCACATCATCACAATCGGGTTGTGGTCAGGACTCACTGGGCCACTCTAGAAGGCATATTTTCTTATGTTGAAGCCATTCTGTTGTTGATCTAATTCTGTGCTTCTGGTCATTGTCCTATTGCATCACCCATCTTCTATTGAGCTTCAATTGGTGGACAGATGGCCTTTAGTTCTCCTGCAAAATGTCTTGATAAACTTGGGAATTAATTTTTCCATCAATGATAGCCATCTGTCCATGCCCTGAGGCAGGAAAGCAACCCATAACCATGATGCCCCGTCCACCATACTTCACAGTTGGGATGAGGTTTTGATGTTGGTGTTCTGTGCCTTTTTTTTCACACATAGGCCCTTATTCAGATCTGATTGCAGTACAAATTTGTTTGGAAAATGGGCAAAACCATGTGCACTGCAGGTGAGGCAGATGTAACATGTGCAGAGAGAGTTAAATTTGGGTGGGATGTGTTGAAACTGAAATCTTAATTGCAGTGAAAAATAATGCAGCCAGTATTTACCCTGCACAGAAACAAAATAACTCACACATATCTAACTCTCTCTGCACATGTTACATCTGCCCCACCTGCAGTGCACATGGTTTTACCCATTTTCCAAACAAATTTGTACTGCAATCAGATCTGAATAAAGCATACTTGCCTACCCTCCCGGAATGGCCGGGAGGGTCCCGCAAATCGGGTCCCCCTCCCGGTCCCCCGGGAAGGGGGGCAAGTCTCCCGCATTTCCCTACAGCCCCGGCTCCCCCTCTCCCCGCGGTCTTAAAACTATGACTTTCGCGGGTCCGCGGGGAGGGGGCGGGGCTAAATGACGCAATTCGCGGCATTTCACTGCATTTTTAGCCCCTCCCCCCACCCACGGACCCGCAAATTGAGGCTTCAGCCCGTCGTGGGGGCGGGGCTTGATGACATCACCCGTGCCCCGCCCCCAAAACGAAGCCTCTACCCGCCCCCTTTCACTCCTCTCCGGGCTTCTCCCGGAAAGGAGTATGCCAAAGTCGCCAAGTATGGAATAAAGGCCATAGTGTTGTGTGTTCCTTCCAAACAACTCAACTTTGGTTTCATCTGTCCACAGAATATTTTGCCAGTAGTGCTGTGAAACATCCAGGTGCTCTTTTGCAAACTTCAAACATGCAGCAATGTTTTTTTGTGGACAACAGTAGCTTCCTCCGTGATGTCCTCCCATGAACTCCATTCTTGTTTAGTGTTTTACATTACATTTATTGTAATTCATCAACAGAGATGTTAGCATGGGTTAGAGATTTCTGTAAGTCTTTAGCTGACACTCTAGGATTCTTCTTCACCTCATTGAGCATTTTGCACCATGCTCTTGCAGTCATATTTACAGGATTGCCACTCCTAGGGAGAGTAGCACCAGTGTTCAACTTTCTCCATTTACAGTATAGACAATTTGTCTTACTGTGGAATGATGAACATCAAGGCTTTTAGAGATCCTTTTGTAACCCTTTCCAGCTTTATGCAAGTCAACAATTCTTAATCGTAGGTCTTCTGCGAGCTCTTTTGTGCGAGGCATAGTTCACATCAGGCAATGTTTCTTGAGAATAGCAAACTCAAAACTGGTGTGTGTTTTTTTATAGGGCAGGACAGCTTTAACCAACAACTCCAATCTCGTCTCATTAAATGGACTCCAGGTTTGCTGACTGCTAACTCCAATTAGCTCTTGGAGAAGTCATTAGCTTAGGGGTTCACATACTTTGTCCACCCTGCACTGTGATTGTTTACATGGCATGATCAATAAAAACATAAGAACATATAATTGTTTGTGTGCTATGAGTTTAACCAGACCGTGTTTGTTTATTGTTGTGACATAGATGAAAATCAGAAAACGAAAAAGGGGTGGAGCACTAAAAATCAGTATAATGGTTAATTGAATTAATAGTAATATTTATTAAATGCTGTGCCTTTAAGCACTGGGTATATGATTATAAAAACACATATATTATCTAAAGGTCACAATTGTGTACATTACAGTATAAAATGTAAATAAAAATTACAAGTATAAAAAAGAAAGAATGGGTCTGATACTTATTGGTCTGGGGTCCCACTTTGGATTCTTTTTGGTATGGAAATATTTTTGGTTTCCTAGGGTAAGTCCATCAAATTGCTAGATGGTTAATGGGTCCATTTACCTTGCTGGATTTTGATCACGCTGGAGGAAGAGATGTTGTCCCCTGTTGGAGTGTGAGGAATCCTCACAATTTTGCGGATTGTAATCCTGAATTTGGAGGTGGTGGTGTCCCAAAGTAGTTGTTGCATTTGGAGACCCAATTGGAAACAAGCAAACAAGCAAATTAGTTAGACAAAATCGCTTAGTCAAAAACTCCAGTGCATCTAGTCAAAATTGCTTAGTCAAAGTTGGCCATTAGCCAATATCTCCCTGTGTGTATGGAGCTTAAGTGCGTACCAAGCTAGACTTTACCCAGGCTCACTCAACACCAGGGATGCGCAGTAATGTAAATGGCTGAGAAGGCACTGGCCAGTGGCGGGCTGGGCTGGGGGGCAGGGTGCCACATGCCCCCCGGGCCGGTATGTATTTCAGTGTCTGTCGGCCGGGAGACAAACAATGCTAATCAGGGGCGGAACTACTGGCGTGCAGTGAGTGCAACGGAGCCCAAGCATTGGGCCCGCTGCCATCTGCAACGCTGCCGCCGTTTCCGCCCCCCCCTTTTTTTTTTAACTTAAAGTTCGGCATCCGGCGTGGGGACCTGCAGGGGGAAAAGGTTGATGGCTGAATGGATGTTGCGCCGCCGCAGCAGCAGCGGTGTGTGTGTGACAGATCGGATCTTTGCTGTGGTGGATCCGATCTGAGACACTGCTCCCCCAGCCCGGTGACAGCTGTCTGTGAGGCTGTGTCGACTGCCAGTGCGTTCTAAACTCAGCTGTGTGATTGTGCACTGCAGCCTGCGCCGGGAGTGGCTGGCGTGCAGGCTGCAGAGTAAGCAGAAAGGAAACCGGAGCCAAATGGCCATGCTGCATTTAACCCTATCCAGCCCAGCTCCCGAATGTGTTGGTAAGTCAGTGGCCACTGGCTACCAGAAGGGGACAAACATAACAAAAATAAAGGAGGTCATGTGGGATGTTTATCTTGGGTACAGTCAGTGAAAGCAGGGTGTGTAGTGGGAGTAAAAGAGTATAGGGTCTACGTGGCTGTGGCTGTGATAGAGGGTTGTGGGGTGTATATTGGGGGACAGGATATGGGGTGTTTGAAGGAGATATGGGAGTAGGGTATGTTGGGGATAGAGGGGTATGGGTTGCATGTGGTGAGATATGGGCAGCCTGGATGCTGGGTCCTGGGGTAGCAGCACATGGCCACTCACCACCCACCGACATGGCTCTGTGTGGTGTGTGCTAAGCTTCTTGGGTTCTGAGGCGCTTAAAAGAGGACCGACAGACATTTGAAATATGCGCCCATCAGCCTATCAGAGTTCACGGACCACCATCCTCAGTTAGTGATTGACTTGCGGACCGCAAGCTCCAATTGGTTCACTAGCCTGCGCCATATTTCAAATGTCTGTCGACCATGGTATGAGCCACTCAGCAGCATAGCGCTGTATAGATCCTTATGTTCTTGGTTTTCTCTACATTGGGAGTTTTACACCCTCCCCTATACAACAGCTGTAACTGCTCCCTTGGTTCTCCTTTTCATGCAGCATAAGTGTTTAATGATGCCACTTGGGGACTAGAGGACATGGCGCAACACTCCAGGTTTCAGTAATAGCAAATCTTTTTTAGGAAGTTCCGGGACTAAGCATGTCCCGCCTTCAGGAAAAATAGTGACAACAAGGTAGGATTTTCTACGTCATTGGTTTGTCACTACCTTTCCTGAAGACAGAACATGCTGAGTTCCAAAACATCCATAAAAATGTGCTATTACTAAATCCTGGAATCTAGCCCCCCTAGGGCAACAAGATGCCCATTTGCTAAATATTCTTACTATAGGTATCAGTATCTTACATTATATATTATTGTATACTAATAGGTGCAGCACCAGAAGCTGTTTCATCTTTGCTGTATATTAGGGGGGGGGGGGGCAGAATAGTGGTGAGAGTGGGCCGTTTGCTTGAGTTGCCCCCCGGGCTGAAAGTTGCCAGCCAGCCCCTGGCACTGGCTAGTTCCAGTGCCAGATTTACACAAATATATATGAGCCCAGAGGTACATGCGGATATTATACACAGGTGCAGAAGGCTCTGCCTCACCCCACTGCAAATCTCTGCTCAACGCACTGTTGAGATGCTGTGCACATGCGTACAGCATCTATGCATTCACTCGCTGTCAGCGCAGGTGATTGAGTGGTCCCCTAACCTCCTCCCCACCAAAAAGCAGGACTGTCAATTAAGACGGTTGTAAGGAATGATATATTAACAAGGATTTCCAGCACTACAATGTGTATTGCACATTAAAGCAAAATTCTGTTGTGAGTACAGAAAAGTATGTTATATAGGGCTGGCTAGTTGTGGCACTGTGAATTATATTTTTTAGGGCAGTACGGATGGTGTAATTGTTGGCATTACTGCCTCACAGCACTGAGGACATGGGTTTGATTCCCACCATGGCCCATGGAGTTTGTATATTCTCCCTGTGCCTGTGTGGGTTTCCTCCGGGTACTCCAGTTTCCTCCCACAATACAAAAATATACTGTTAGGCGAATTTGCTTCCAACAAAATGACCCCTAGAATGTCTGTAAGCTCCACTGGGGCAGGGATTGATTTGAATGTTCAAATATTCTCTGTAATGTGTGTGCGCTATATAAATAACTGGTAATTAATAATAATAAAAATATTTTTTTTATAATAACACATATTATGCAGCATATTCCAGAATTCCAAAAGCAGGAGGGTGTACCGTAACAATCTCGAACAATATTTCAGTCAACATGCTCAATACCTGGATATCAAGGATTGTTTCTGAAATGGAATGTTGATCATCAGCCAATAGAGCTGGTGAATGGATTCTTTAGTGCCGTAGGCAAATCTTCAGTCTACCTCCCCTCCTCCCTCTAAGCCCCACTTCCTAGACCCTCACACACTTGTCTTTCATCCAATAACATTAACTCTTTTCTCCTCTGAACGGACTAGCATGCTGCAGCACAGGTGCACTGACTGTTGCAGACTGCTGCCCAGACTGTTAAGGGCCCTACATACGGAGAGATTTGTGCCAGAGATTCATAACAGGAGATTCAGCATGGGAGATTTCCCTACACTGAATTTCATAGATAATGAGCCCACATACAGAGAGATTTGTGCCACAAATTCATAATGGGAGATTCAGCATGGGAGATTTTAAATCTCTCACAGTGATGCCTCGCTACAACCCTGGTCGAGCAGCGTTTCAGCTGTCCCATCTGCATCCTGTCTACCGCCATTCTAACAGGGCGCACAGCATGACGTAAGGGCGCACAATAAAACCTGTTTAAAGGGCAGGGCGCTGTGCCCTGTAATACAAACCAGTCATCGTTAAAAGGTGTCACATTAAAGTGATCTGCCACGTTTCTACGTCAGAGCAGAGCATACATTTTTTATTTATGTTGTTGTAGGTATATGCTCACTAAGCACATAGCCCCTACCTCCAGCTCATCTTAACCTGCTCCAGCACAGTGTGCATTCACATAGCACATTCCCTATGCGGTGCTCCCCGCATACGTACACGGAGCTGCAGCAGCGGTGATAACCCAATGTCCCCTTTTGATGCTCCCCAGCACAGCAGTCGCTGTGCATTGTGGGAGCAATTTTCTGACATTCTGCTGAGCACCGGCCCCGTTGACCGTGGCAGCCCGTGAGCGGATCGGGTGTATGTGTAATTGCTGAGGAGAGGGACTGGGCTGGCACGGACACTCCCACGTACTGTCATCCACCATAATAAAACACCAACATCACCCACGATAACATTGATAACCGAGCATGAGTGCCAAGAATGGATGATTGTCAGTTGGCTGAGACTGAAACATGATAAAACAGAGGTACTTATGATAGGACCTCAACATCAAAGGACAAGACATAAAATGGCCATTTTCAAGATCAACTTGCTGAGTTTCGTAGCCCTACATGACCAAGACTCAAGGTACCTGAAGAAGTTTCTGATTCCATCTGTCCCACTTGATTACTGCAATCTGTAGATGAAGGACGGTATTTGTGTAGTTTCACGGCGCTACGCTCGCCACGCTATCTAAAATCAACTCCATGCCAACATGGATAGTGGGGGTATGAACTATCCATGTTGGCATGGAGTTAAGTTAGTTTATTTTAGATAGTTTGCCGAGCGTAGAAACCGTGAAACTACACAAGTACCTGAAGGACTTTTAGCAGTACCTCAGATCTCCCGTAATTCATCTAGGGGTCGAGCTTTTAGCCATGCAGCTCCGACTTTATGGAACTCACTTCCCCGCACAGTTTGAGAGACTCCCACTCTAGAATACTTCAAAAACAGACTCAAAACTTTCCTGTTTACTCAAGCATTTCCTTCAGTCCCTTAAGTATTGTTTATGAAAAGCTTTTCTGTACTTCATTGTTTCTGTACTATATTACATTCATTCTATCTAATAAGCTCCTGGAGTCCTATTGGAGAAAAAGCGCTATATAAATACAATTATTATTATTATTATTATTAATAATAATAATAGTAATAATTATGGTCTTTCTCGCACCTGCCTCTTGGAGGTGAACACTTTTATTGCTTCTGGGAGTGACGCCACTGTATATCCATCCACCTGACATTGGGCATTATTCTGATCGGAGCGGCCAAACGTGCGTACGTTCGCCATTACCGCACGCTAGCCGTACGCGGCCGTTAGGGTTAAGTCCACCCACAAATCAGCCGCTTACGTACGGCCAGAAATACCGTAGAAGGGGAGTGGCGTACAAATGAGCGTACGGCAACGTACGCGGACGGCCCAGCCCTTACACTCCGACAACTGGCGTACAACTGAGCGTACGGCGCCGTTTACGGACGTCTTTCGTCCGTCTTCCCAACGACTTCTTGCGGAGATCTGAGCGTACGCCAGCTTGCACGGACGGGTCCCTATTGTTTTCAATGGAAAACTCAGCTTTTGTCACCGCTCGTGAGAGTGAGCGTACGTCCGTGCACGCTGGCATACCCTTCACATATATGGACCTGCAAATCTTGCCTCTCAACTACTAATCTGACAATTGATTAATTAATCTATTTGTTATTCAATTATTGTTTTCTATTAACTCAATTGTCTACCTTAATAAAGACCTAATAAAACTACATTTGAACCCACATTACATGTATATTTGTTATGTTCTAATGTGGCATTTTAATCACTATCTATGTGTCCCCATATTGCTGTTACTTTTAAATCAAGTTATGTTGGTGTTTCTGTATATGTACTAAATTATGTCCGTAATTACTTTGTCCAAAATGTGTAACATGTATACCTACCCTGATGTTATGTGTGATGTTTTAATCGAACAACATTAAACATTCATGCATTTTCACTATGTGTTATTTTACTCAAAAACACACATCACAATCATTACCCCTCACCTCAAATTACAAGTATAACTTACAGTACACATCTGTATGTACCTACCCTTACAAGCCCTCTAACATATTTATTAGTAAAAACACAGGCAATTTCGAACTGTCATGAAACTTTTATTTTCTACAAAAATAATAAGGGGGGGGGATAAAAAAAAAATTAAAGGCGGGCCTCCAGAAGGCCAAAAATGAGCTGGAGGTACAGGAGGGTGATCATGATCTCCCGCATGAGGACTGCCACCTCCTCCTGGTGCTGTTCAGTGTCTGTAATGAAGGGATAAAACAAAAAATTAATATATAACATACACAAATGTTTGTTGTATTTGTACATAATAAAAAGTTCAGAGTTATGTGTGAAGGCCACATACATTTAGAAACTACATTGAAGATGGGTCTGCTGTAAACACAGTACTAAAAAAAAATATGTTAACACACACATACTGTACATAGTAAATAACATTAATTCAATTACTCCTTCATCAATGAATGTATGCTGTATCCCAATTGGTACTTTGGTTTTGGGGGACTCTCCTCTAACCTCACAATTAGCCTGTGCTATTTAAGGGTTATGACATTGTTGTGGCTTAAGCACTCCTTAGTATTTTAAATTTAGGACATTGCTCAGGGTTGCCGACTTTCTCATTCTCCTCTCCGGGAGAAGCCCGGAGAGGAGAGATTCAGTAGCCGTTCAGGGGGCGGGGCTTACGCGTGACATCACCAAGCCCCGCCCCCATGCTGGTAAACAGTCGAATTCAGTGATCTCCGTGGAGGGGGCGGGGCTAAAATGACGCGATTGTGCCATTTTAGCTCCGCCCCCTCCTCTGAGACCCGAGGATTGCGGCATTTAATTGCCGCGATCCGGAGGTCAGCGGGGGTCCCCCCTGAATCCGGGAGGGTTGCCCACCCTTCCGGGGGGCCGGGAGGGAGCCCCGATTTTCGGGAGACTCCCGGAAATTTCGGGAGGGTCGGCAACCCTGACATTGCTGTACAAATTATAGGCCTACAGCTATGTTTGTGAAGCATGCATCCGCATGGCCTCACACACTATTACCAAAACAATCTCTACATTTAAGTTGCACCAGTGGCAGATTAAGCCTTTGGGGGGCCGGGGGTACTTTAGAGCGGGGGGCCCCCTTGCACTTGTCATTACTGGCCGCACACTGCATGGGCGAATATTATACTGTCAAAACACAGAGTAAAGGCAGAATAAACTTGGTCAATGGTTACCTGCAGGGGATATATATATATATATATATATATATATATACACACACACACACCACATGAAAAGCCTGTGTTTGTCCCTCTGCCCCTTACTCTGGAGGAGACCTCACAGTCCTAGTGCTGCCTCTGATTAAAAACCCTCCTATGACTAAGCTGCTGCTGCTGTTCTCCATGGACCTGAGAAGCATGTAATGAGCTCCACCAATCAGAGCTCAGCACAAACTTCTCAGCCTCTGTCCTCTGGTGCAAAGTGTCATGGGACTTAGTCAACTCCCAGAAATGCACTGCACACTTGTGCAATCAGTGTGCCTTGGCTCCCGATGCTCAGCACCATAAATCATTGTCACATTGGCAGATAGGTGAAGCTGCAGCACTACCCCACCCATGCACAAAACATTTAGCTAAAAAAAAAAAAACATAACTTAAACATTTTATTTTTAAAAAATACATGACAACCACAGGGGGCCCCTAGCTAGAGGGGGGCCCAGGGGCACTGACCCCTTGCGCCTCCATTATAATCCGGCCCTGTGTTGCACATCATGCTGGGAACTGGAGTTACCCAACACCTGGAGCCACATAACTACCACACCACTAATGTCGGATATCTCATTGGATGTACTGTTATGTCAATTATTCAAGGGGTGAGGCATGGCCACACTCAAAAAAACCACCAAGGGGAGCCTTGTTCCTGGAGAAGGACAGGACACACCTCATGGTCGGCCTGCAGTGATATGTTGCAACTAATGTTGATGTTGGATACACATATGTGGTTGTTGTGATTGTTTATGTGTAGAAATGTGTAGGTCAACATTAGACACATTATTTACTTACGGCTACTTGAGCCATCCTGGTTGCCGCTGGTTGGCTGTGCAGTGGTTGGGGGGGTCAGGAGCAAGGGGGATGGTCCTGGAGTTTGGACCGAGGTAGTGGGTGTGAGTGGGGAGTGGAGAGGTTTGGGGGTGGTTGGTGGAGAGGTGTAGGGGGGTAGGAAATGGGGTGGGGAGGGGGGGGGTGGGGGTTGTGGAGGTGGTGGGGGTTGTGGAGGGGGTGGGGGTTGTGGAGGGGGAAGGGGATGGGGAAATTGTGTGGGTCCAAACTGCACCCAGTGTCTCCAGTGTTGGGGAGGGGGTGTGGGTTGGGGAGGGGTTTGTGGAGGGGGTGGGGGTTGTGGAGGGGGTGGGGGTTGTGGAGGGGGAAGGGGATGGGGAAATTGTGTGGGTCCAAACTGCACCCAGTGTCTCCTCTTCTTCCTCCTCCTCCTCTTCTTCCTCCTCCTCTTCCTCCTCCTCTTTCTTCTCCTCCTCCTCCTCCTCTTCTTCCTCCTTCTCCTCTTCCTCCTTCTCTTCTTCCTCCTCCTCCTCTTCCTCCTCCAGGGCTGCCTGGTCCCGGGCTGCCTGGTCCCGGGCTGCCTGCTCCCGGGCTTCCATGCGTGCCCTTGCCCGTGCTGAAATGTTCATGTTGATGGCATAGAAATCGAAGATTGGGTTTCATAAAAAAGGGGGAAAGAAAAATTCACATTAGTCATGCTCATAACCTTCAAAATTATCATTGCTGTGATATTTCAGACATTTATCATGCAAACTATTTGATATCCTACACCCAAAAACTGATCAACTACTTAAACCCCCCCCTATACACCCCCTATACACCCATATACCCCCCATATACACCCATATACACCCATATACCCCCCATATACACCCATATACCCCCCCCATATACACCCATATACACCCCCATATACACCCATATACCCCCCCATATACACCCATATACCCCCCATATACACCCATATACCCCCCATATACACCCATATACCCCCCATATACACCCATATACACCCATATACACCCATATACACCCCCATACTCAGGAACATATTTATAAAAAATACACAAAACATTGCTAAAAAACGCTGACATACTAGTAATCAAAACTTACATCGGGCAATATGGCGGCGAAGGCTGCTGAGGAACACTGGCTGCCGCCTGCGCAGGTCTGACCAGCGCCGCTCAACCTGCGCCAGGCTTCTGCGGACGCCGGTCGTCGAGAAGATCAGGCGGCGGGCAGCAGTATACGCCCGCCGCTTGTCCGCATTACTGACATATGGGCCCCTGGGCCCCAGGTGACGGTCCATAACTTCTACCAGGGCCAAAAGCTCTGAGGTGGAAAAGGGCCTAGCTCGAGGACAAGTCATAGTGGCAATGGCGCAGTTATTAATTGCAGGTACATATATCACTTTTGGTGCTTGATGATTGGTCGAAAAAATTGTTTGTTTGGTATTAACTTTATTAATCCCTCTTACATTGACAAACTGGATGCGAATAGAAACTTACGCGGACCGTTCCGATATACACACACCACAACCAACAGCATGCATTCAATGAAGAGAGAAGTACTGTATTTACAGTGTGCGGAAAATAATACACGCAAGCCTCTACTTATAACTACGCTGCTTAAAGGGGGCACGATACACCGATATGCATGGAGAGGAGTACTGTATTTACAGTGTGCGGAAAATAATACACGCAACCCTCTAGTCATAACTACGCTGCTTAAAGGGCCACAATGCGACATGTTGCTGTATGACAATTTCCTACACATTACATATGTAAGGAAAGCATTGTAACGTGATGTTTTGAAATGTGACTCACAAGGCATACACGAACTCCAACAGATACCAGCTGACAACACTCATCATTGGAATGACAGGTGCACACATTTCACGATGTAGCCCACAATACTCCACAACCTGTGTATGTGCATATACAGGTGATTGATCAGGTGCGTTGAGACCTGCGTAATTTAAGCGGGAATTATCGGCGGGAAATATCGGCGTAAATTTGCATCTACATTGCGGGAAAAAATATACGCCCCCTTGTTCATGGCGGGAGATTAACATATAAATATTCAGTCAGATGCAGCCCACAATTGCTGCAAACATGTCTGACTCAGACTATTCTGCAGCTGAGGACGCTCTGCAGAGAGCTACAGCACAATCCCTGCTTGATGCACTGAACAAGAGGGAACAGGAGCGGAGAAGGAGGGCCCAAGAGAGGAGTCGCCTGCAAGATCAAGCGGGCCCCTCAGTAACAGGCCCTGGTGAACCTCCACCAGCTCCACAAGGGCCAAGCAACCAGCCAGAACAAGAGGTTGCATCTCTCCAAACAGGTGTGACCCAGCAGGTGCATGGTGAGAAAACTGGGGTAACCAGAAAACGTGCTGCAACATCTAGGGTGATGACTGAGCAGGATACCACCACCAGAAAGAGAAACCCTGCATTTGTAGAGGCCGAAATGTGAATTCTAGTGCCCAGGGCACGCGAATGGATTGAATTGGCAACCAGGAAGCCGGGTGCCAGTGCAAGGAGAAACCTTTGGGACAAGATCACAGAGGAAGTGAACCAGGTGGCACCAGTGGTCAGAACTTGGGACGCGGTGAAGAAAAGGTTAGTGTGTTTGTCAGGGCAATTTTTCAGCAGCCTCCAGCAGGAACTGAGGCCCTTATTCTAGTTCACTCTTTCTGCCCAAATATTTCTTAGATGGACAAAACCATGTGCACTGCAGGTGAGGCAGGTGTTACTTGTGCAGAGATAATCAGATTTGGGTGGGGTTTTACACCTGCCTCACCTGCAGTGCACATGGTTTTGTCCATCAAAGAAATATTTGGCCAGAAAGAGTGAACTAGAATAAGGGCCTCAGTTCCTGCTGGAGACTGCTGAAAAATTGCCCTGGTCTTTGTCCCCCTGATGTCATATGTGTGTACATATGTTACATGTATGTTTTGAGACTAATAGAAAGGTGTGTTTGTAGATAGTGCTACACTTCAATGTCACATGTGAACACAACCATGTCTAATAACCCACATTGATATATGAAACATGCACCATTGGTGTGATGTGAGGTTATGGGCACAGTTCTGCTCATGTGAAGTATGTGATGGGACAAGAGAAAGTGTGTTTTTGAAAGAGTTGTTGTAACATGTTCCATATGATGCTACTGAAACAAGAATGAGCAAACTGTGCACATGTAGCTGGTGAGAAACTACACATCCCAGTATGCCATTCCATAGTTAAATTACTCCATTATAACCACATTGTCAAGCTATGGTGGAATGTGTAGTTTCACACCAGGTGGAGGTGCCTAATTTGGCCATGGATGATGTCATTTCTGCATAGTGATGTATGTATGTGCATTTAGTGGCCTAATGAATGAGATGAGACACTGAAATGCCTCCTAATTGAGACATGAATGTGTGTGTGGGACACATATGGCAAAAAAAACATAAGATCACCCACACTAGGAAATGTCACGTAGCTAGGGGTACCACCTAGTCCCTTTAATTCCGGACACATATTAATTACACAGGTTCTGTGGCTGGCTGACTTCAAGACTCCACTTCACCTAATTTTGAACTGCCACAGAACCTGTGTAAGTAACATGTGTCCGGAATTAAAGGGACTAGGTGGTAACCCTACACGTAGCACAGTGGTGCACATATCTCATGGTGATATTTGTATTTTTAAACTTGTAGGTGGACTGACTTCAAAAGTACACTGAAGAGGAAGATGACTGACCGGTACAACCACAGCATGTCCACCGGGAGAGGTCCTATGCCTGACCATTTGGAGTATACCCCCCTGGAGCTGGACTCCTGTGACGTGATTGATGTGGGGGAGATCAGGGGGATCTCCAATATGGACAGTGAGCTCCCGGCGGAGGTCTTTGCTGCTGCTTTTGATGGTAAGTCACAGTAATGCATTGTATTTAGAAAGATATTTTTTATTGCGTATGTGATGGTGACATTGTTTTCAATTCTTATCCTAGCAGAAGCAGAAAGCCAGGATGTACCGGCAGCATCTTCCTCTGCAGAGCCACTGGTGGAGCAAGTGGTCCAGCCTCCACCAAGACGTCGCCCCCAGCCCCAGCCACAGGAGACATGGAATGAGAGCCTGTTGGTGACGCTGGACAGGATCGAGCAGCAAGGGGTGGATGCTGCGATCCGTCAGCAGCAGGTGGCGGATTTTCTGGCGGAGTGGAAGGCCACAAACCAGCTGCAGGTTGAGGCCTTGAACCGCATTAATGAAACTCTGGCGGCTGGCATAGTAAGCATTGGCCAACACCTCAGCCGCCAGAATGAACTTCTTGCGGAGCAGCTGTCCACCGCCAGGTCCCTAAGGGACAATCCCCCATCTGCTGCCCCACCCCAAGCTGCTCCCCAACCTTCCACCTCGGCTGACCCTCCTGTGTCGACTAGGGGAAGACGCCGAAAGCCAGCTGAGCCAAAGGCCCCTGTCCCCAAGGCCCCATCTAAAAGGGGCAAAAAAGGGCCCAAATGAGACCTGGTTCACTTCCTCTGTGGTTGGAGGCCAAAGGTTTAAATTGCACTGGACATCCGCTTCCTGAGTTGGCCATCGATCCATTTGCGTGCCATGGGCATGAAAGTTCGTATTTTGACCTCTACAAATGCAGGATATTTTTTTTTGGTGGTGTGTATCTTGCTTAGTATTCACCCTGGTTGTTGCAGTACGTATTCTGGTGTCCCCATTTCTTTCACCATTGCATTTGCAGGGTAACACATGTTTGGAGATATGTAACCTCTTGTTCTGGCTGTTTTATTATTTGTGTGTCTATTTTATTTGTTTATTTGATTTCTCACATTAAAGTGTCAAGCTGTGATGCTGAACAGCAAATAAATTTATTTTACAAATTAAATCTAAATTGTGGTATGTGTCATTTCTTGTGTGAAACAAATACTAGATTTATGTGTACTTACTGACCAGGGTATTTTTGAACATTTGTTGAAGTGTGGTCGAAGTTTCCCATGTGTAACCCTCTCCATGGCCATTCCCATGTTCCTATCCAACTTTTCCCTGCTAATTAGTTTGTGTCAGCACATGTGCAGAGCAACTTCATAGGTGAGAAAGCAGTTTGTGTGCAGGTGAGGTAGCTCCTACAGTAGTAGGTAAAAGCAGGTCCAGAACAATGCTTTCCTCATGGAGTGGGTGAGGCAGACAAACAAGGGTGAAAAGGTACATTTGTGTAGGAATGCATATGTGTCCTCCCTAAAAAAAGATGTGTGAATGGGCCAAACATGATAAATTAGCTTGTGAACAAACATGCATAACTTTTTAAATATATATGATTTGACAGTGTCATAAGCAGATGTAGGAATCCTTTGTTAGAGAGATGAGAGTGCAATAATGTGATTGGTGGCATCTTACATCCAGAGTGTAGTCAAATCCAAATCATAGCAGATGAGATAGTGGTACAGGTCATTATTTTGGGTACTATACAAAGATTGTGTGCAAAATAGTGGTCATGGGCTTAAAACATTGCTGAAACATCCTTTGTAGGTGTTAGATGTGGTTTATGTTATTGTATCCTAAATACAAAACCTATGTTTGTATTAGAGTGAACACGTTGACACATGTCGACTTGTGTAGATTGAGTGTGCTACTGCGTAAAGTCTATGAAAGCACGTAGTGAATGTGTCTAACTGTTTAGCAAATACCTACCTTAGCGTATAAAAAGATTCTTACCTTAAATTAAACAAACCTTTAAATGTGGAGAAGTATAGAAACATAAGCTTCCAATGTGTTTGCGTGCTGTATGTGTGGCTTGCAGGTAGTGAAATCATGGTTTGGACTTAATAGACTGCAGCATTGCTTATTACATTCAGGTGTATGTGTTTGAGTAGTAATCAGCGTTAATTAGCCAACTCAGGCGCACGCTGGCATGCGGTATCTGTAGGGGTGGTTTGAGCTGGCGGTTGGCGGCCGCCTGTTTGGTGTCCGAAATGAACGGTGCCTTAGTCGATCGTGCGGTAGTAGCACCGCTCATTTTTGGTGCACACCCCCGTGTACGCCCATATTTACGCCCATTTTCCCTCATTATTTCGTCCGCTCCCATCAACACGCCCCTATGCCGCCCCATTACCCGTACACTCGCGTACAGGTTTTTTCGCACGTTGAGAGCCCGGCCGTAAGCGTTGTGGAGTGTTCGCGCCGGCGCATTAGCGTATCTGCACATGCGCAGATCATGAAAACCCCTGGGACGTACGCGTACGGCCCGGCCGCTCCAACCAGAATAAGGCCCATTGTGTCCCCATTACCCATTCTAATTGCTTGATTCTCCATCATGACTACATGGAAAATGTTCGCACTCTATATCTTATGAGATAATGATAGCAGCAGCCTCATGGCATTAAGGAGCAGATGTACTAAACCTTCCAGAGTTATAAAGTGTAGAGATAAACTAACAACCAATCAGTTCCTGGGTACAATTTTTGGTCAACCACAGCCTATAACATGGCAGTTAGGAGCAAATTGACTGGTACTTCATCTCTCTCCACTTTCTCACTGTCCAAGACTCATTACATCTCCCTTAAGATTGAGATGTATAGCTCCTGCTGCTATGGCACTGCAGCCTCCATTAACTGTTCAAGTGCCAGCAATCTTTCTTGGGGCCACCTTAGGGAGCCTTTCAGTGCCCTTTGTTCTACAGCCAAGCGGTTGCTTAAGCAGCTCAATGGTAGTGCCAAGCCTGCATAATCCAATACACTGTGAACCAGCGACCAGCGATCTCTAGTCAAAATGAGGTAGAGACAGAATGAGACAGAATAGCTTTCAATTTTCAGCCAAAATTGCTCAGTGACCATATTGCACCAGGTAGATGGTGACCCTAGAAGGTGATTCAGATTGGTGTGCACAAGCAAACTCCTTTAATGGACAAAATCATGTGCACTGGGGATACGGTCATTGGGTCTACAGCAAGTTGGTCGACAAGCATTGGGTCGATATCGTTAGGTCAACATGGTTCTAGGTCAACATGGGTCAAGGTCGACAGGTCATTAGGTCGACACAAGCATTAGGTCGACAGTGTCTAGGTCAACAGTCAAAAGGTTGTCATGGGGTTTTTCACTGTTTTTTGAGCCGACATGTGCCGACAGGTGGTACTTCATGCCCTACCATCTACTAGGGCGTGGTGGGAGAATAAAATAGTGAGCCCGAAGCATTGTGAGTGAAGAGAGCGGAGGCGGTGCACTGGAAACTGTGTCCACGTTGACTGTGTCGAAATTCGGGTCAAAAAACAGAATGTCAACCTTTTGACTGTTGACCTAAACACTGTTGACCTATTGCTTGTGTCGATCTAAACCCATGTCGACCTTGTCACATGTCAACCTAGAACCCTGTCGACCTTTCCCCATGTGGACCTTACGATGACGACCTAGCGCGTGTTGACCAACTCGCTAGACCAAACGGTCCCAACCCAAGCACTGAGTCTGATGTAACATGTGCAGAGAGCGTTACATTTGGGTGGGGTATGTTCACATTTCAGTGTAAAAATAAAGCAGCCGGTATTTACTCTGAACAGAAACAAAATAACTCACTCAAATATAACTCTCTCTGCACATTTTACATCTGCCCCACCTGCAGTGCACATGGTTTTGCCCATTAAAGGAGTTTGCGTTTGAAAAAAAACGTGAATTAGGCCCTTGGTGCTTGTGGACACTGCACACGTGCAGATGCGGACGCATCTGTTTTTGATATGTGTAGCAGGGGGAATTTAAGTGATGCCTGTGTGCAGCTCCATTCGGACCCCCTCCGCTATAGGGGGAAATGTACTAAGCTCGGCCGTATACGAATGGTTACAAACCGCTTTCGCTGCAATCGTCCGTATTTTCAGCCTGAGCACCCGGAAAATTTACAATGCTGCCAAATGCTCAGGATTCCTATTTTCCAATGGCAAAGTCATTCGGATTTGGCTGACGCGTTTTCCGGCAGTCAAATGCGGACAACCCTGAAGATCTGTGTGATGCTTCTTTGTGTAAAAATATAACCAGCCCTGGGCTCTTTGAGCCAAACTTCGTTTCAGAAATATGGGGACAAAAGATCTATGGTCCCACTGTATTTAAAAAAAAAACAGCAGCGGGGCATTGGTCTGGTCCTAGTTACAAAAATACCTGGGACAAGAAGACTAGGGGTCTAGGGGATATGGAATACATCGGACATTTTCCTGCAATTTAGGAATGTGTCATAGAAGGTCCTATACATTTTCAGGAGATATTAACAATATCCAGCATGCATACTTTGACTAGAGGTCTTTTTTATAACCAGCAATGGTCTTCAACAGCCATCAGGGTAATGCCACAGCTGGGGGACACATTTTATATAAGATCCTGTGGCCATAGCATAAACCTGTTGCTGGTAAGCCCTGGCCGGGTACCTGGGTGAGTGGGGACTCCCCCCCCCCCCCCCCAATAAAAGGGACCCTCATGTGTGTGTAAAAATGCAATGGTTCTGGTACTTAGCATTTTTCATTTCAACCCATTGTAGGACTACTTGGACCCAATTAATTTATTATTATTAATGAACAGTTTCTTATATAGCGCACACATATTCAGCAGCACTATACAGAGAATATTTGAACATTCACATCAGTCCCTGCCTCAGTGAAGCTTACAATCTATATTCCCTACCACATGTACATGCAAACACATTAACTCATGTGTTCATTTTGTTGGAAGCCAATTACCCTACCAGTATATTTTTGGAATGTGGGAGGAAACCGGAGTACCCAGAGTAAACCCATGCAACTGCGGGGAGAATATACAAACTCTGCACAGTTAGGGCCATGGTGGGAATCGAACCCATGACCTCAGCGCTGTGAAGCAGTAATGCTAATCATTGCACCATCCGTACTGCCCCAAGAAGACTGATCTACATTGGAGGAGGACAGTATAATTATTTTTTTCACATAACGAACCTATGGTCGAACAATCTGGCCATGCCCCATAAAAGCCTTTGGGCTTCTAATGTGACCCCCCCCTGCCAACCCGCACCGACGCCCCGCACGGACCTCCACTGCCCCGCATCGCCCCCCCCCACCCCCCCTTACCTGTGTCTGGGCAGCATGCCCTAGTGGAAGGGAGGGCATGGAATATCGCCTGTTGGCACAAAAAAAAAAAGACCTAAACCCCACGTTGACCTTCAGGTGTGTTGACCTTGATGCATGTTGACCTTCAGTGGTCGACACAATGCATGTCGACCTTCCTATTGTCGACCTAGTGACCATATCCTGTACAGACAATGGACGATGTCGCTAGTGACCCGAGGGAGCGATGTAGTAAGCAGGGCAGGCGACAGGGGGGTTCAAAGGGGACACCTGTACCGGGCCTCAAGCTTGTGAGGGGCCCCAAGGTTCTGAGGGGCTGTAAGCATGGCTGTGGTAGTGCAGTGTCTAGCAATGGGTTATAAAGGCAGCCACCTGGATTCCTTTAAGGGAACTCGCCTGGAATCCTCCTCCGGTATTAGTGAATATAAAGTATATTTTGTAACAATAAAAAAACACGTTCAATATACAGTGTACTAAAAATGTTCTGCTCAAGGGCGGGGTATTGGGCCCCCCCAAATATATCAGTGTACTGGGTCCCAAGATTTCTGTTGTAAGCCCTGCTAGTAAGTACACACTGGACAATATTAAGAATTTAATTTTTTTGGGAAAATACATTTAAAATATCATCTAGTGCAGGGGTTCTCAAACTATGTGCTCTGGGACCCCGTCAGACAGTAAATAATATTACGGGACCCCAGCAAGTATGGCCGCCACATGTGTGGTCAGTGAAGTGAAGTGACCACGATTGTGACAGGGAGGCAGTAGGTAATGATGGGATGGAAAAGGGTGACAGGGGGATGGAAGAGGGAAGCAGAGGGTGTCTACTTAATGAGTTATCCCCTGTCCCCCCTCAACAAACACATTAGTCTGACGGTCAGCAACATGGAGTCGTGACCCCATGCGGAGGTGGTCGCATACCTCCCAACTTTTGACTTTAAGAAATAGGGACACTCGCGCAGCGAAGCCGCGCGAGCGCCCGAAAAGGGGGTGGGGCGTATGCAAATGAGGGCGCGGTTTATGCTAATTAGCCGCAACCTCATTTTCATACGAGAATAGACGCTGTGCGCATGCGCACAGCGTCTATTCTACTAGATTGGGGGGTCTCCCAACTGCCACCCCCGCAGTGGGACAATGCCTGCCGCGGGTGGGACAGCGGGACAGGACCCGAAAATCGGGACTGTCCCTCTAAAATCGTGACAGTTGGGAGGTATGTGGTCGGGACCCACTTTGGGGTCACGACCCACAGTTTGAGAACCGCTGATCTAGTGTGTACGCAGCTTAGTGTGAAATAAATAAATGAACACAACTGAAAAGTGTTGCCAATGCTGTGCTTAAGCTGAGGCCAGATTGATAAAAGTCTAGGTACACAGGAAACGTGTGTTTGATAAGGCACTCAACAATGTCTCTTTAATAAAATGTTCCATGCTGTCTATGGGGATAACGATAACAGACTGTGTAGCAGACATAATCATAGTCTATGGATATTTTCTGAGAATGGCTGATCTACATCTGTGCTGAGCACTGGGAAATTCTGGTCACCTATCAAATGGCAAGGCTACAGAAAGATTACCATTATCTATTACAAATAGAAGGGAGTAATACAAAGTTTCTGTCCCCTTTAACTGCAGCTGATGTGAGAACCACTGCACAGTGATTATCTCTTGATGTCTGCTAGACATGTAAACTCCTACGATAATTTCACTTTATCTATTTAATGCACACAATGCAAAAAAGCAGAACACTCTTAAATCGCTACTGAACTGGATGCCAGGTGTGGCACCACCCAGACATATCTTTTTCATGTCTACCCGTTTCTATGGAGCTGCAGGAAACAAGGCTCTATTTGCCCTACAGTTCTTTCCGTAGATAAAAATGAATTCTGTTAACATGTTTCTATCCCTATAATGGCATTATATTGGTAACACAATAATTAAGCTAGGGCAACTATATTATGGCAGGCCCGTACAAGGAGGAATTATTTCATATGATCATAACCATAGCTCTATTTATAGACTATAAATAGCAACATTTACATATAGAATTTTCAATAAAAAAAGCACAAATGAATCTCAAAGATTGTATGGCTGAAATGTCGCTCCTCTGTGAAAAGGTCTGTTTAAAATTACATTTCAGTGAGCCAACTTCAGCAGCATAATGCTGATCCGTATGGATTTTGGTAAGTATTGTAAACCAAACAGGGTAACCTCCTGCAGTCTAATGCCCATACACACTGGGCGATTTTGAACTGAAAGCCGCTCAGTTTTGCGGTTTGAGCTGTATTTAGCAAGAAAGCCTCCCTGTGTGTACAGCCCGAGTGGTGATGCATGATCCGGCATCAACGCTGGCTGCTGCAACTCATCTGCTGGTATTATTAGCAGATGAGCTATGGAATGCCGTCCACCACTGGGAAAATCGCTAGGACAGGTGAAAGACTTTCAATGTGCATGCACTAAATGATTTTCAGCCCCCCATCATCGCAGTGCATACACACTAGGCAAAATGCCCAGTGTGTATGCACCTTTACCCTAACTTACCCCACCTGCAGTTTAACCCTAACTTACCCCACCTGCAGTCTAAAGGCCCTCATAGGTTTCGGACAAGTCGGACCTGATTTCTCTGGCAGCTCCCCTAAAGGCTCACATGCCTGTACGATTAGGTGTGTCATTATTTATTATTTCCATGTGATAATTCGCTTGCACTTGCTTGCCCGGCCGCATCTGCGTTCACGGTCCCGTCTCTCCCGGCGCCGGCTCCTGCTGCTATAATGAAAAGTGACTCTTAGAAAATGGCTGCCCCCATACTGCAGACAGAAAACTGTCTGCAGTATGGGGGTAGCCATTTTCTAAGTGTCAGTTTTCATTATAGCAGCAGGAGAGGGGAACGTGATGACAGGTACCGGCAGAAAGCAGCGGGTAACAATAGCCCCGCAGACCCCCGGGGCCGGCGCCCTCACTTTCTCTGCGCCTCCCCGCCACTGCGGGGGTTGCGGAGCTATAGTTACGCCACTGGGGGCAGACACAGGAATTTCCCGGGTCTAAGGTGCTGAATGAATGGGGTCTGTAGAGCTGAGATGCTCTGTGCTCCGCCAAAAACACGAGAACAAAAACCCGGGTTTTTGCAGAGGCAGCAATGAGAGCGCAGCATAACACTGGTATTTCTTCTGTGGGAAGGGTCACCCCGGGTCATAAATCCCGTGTCCTCGACCCTGGTCAATTCCAGGGTCGGAGACAGTGGCGTAACTAGGGAGGGTGCAGGGGGTGCAATTGCTATGGGGCCCGGGGGGCCCCAAGAACCAGCAGTCCCCTGCACCCTCTTAATTTTTTTCCAATAGACGGACGGACGGATACTGTGTGGAGCTGGGCAGCTCGTCTCGTGTGCGCCTGGATCTCCTAACAGGCTCTGATGTTGCGCTGGTTAGCATGTGTGGGCAGCGCGTCTCATGTGCGCCTGGATCTCCTGGGGGGTTGGCAGGCTCTGATGTTGCGCTGGTTTGCATGTGTGGGCAGCGCTTCGGCTCCTACTACGCTGTGTAGGCAGTGGCTGCGCCGCTCCCCGTAGTCCTCCTTCAGTGGCGGTGCCGCAACCAAACAAGTGACACGCCACTTCCTGTGCCGCGCACAAAAGAGCCGAAGCGCGCTGCTGCCCACACATGCTAACCAGCACAACATCAGAGCCTGCCAACCCCCCAGGAGATCCAGGCGCTCATGAGACGCGATGCCCACACAGTACATCCGTTCCAGCATATTCGTCCAGTGCCGCATCAGATAGTGCTGGAGCACCAGGAGACCCTGCACCTTATCAGCAGACACGGCGCCACACCAGGAGACCTGACATCGCCTCAGGAGGCCTGGAGCCACACAGAATTTGAGACACTGCAATGGCTGCTGGTGAGTGGAAGACCTGCCACTACCAGATGTGCACATTTTGTTCGTGGAGGGGGGGGACGACGGACAAACTGATGCCTTGCTCTTCCCCCTCTACCAATCCCATCAACCCCCATTGCTTCCCTTCTCTCCCCCTGGCTTTCTCAATCACCCTACTTGTCTCACCTCTCTTTCTCCTTTCTCTCAAACCCCAACCCCCCCCCCCCCAACCACCACCACCACTGCCAGTCTTTCCTGATTTTCACTCTCTCTCCACATACCATTTTGTCTTTCCTCTTTTTCTCGCCCCTGCCCCCTCTCCCACACCCACTCTCTCTCCTGTGTCCCCTCTCTCCCCTGCCATCTCTTCACTCTTTCTCTCCTCCTACCAGCTACCCCCTGGACCCTTCTCTTTCTACACATTCTCCCTTCCCCTCTGTCTCACCTCCCTATCTCTCATTGCCCCTAGTCTCTCTCTTTCTCCACTATCTCTCTTTCTTTACACTTCCCATCCCTCTTTCCTCCCTCTCCCTTTACCAGTCTCTCTCTTTCTCTCCCTCTCTCTACCTGACACCTTCTTTCTCTGACTCCCTATCTCTCCCCCTTCTCTCCCTGAAACCTTCTCTCACTCTCTTGCTGGAATGTAATAAAGGGCCTTATTTTGGTTCACTCTTAGAGGCAAATTCCTTCTTAGATGGGTAAAACCATGTGCGCTGCAGGGGGGCAAATGTAACATGTAACACAGAGAGAATTAGATTTGGGTGAGTATTTTGTTTCTGTGCAGGGAAAATACTGGCTGCTTTATTTCTACACTACAATATATATCTCACTTTGAAGAAAAACCCCACCCAAATCTAATTCTATCTGCACAAGTTATATCTGCCCCACCTGCAGTGCACATGGTTTTACCCATCTAAGAAGGATTTTGCCTCTAAGAGTGAACCAAAATAAGGCCCAAAGTCCTAGTTCCATGGTCATGTTAGATGCCGGACAAATTTTGACATTTATTTAAAGGGGCACAAGTCAAAATCATGCATTGTGAGGATTTTCCCTTTAAAAATAATGTCAGCGTTCGGCCAGCATCCGCATAGCCACCAAACACGGGCTGCATTACATCCGGTCCCCTGTCTCTCTCCCTTTCTCTCCCTGACATCATCTCTGAGTCTCTTTCTCTGCCCATCTATCCCTCACACCCTCTCTCTCTATTGTAACAATGCTGTGGGGGGCCCCTTTCAAAATTCTGCTATGGGGCCCGCAAAGTTCTAGTTACGCCCCTGGTCGGAGACACGGGATTTACGACATGGTTGTGCCCTTTCACACAGAAAAAGGACCCCTGTTATTCACAAAATTATCGGGTGGAAATGCTTCACCCGGCAATATTGTTTCTGTCTGAAAGGGGTATTAGCTAATTATTACTGAAATAAAGTGTAAACTATAGAAAACAATATTTTATGTCCTATTAAATGCACAGGTAGTTAGAAAAGCACAGAGATGCTGCGGAGTGAGCTGTTGGCAGTGGGTGCCGGTTCCCTGCAGCTGAGTAGTAGTGAGTGACACTACACTACAGTCAGGAGCTCTGATTTAGGACAACAGCTGAGCTTGCAAGAGGAGAGCGTCACCGCTAGCGCTTACCCTACCCGGAGTCTCATCACGCCTAGGTCACATGACATCTCTGTGCTATCACGTGAGCAGAGCTCGGGAAAGATGGCGGTAGGAGAGGATCAGGAGGCGCTGCTACCCGGCCCGGGCGAAGGAAGCCACAGCAGCACCGACCGGAGGCAGCTGTCGGCAAATCTGTGACCCTAGTAGGTTCGCCCATCGGGTCGTGGTTCTGGTCCTCATGTGCTTCTTGGGCTTTGGTAAGTTAGCTGTGTATACAGCCAGTCTGCCCAACTTCCGAGTTGTTATTGGCATGTTAATGATTGTCCGGTCAGCTGTGGCTCTGTGCACTGCAGCACCCAGCAGCATCGAGGCCGGCAGAGTATACACAGCAGCTGGGGGTTGCACGTGTGGGATAAGCTTATGCATGGGCATCAGTCTCCGCAGTCACATTGTTACCAGTTAGTTATATAGTGCACACATATTTGGCCATTCACATCAGTCCTGGTCCTAGTAGACCTTACAATCTATGGGGTAGATGTATTAACCATCGTTAAGTGCATTTCTGCACTTAATGCTGGTTAACTGGGGGAGGGGGGGGGGGGGGGGATTAGGTTTTTCCTAATGTACAAACAGCGCACCTAATGTACGCTACGGATAGCCTGCCGAGCAACTCTTGGCTGTACTGTTCCCTGTAATCCTCCCCCCCATGTATTTATCGCCCGCAATGCCAGCTCAGGGCTAGCATTGTCCTATCCCCACTGATAACGCTAGCCCTGCTGCTGGCTCTGGGCTGCGCTGGAGATCTTGCGGTAATAGAGAGATCTTGCACATGTCCATTCAAGCCGGCCAGGGGGAAAGTAGGTTTGTGCATGTGCAGGGGCATCGATAGGGAAAGCTGTTAATGCTAGGCTTAACGGATCTCCTTATTGGTGCTGGGGGGGGGGGGGGGGGGGGGGTTTAATACATTCGCCCATTATGGGTGCCTGCTTCTCCATGTTATGCAGGAGAAGCGGGACCCATTATTTTTAAAACGTTAGGGCAGATTAATACATCTGCCCCTATGTTCCCTGCCACATGTACATGCACACACATTTAGTGTTAATTTTGTTCTGAGCCAATTAACCTATCGGTATATTTTTGGAATGTGGGAGGAAACCGGAGTACCCAGAGGAAACCAAGCATTGGGAGAATATACAATCTCCACACGGGGCCATGGTGGCAATCAAACTTATGACTTGAATGCTGTGAGTAGGGATGCCAATCCCGGGGCATTTTTTTCAATCCCGGGATTCGGGATTGAAAAATGCTTAATCCCGGGATTGGCCTCCCTGATAAAAAAACAAACAAAAAAACACCCCTGTCCCCATCCCCCCCCAAACTGCCGACCCCGTACATCAATGAAAGGCAGACTAATCCTAAACCACTACCCCCTGGCCTGCACTGTCACTTCCATGGTGGTGGTGACAGGCAGTAGCAGGACCATCTCCAGCGAGATGGTGGCCAGCTAGGACGAGCTGCACAGTGGGCAGGTGTGTGGCCAGGCGACCTAGTACAGATTCAGAACAGTCTGCTATAGCAGTGTGATGTGATGTCAGGGGTCATGCTGCGCAGCCCAGCCACTGCCATGATGCCGCTACAGCACATTGTTCCTTTCAGCCGCACTGCTGCCTGCCGGTATTTTTTTATTGGGCACTAATCCTGGGATTGGAAGGCTAAATCCCAGGATTAAAATCCTGCCTTTTTTAGGCCAAAATCCCGGGATTTGCCTCCCTAGCTGTGAGGTAGTAATGCTTACCATTAACATTTATGTAGCTCTGTACTTCTCTCCTCTCCTGCTTGACTAAATGTATCACACAGGGTTTGCACTTGGAGCAGCCATTCAGTATCAAACTGCTACTTTGTATTAGTGATGACCATCATCGATGGTTTATGGCCACTGTTGAATACTTTTGCCATTGATGTGGGAGAACCAGATGGTTTTCCTACATCGATGGCACAGAAGAAGCGATGTTTCTTTTTCAAGGTGACAGGACATGGAGCATAGCTCGGCCCCTGACACCCAGAAGCCCCACCCTCACATTCTAATTGGCCCATGGGCCAGTCAGTCAAAGATGATGGTTATCCATCACATAGTTTATGACTATTGATGACTGGTTGCAGTTTTGCGGTCGATGGCGACTGCTTCGATGGCCAACTCTACTTTGTATGATATAATTTTGAGTTTTGCAATGCATAAACCACATTGGTCTTGCAACATAGCAGGATTAGTCTATTTTGTTCTCAGGAAGGAAGTACTAGTCATTCTGGTGACCCTATTCCCCAAACCGTTAACAAAGCAAGTTCTCTTAATGATTAAATGATAGCCTCTTTTTCATATACTATGGTGATAATTCAATTATCCCCAGAGGTTATTTCAATTAGCCCCTACTGCTGGCAGTCTCATGGATTTTTTTTTCCCTGCCCCATAGAGGGGCAAAAAAAATCTGTGACAAGCGGCCCATTTTTGTGGCCATGTTCAAGAAAATACATAGGTCTAGGCACTTATACCGGATCCATCTGTTCTTCACATGAAAACGGGTCAGTGTCAAAAAAAAAAAAAACAGGCTGCCACTTTTATACTGCAGGACATGATCAATTGACTTCCCCCTGTATATCAAAGGCTGTATGTTATTAACCTTTTTTCACCCTGTACTACTTGCACTAAATGGTCAAAAGTAAGTACTCCTTCCAGCTATACCCCTTTCACATCGCCAATGCCTGGTTGCAGCCGGAATTTGGACACCGGTCCGCCAAGGTAGCAACCCAGCATTTGCGATACAAGGTCCCCCACAGCTGATGTCATAAGAGGGCAGGGGAGGAGTTAGCCTTTGGATCTGAGGCTGTTTCCTCACGATAGTATGAATGGCACCCGGGTTACATGTTTACACTGCCCAGCAACCAAGATTTGAACCAGGCTTTACCCATCTTTTAACCCTGGTCAGAATATTGGGTTGCTAGACCTGGTTATTTTCAGAAGCCCCTTTCACACCACACGTTGACCCAGCAACAACACAAGATCGACCTGGGTTATTTGTGCAATGTGAAAGGGGTATTCGTGTGTTTGCTCAATTCAGTCACACTCATTTGGTGCATAGGAGCAAACATAAAGTTGTTGCAATTTCCGAAGTTAAGTGTAATGGATCGTATTGAGGAGCTCAGTAACTGTCAGCCTGGCACGGTCATAGGATCTTTCCAGCAAGTGTAAAACACACCTCCACTGAGTGCTGATGCCTCAGATTTGCTTTCTCTATCTCTCATGCTGGGTACACATCAGGATAATTTGGGCTCCAATCCCCGATTTTTGATGTGTCGTGCAACTGATTGTATGTAAAAAGAGCAGAATCGTGCATGTGTTCAGTACGTTTCCAATCTGATGCGCTCCCCACCGGTCATCTGTTGGTCTGGAGATTTTATTTACTGTAGTAAAGATTTGTCATCTATATTGGATCGTGTGCAGATAGTGTACTCCAATCCATCGTGAGACCATTGTGCGATTTCAAAGGTAATAGCTTCTTGATCGTCACACGATCGTGGTCATCCTGGTTTATATACACTATACAATATCTACCACCACCAATATCATTTATGATATCAGCAGTGCTGCAAAAGAACAATCCTCAGGTTAAACACTAAACATTAACAATAACTTAACATTAAAGATATCATTCAGTAACATCATCTGGATAATGAATCTTTTGCATGTGGATACACACAAGGGTCCTAAAACTGATTATAGAAAAGGTAGAAGAAAGTTGTGTCCTGTTTACAGCAGGTGTGGTTTAACTCTGCCCTTAGTAACACCCAACAACATTGCATGTCCCCCCCACCATAGAGGTGCACAGGTAAATATGCCGCACTGGTCAGACAGAATTCTGAGTCATCTGGACTGCTCTGAAATAAATGGTCACCTTCATGCCTTTTCATTTATTTTGCATATGTCCCCAAATAGTCAGCATCTATTTAAAGGCAACTGAAATATATGTTTTCTGTAAGTAGGAACGTACTATATGTAAGTCTACCCACAACAAATAAAGGTGCCCATATACAGGTCCAATTTGGACAGATTGGGCTGGTATATCAGATGAAAACTGGCCAGATCAGAGGTGTTTGACAGCAGGTCAGATCCGATGGGCATCCCGTGCACACCGTACCTGTAGCTCATACGTGCAGCATGTATGATCTATTGGATTGGATCCATCAGCGGGCCATCAAACTCCTATTCAAATGAATGGGTGCCTGCTGATTGGCTAAATTCACTGCCCCATGCCCCCCCCCCCCAGCCACTACTGCAGCCTGTTCCCCATGTGTGTAAAATTACATGCATGTAAAATTGGCCCATCAAGGCCAAATTGTATGTATCCATCCTAGGGAAGCTGCCGGGCAGGTTGAAGGGAAATCAGGTCTGGCTTGAACACTATTTATTGGTTACACCTGGCCATGTAATCGCAGTCGGCTCCTGGCACACTCTACACTGATATGGCTTATCCTTTGGCCTGCCAAAAGTTTTTCTATTAAGCTTATCGAATCCTACCTTTTGGTTACACCTAAACAATGCATTTTTACACACAATGAAAATTTCTGCGCAAGGACAAAAGCTAAAGTATAAGAAGTGTAAAAGAAATGTGGAAAGTGTTATTTGATCTGTCCCCATGTGTATGTATTCTTACATTGAAGGCAAACATTGCAATATTGTATAAACATGATTGTTTTCCACAGTAAAGTGCCCTAGAGTAGCCCATTACTGACACCCTATTCACTGCTTCCCATCGCAGATATAGATGTATGTGTGTATGTTCCAGCATAACTCTGGAATTCCTGGAGCAATTAACACTAAATTTGGTAAACATTTGACTTACAATCTGGACAGAAATACTGTGGGGTTAGACACCCCTAGCACCCCTGTACGGGGTCAGCGGTGCAAGATATGTCAAAGTTGCATAACAGAGTGGGTAGAGGACATTGATAGTGGCAGTGAACCTAATCTGGACCCCAAAGACCTTCAATCACATAACCTCCGGGGAGGGGGGCAGAAAGGAGTCCGGCCACTACACAAAGTGGGTCAGGGATGCAAGATATGGCTGAGTTGCATATAACATAAAGGGGATAGAGGAGGACATGGGGGGAAAAAGCTGTGGTCAGTTCCAGTAGTCCACCACAGAGATGTGTACATCACCACACCATGGGCATGTGAGTGGTTAAGCTGAATACAAAATAAGTATGAAGCTCAAGTAATGCTAACAGCACAACCAAACGCGGGTGCCTCCGCTAGTCCTAAAATAAACGTGCACCTTCATACTACAACCACATAAGAACTTAATGCTCAACATATTTAATCTGAGTATTAGTAATCTTGTATGCATGGAAGGAACCAGGTTATCACTCTTTTATTAGTTCACAGACAAACATTGGAGGAAAATGTCAACTTGTTCTGTTGTTTTTATTTTTTTGCGAACTGTTTTCTTTCAGTAAGTTCCTATACCATACCTGTTTGTGTGCTGTGGAAAGTAGCTTAGTGTAGGCGGCCGTAGTAATCTGGATAACGCATGGGATATATGGACATCACCTCCTGGTGACTTGTGAATACTCCCGAGTTCTTAGTGGGATTGATGGATTACATCAAGTATATTATTAGTATTCATTTGGCCAACAAAGAAACTTCCTTTATTGGGTGTAGATTATAGGTGCTCATTTAATGAAAGTTATTATTTTTATTGTTTTAGGGGCGGTTTTCTCCCCTATTTTTTTAACAATGGATAGTTGTGTTTTCTCATTTACATTTTCTTACAGGTAGCTATTTCTGCTATGACAACCCAGCAGCACTGCAGACTCAGGTGCAGCTGGTAAGTGTCCAACATACATTTTAAATGCCATTACTTTTTATAACATGTTTTCTTTACAGTTGTCCTGTATACTAAACACACTGCATAAAATTCTGAAAATGTTGTTGTGGAGGAAGTTGAATCTATCTATCTATCTATCTATCTATCTATCTATCTATCTATCTATCTCTAGCAGGGTGACGGCAGTAAATACAATACACAGCGGGTGCTGGAACGGGGTCCTGACAGGCGTTCACCCGAAGTCGGGATCCCGACTGTCAAAACACCGACAACCGGGTTCCCAAAGGGCGTAGGCTATTTTTACCTCGTGGGTGTCCAAGACCCTCATAGAGGGAGAATAGAATAGCAGCGTGGCGAGCACAGAGAGCCCGCAAGAGGCTTTGTTGCGCTGCCATGCTGTCTGGGTCCGGGCAGTTTTGATCCCGATTGTCAGACCTCTATACCACACCCGACACAGCAGTCTTAGTCAGTATGAATCACTTGCACGTTCTTCAGCGCAATGTCCAGATGGTTGGGAAACTGTGCAGGTGCTGGACCCATTCTGCATATGTGCCGCGATCGCATCGTAGTTTTTTGAACGCATTAGAGGTGGGTGGAGGGCAGACGAATGGAAATGGGGGCAATAGGCCTCTTTTACTTTGAGTGTCCAGGCCAAGGACTGTGATGTGTGGTGCAGTCGCTAGATTGCTCAGCATAATCACTCAGCACACATCAATGTGCAAGCGATGTGTGCTGAGCGATCTGTTAGGGGCAGTGTTCTCCGCTGAGAACACTGTCCCCGACCGATTTAATAACCTGGGCACATTCCAATCGCTATGCACACAGCAATATTCAGGCATTTTCTGAGCAATTTAATGAAATTATTTAAAATCGCTCAGAAAATGCCTGTTTCCTCTACCTCCCCATGGCAGCTGTACTATGGGTTTTCCCCCTCATTAGGTAGATCTGGAAAGGAAAAAAAGACACAACACTGCCCCTATATAAGGACCGCCCCTACTGAGGCTCAGTGTCTTTTTTTCCTTTCCAGGTAGAGGAGGCTTACCCTGGACCTGCTGCAAGCCTTCCCCACTGCCTAGTGCAGCTAGGGGTTTAGGCAAATAGAGGTTACCCGCTACCTAGTGTAGTAGGGACACCTGTCTGGCAATATCCCTCTGCCTAGTGCAGTATGGGACTTGGAGCACAAAGAAAAACAAACCTCGTTAATGTGTCACAAGGAAGCACGGAGGTACATGCGATGTGCGGCATCAGCTCTCAGACTTCACCCGCAGCCTGGCCGGATCTCCCTCCCCCCTCCGGCGGGGACACGAGGAGGAAGCCGGCTGCAGCCGTTAGCGGCGAGAGAAGCATCAGACGCCGCGTCTGACGTCATCGCGCCGGCTCCAGACTGGAGCGCGCGCCCGGAGTGCGGGGATTAGTGCCGGCGTCATCAGTATGCGTCAAGGGGTGTGACTATCTCTGACAGAGCAGACGCCAGGACTTAAAATGGCGCCGCAGTCAAGCAGAAACGCTGCTGTGACAGAGACGCTGCTGTGGAAGCCAGACGGATAGGGTAAGACTCCGCTGTGCAGCATGGCTGCTGGAGTACATTGCTGATTACTCTAACCTTACATGTCTAACTAGCACATTGTTATACAGTGACTCCGCAGCAATGGAGGATGATAGGAAGCAGCAAACAAAATCAGGGTAAGCCAGAGGAAATTATTAGGAACACTTATAGTGTATTACAGCTCTAAAGCAAGGTTGTTATCCCTTGCAGGTCAGAATCGAGTAAAGACAAGCTGGAAGTAAAACAGAAGCACAAAAAGCTACATGTGGCTAAATGCTCTGCATGTGATGCACCTCTGCCAGATAAATGGAAAAGTGCTGTGTGTGAGAATTGCAAAAAAGCCCCCATAATGAGGCCGGACCAAATGGCGGACCTGGTCGCCATGTTAAAAACTTCATTAGCTGATACCTTTGTTACAAAGGAAGATATGAAGAAAGGGTCAAAGAGGCCTAGGGACCCACCATCCGAGGACTCAGATCCAGGAGAAGGCCCGCCACCGAATTGCTGGAGGAGGCGGAAGAGGGGGAAGTAATCCAGGAGAAAATGGAGCTGGACTTTAATCCAGATCTCCTTAACAACCTCCTCATCCTGATAAATAAATCTCTCAGTATTGAGGACCCACAAGAGGAAGGGAAGTTGCAGGACCTCCTCTTTAAGGATAAGAAGAAAAAAACAAGGGCATTTCCCTTATCAAAGCCACTCCAAGATATAGTGGAGGAAGAGTGGGCTAACCCAGACAAAAAAATAGCCGTACCCCTCAGAGTCAATAAAATGTACCCATTCGACACGGACCAGGTGAAGAAGTGGGAGGTGGCTCCCAAAGTCGACTCTGCTATTGCCAGACTGTCGAGGAAAACCACTCTGCCCTTAGAAGACGCCAATGCATTTAAGGATGCAATGGAAAGAAAGATGGAGATGAGCCTGCGTAAGCAGCACATTACGTCAGGTGCCTCCATTAAAGCTTCGTCGGCAATAGCGGTGACCTCAAGAGTGCTAAGGTCCTGGTGCCAGGATTTAGAGTCCGACCTTCTGGACGGAGTAAAAAGGTCAGAACTCCTTAAAATAATTCAAAACGTACAAGTTGCGGTGGAGTTCATATGCGACGCATCACTGGATGCGGTAAGACTGGCGGCCAGAACAAACGCAAGCACTGCGGTTACCAGGAGAGCATTGTGGCTGAAGCCCTGGTCGGCGGACGCACAATCTAAAAATAAGCTGGTATCCCTTCCGTTCCAAGGGGATTACCTGTTTGGGAAAAACCTAGATGAGATCATATCAAAAACCACGGGGGGAAAGTCAGTATGGCTTCCCCAAGACAGGGGCTTTAAGAAAATGCCTAATAGATCTCAGAAGTTTCAATCCCAAGATTTCAAGGAGGCGAGGACGTACAGACCGGGCAGAGGGTACAGGAGGCCCTGGTCCGGGGGAAGAAGCTCCTTTCGCGGCCAAAGAGGCAGAGACGGAAGGTTTGGATATAACAGACAAACACAATGACGCCAAGGAGAAGGTCGGGGGAAGGCTGAAGAAGTTTCATTCAGTCTGGGGCCGATCTACAAGCGACAGATGGGTGACGGAAGTCGTATCGTCAGGATACAAAATAGAATTCGTACGAGATCCTGGGATATGGCTGGAAGATTCACCCATACCAACAAGCAAAGAAGAAAGACTGGCGTTGAGACAAAGTCTGCAAAATATGATCTCACAAGGCGTTGTGGTGCGGGTCCCCAAAGGACAAGAAATGACAGGATGGCAATCAAGGTTCTTTGTAGTAAAAAAACAATCAGGAGGGTTCAGGACCATACTGGACCTAAGAAGACTAAATGTATATGTGACAGCCAAGAAATTCAGGATGGAGTCTCTCAGGACGATACTTCCAGACATAAAAAGAAACTCCTTCCTGACAACCATAGACCTCAAAGATGCCTACCTGCACATACCGATCTATTCAGAACATCAAAAATTTTTAAGGTTCCGAATCTCAGGCATAACTTATCAGTTCACGGCTCTGCCATTCGGACTGTCAACATCGCCAAGGACATTCACAAAAGTTCTGATAGTCCTTGTGGCAAAACTCAGGGAGGAAGGCATCACAGTCTGGGCATACCTGGACGACCTGCTTGTAATGGCGCGGTCAATGGAACAAGCCTTGAAGGACACACACAGGGTAATAGAGTTCCTCCAAGAACACGGATGGATCATAAACTTGGAGAAAAGTCAGCTACAACCCACAACATCAGTAAAATACTTAGGAGTCATCATAGACTCAAGGGCAATGAAAGCGATGCTGACAAGAGAGAGAATAATGAAGATAAGACAAGAAATAAGCTACTTCTTACCAAGGAGGTGTGTCAGGTCAGCAGACTGCCTAAGACTGCTGGGTCTTCTGTCAGCAGCATCGGACACCATAAAGTGGGCAAGGTTCCATACCAGAAACATACAGAACTGCTTCCTGTCTCAATGGGACGGAGACAGCAAGAAGACAACCCAAAAGATCCTCGTATCAAAAAGGGCCAAACAAGACCTGCTATGGTGGGTGACGAAAGGAAGATTAGGACAGGGGAAGTCCTTCACCACAGGGGAACAGGTGCTGGTGACAACCGACGCAAGCATGTCAGGCTGGGGAGCAGTATGCCAAGGAGCAGCAGCCCAAGGAGAATGGACAAAGCAAGGAAGACTGCTTCACTCAAATATCAGGGAAATGAATGCAGTAAAAGAGGCGTGTCGGTATTTTCAATCCCACCTATACCAAAGAGATGTGGTGATCAGGACAGACAACCTGGTGGTAGTGGCATACCTGAACAAGCAGGGAGGCACGAGAAGCAGATCCATGATGAAGGCAGCAGCGCGTGTGCTGAACTGGGCAGAAACGTGGACAGAGAGTCTCTCAGCAGTATTCATTGCGGGACAAGAAAACCAGTACGCAGACGCCCTAAGCAGGAGCCCGATAAAACCAGGGGAGTGGGAGCTATCCCAAGAAGTGTTCGAAGAGATAATACAGATGTGGGGCAATCCAAGGACAGACCTGATGGCAACCAGAAACAACAGGAAGGTGAAGAAGTTCATCTCCAGACACTGGGAAAAGGAGTCCTGGGGGACGGACGCGCTAACGTGTCAGTGGGAACAAGGCCTGATGTATGCCTTTCCGCCATTCCCGGTCATCTCCAGGTTGCTAAACAAAATCCAGAGAGAAAAGGCGACAGTGATAATCATAGTACCCACATGGCCAAGAAGAGCCTGGTTCCAGAAACTGGTAAGGATGGCAGTAGCAGGGCCCTGGAGGTTGCCGGATCGCGAGGACCTGCTGAGGCAGGGAAAATTTGCGCAACAGCAGCCCAGGAACTGGAACCTAGCGGCATGGTTGCTGAAACCAGAACTCTGGTGAATAAAGGCTTCTCTTCGAAAGTAGTAAGAACTCTTCTGAAGGCCAGGAAAAGCTCAACCTCAGGTACATATTACAAAATTTGGAAAACCTATATACAGTTCTGCAAGACGCAGGGGAAAAGTCATAAAGCTATACCTACGGTGCTAGACTTTTTGCAATCAGGCCTAGACAAAAAGCTGTCAGTCAGTACATTAAAAGTACAAGTATCTGCTCTTGGGGCTATACTAGACAAGAAAATAGCAGACGATAAATATGTACAAAGGTTCATACAAGCATCCAAGAGGATAAGACCACAGTTTCGCAGCCCTACTACGCCATGGGACCTTAATCTGGTGCTGAACGCCCTAACAGAGAGTCCTTTCGAGCCGCTTGAGGATGTACCAGTCAAGTGGCTAACTAAGGTGGCATTTCTGGTGGCTGTAACATCCACAAGGAGAGTGTCAGAACTGCAAGCCCTCTGGGCTGAAGAGCCATTCCTGAATTTCTACGAAAATAAGGTTGTCCTAAGGACAAACCCTAACTTCCTGCCCAAAGTGGTGACTTCTTTCCACATCAACCAGGAAATAGTGTTACCGTCGTTTTGTGCAAAACCAGTGAACGAAAAGGAGCAAAAGCTGCATAAACTCGATGTGAAAAGAGCGTTAATGATCTATTTACAAAGAGTGAAAGATTGGAGAAAGACAAAAAGGCTCTTCGTACTTACTGAGGGCAAGAACAAGGGCCTAGGAGCCTCGAAAACAACCATCGCAAGATGGATTAAGACATGCATATAGGAGGAACAATAAGGAAGTTCCACAGAGCTTGAAGGCTCACTCCACTAGAGCAGTTGGATCTTCCTGGGCCAGGAAAGGGGCAGCATCCCTTGAAGAAATATGCAAAGCAGCATGTTGGGCCTCAGCACATACTTTTTCTAGACACTACAGCTTGGATGTCGAATCCTCCAGTGACGCAAAACTGGGCAGGAAGATACTAAGCGCAGTAATCTAAAGATTACTATAATTCACCCTAAAAGGGGAAGGACGTTTAATTTCAAAGTAGCCTTTTATGTAGGTGATGTCAACCTGCACCCTAAAGGTAATATTACTTCTATTTGGTCCCTCCCAAAAAAATTCTTTCTTTATACTGCTATGGTATTACCCATAGTACAGCTGCCATGGGGAGGTAGAGGAAAGTACGGATTCTTACCGTTAATACGCTTTCCTCTACTCCACCATGGCAGCATTATTCCCTCCCTTGGGATATATGAAGCAATATAAGTGTTATGTTATGTTATGTAAAAGCGTATAAATGCTGATAATCAAGACACTGAGCCTCAGTAGGGGCGGTCCTTATATAGGGGCAGTGTTGTGTCTTTTTTTCCTTTCCAGATCTACCTAATGAGGGGGAAAACCCATAGTACAGCTGCCATGGTGGAGTAGAGGAAAGCGTATTAACGGTAAGAATCCGTACTATATCGCCCATGCGTAGGGCCCATTATGCTGTTTACTCTGTTTTTTTTTCAGAATGTTGCCTCCTGCTATTATGGTTACATTTAAGGCTATAGTAAGCCTAGTTGGTTGTGGTTCACAAACCAACCCCTGCATAGTCTGTGTCATTGCATTTGACTGCAATGTAATGGTGTGCTGGGCTTACAGTTTATTTTAAGCTGGCCATACACTAGTGCAATTTGGCCAGTTTTGACCCAATTCTGATTGATCGGGCGGAGAAATTGTGCGCAAAAGTGACATCTGATGTGCTGTCCTGAGTCAGTTTGGATGTGCTGCACCTCCGACATCCTACCGGCAGCGGGGAATGGGAACGCATACAATATATCATATCAAGCATCTCGGGTGGTTCAAGGGGAATTGGCTGGGACATCTCTGCTCTGAGAAGTAGCAGTAGTGTGCGCGGGCCTTTAGTGTAGGGACTTGCAAATGATTGAGGTCCCTTTGGTAAAGGGCTGTAACCTTAAATGTTTTGACAAAATGTAAACTAAATCCCCATGCTTTGATTTGCTGGAGACACAGATTTGTAGTATATTACTGTTTACGTAAATAATAATGTCGGTACTTGTGTATTATAGCGGCGCCCCCGATGTACATAGTACGATGAACGCATCGCATGCCATGTACACGATGGCATGCGATGCGTTTTGACCCCCTATACGATTAAAAATCGTATAAGCACCCTAATGGGTGCTTACAATGTTAAATGCACCCCCACGCCACCCCCCCACTATAAACGTGAACCTGAAGCGTGGCGAGCGGCGGCGGTACGCGTCCTACAACCTTTTCATACCCCCACTATCCACGTCGGCGTGGAGTTGAGAATAGATTAGTGTGGCGAAGGGACGCGGATACCTTCACAGGTAAACGCGTCCCTTCGCGGGCTTCACAGGTATCCGCGTCCCCTCGCGGGGCTCGGTGGCTCGCTGCGCTCGCCACACTAATCTGTTCTTAACTCCACGCCGACGTGGATAGTGGGGGTATGAAAAGGTCGTAGGACGCGTACCGCTGCGCTCGCCACGCTTTGGGTTCACGTTTATAGTGGGGGGGGTGGCGTGGGGGTGCATTTAACATTGTAAGCACCCATTAGGGTGCTTATACAATGTTTAATCGCATCGCATCGTATGGCATTGTATGCCATGTACAATGGCATACAATTTGAAAATTGTATGCCATCGTACACTAACCAACGAAATTGCGTCGCATCGCATACCATCGCATGCGTTATGGTATGCGATGCGATGGGCGCCGCCAAAATACACAAGTACCATAATGTCTTTCTGTTTTGTGTATATATAAATGACGTTATAATTGCCATGCAGCTGATGCCAGAGTGTGAGCATATTTCATTTCTGTTTTGCTTCAAATCACATAAAATTATTTTTCTCTGACATGCAGCAGGGACCACTGGAATCACATCGGGTATTAGAGCTGGGAATGCTGGGAGCTAGGCACTTCTTAATATTAATTAGGGGATACTGGCTCCTCCCCTCTAAGACCCACAATCCCCCAGTGAGAAAATTGTGCCAGGGAGTTAGGTCACAGTTTTTCTGCTCCTGCACTTTTTTCAAGCTTTTTGCTAGATATATTTTTTTACAAGTACTTTTTACTTGGTAGTAGTTGTGAATCCCTTCCCCACCTATTGAAAGGTGTGGGTCCGGGTATTCAGCGCCCCTGGAGATCCAGGTCGTCAGTCAGGACCTCTCTAAAGGTGCCTGCCTGCACGAGTTCCGTGCTCCTGCCGCCCCTCCAGCAAAGGGGACGCCAGTCACGACGTGGAAGCCTCCGGTGGTGAGTAGGCGCTGAGCGCTCTTTCCACACGCCGTCCCCTGCTCCCCGTCTGCCGCGCTGTACGCGGTTCCCTGCAGCGCTGTGAGGCGCCGCCATCTTGACAAACGGCGCGTCCTCGTGTACAGGTCTCACGCGGCAGATCTAAGTGCCGGTGCCGTTACACGGAGGAGCGCTACCAAGCGGGTGGCTCTGGGCGCTGTCAGGTCTGCACACGCTGGCTAGGTAAAAGGGAGAGGGGACACGCTTGAGGCGGGCATGGCGCGGCCATTACGCAGATACACAGTAAGGCTGACTCTTTCCTGTTCACAGGTGACTGCAGCTTAGAAGGCTCTGAAAGAGGTTTATCACTGACACAGCGTGTTGCGCTGTTTTGGTCTTGGTGTAACAGGGCTCATTCTCCTCCAGGTCTCACGGAACCCTGAGGTTTTTGGCTTGTGAGAGGTGTATCTGTACTCAGTGTGTGTGTGTGTGTAAGTTTCTGTATCGCACGCTGTATTGGACCGGGCGAGCAGGGATCATGACGGGCAAGTCCAAAGCCTCTCAGAAGGTTTTCGCTTGTACTGTTTGCACAGCAAAGTTTTCTCAATACACAGCTGAGGGTAATGCCACTGTTTGTCAGTCATGTTCAGGTGCTGAATCTGCATCACTGGCGGGGTCTCAGGCGCCCCAGTGGGCCTCAACCTTAGTGGGAACTATGTCAAAACTCACTTCTGAGTTGGCGCTGGCTCGCAGAGCTGAGCCTTCATGGGCTACAGCCCTAGCAAGGTCTGTGGAGGGGTTAGCTAGCTCCATGAACAGACCAGAGAGGCCTTCCACATCCAGCAATAAGCGACCTTATCAGGCTATTATTGTGGAGGATGATTTAGAGGAGTAACAGGATCCATTTCACGAAATGGAGGATGGTGAATGGGAAGAGGTTCAGGATGTCATTCCTGAGGGAGAACCTCAGGAATGACATCCTGAGGCTCTTATTATGGCGGTAAAGGAAGTTCTTCGTTTACCGGAGGATCCCAGACCAGAGCCTCAGGAATTTGATCTGTTTGGTGGGGTTCAGAAAGCATCAGTAGTCTTTCCCTGCCCAAATCAGGATCAGCTTGTGGCAGCATGGAAGAACCCGGACAAACGGTTCCAGATTCCCAGACGTTTTATTTCTCTGTATCCCTTTGAGCCAGCCGCCCTAAGCAAGTGGGAGACTCCGCCTCCAGTGGACACCTCAGTTTCCCGGCTGTCCAAAAAGACGACACTGCCAGTCCCGGGGGCTTCCGCCTTGAAGGATCCCTCTGATAGAAAAATGGAGGCCACTCTCAAGGCCATTTATGTAGCAGCAGGGACTCGGCTCAGACCGGCAATAGTTTCGGCCTGGGTCAATAGGGCAAATGTCAAATGGGCGGAGTTAATCATCGAGGGATTGGAGGCAGGTATGCCTATGGATGAGATACGCTGCTTAGCAGAACACATTAGGGAGTCTGCTATGTTTTTAGGAGAGGCGGCTAAGGATGTATCCTTGATCTCTTCTAGAATCTCAGCAAGCGCCATTTCTGCGCGGCGAGCCCTCTGGCTTCGCTCTTGGCAGGCGGACGCGGAATCTAAGAGGGCTGTGGAGGGTCTTCCCTTTTCTGGGGACATCCTCTTCGGTCCTGAATTAGATAAATGGATCTCACAAGCAACGGGGGGGAAGCCGGCTTTCCTACCGTCTGCAGCTCCTCCCCCTCCTAGACGACAGTTCGCAGGTCCGTCTTTTCAGTCCTTTCGGACTCAGCGCTCCTTCCGGGGCAGAGGAAGAGGCTTCCAGTCATCCAGAGGTTCCAGAGCCAGAGCCCGTCCTCAGGCTGCTCCAAGAGTCCAGGAACCTAAGCCCCAGCAGAAGCCGGTGGCATGACGGTTTACCAGCTTCCGTCAGCAGTTTACCGGTAGGTGCCCGTCTGTTGGCCTTCGGAACCCAATGGTTCTCCCTTTCGGAGGATCCTTGGGTTCGCAGGGTAGTTTCAGAGGGGTACCGTATTCAGTTCGAGGCCACTCCTCCGGTACGGCTCTTCACAACGGCTCTACCAACATCTCAGGAAAAGAGAACGAGCCTGCTAGAGGCCATTCGGATCTTGCTGGAGGCTCAGGTCATCATGCCAGTCCCAGCAGCTCAGAGGAACACAGGGTACTACTCAACCCTCTTTGTAGTTCCCAAACCGGATGGGTCAGTCAGGCCCATTCTCAACCTAAAGCCTTTGAATCTGTTAGTCTCATATCAACCATTCAAGATGGAATCAATCCACTCAGTGATTGCTTCATTGGAACCAGGGGAGTACATGATATCCTTGGATATCAAGGATGCTTACCTACACATCCCGATTTGGATCTCTCACCAGGCCTTTCTCCGTTTTGCCATAGGTCGGGATCATTTTCAGTTCAGGGCTCTGCCCTTCGGATTATCGTCAGCTCCCAGAGTGTTCACAAAGACTCTATCAGTAGCCATTGCATACCTCAGATGTCAGGGGGTGACGATCTCCTAATCAAGGCTCCAACGAGGGAGCTACTGGAGAGTCATGCAAGGTTACCTACTCAGACGCTCACCAGCCTGGGGTGGATAATGAATTTCAAGAAATCTTCTCTAGTCCCATCCAGGAGGATCTTGTTCCTAGGTCTTTGGCTAGACACAGAGGCTCTGAGGGTCTTCCTGCCGGAAGACAAGGTCCAGGCGATTTTGCTCCTAGTTCAGAGGATCTTACTTCCACAGAAGATCAGCCTCCATCTGTGCACGCAACTTCTGGGGAAGATGGTGGCAGCCTTCCCAGCTCTGACGTGGGGACGTTTCCACTCAAGACCGTTTCAGTGGGATCTTCTCAGAAAGGGTGCGGGCTCGCACCTGAATCTTCACAGAAGGATCCACTTGTCGGCCGAGGCGAGACATTCACTACTGTGGTGGCGACACAGAAAGAACTTGATAGAGGGTCGTCGGTTTGCAGTCCAGGACTGGATTGTCTTGACGACGGACGCAAGCCTCCGCGGCTGGGGTGCCGTAGTGCTTCACCTCTGTCTCCAGGGCAGGTGGGACCTGCAGGAGAGTCGCTTGTCCATCAATGTGTTGGAGATCAGAGCCATATACAATGCTCTGCTGGAGGCTCAGGAGTTTCTTCAGGGTCAACACATAAAGATAAGGTCGGACAATGCCACGGCAGTCGCCTATGTGAACAGGCAGGGCGGCACGAGAAGCAGCATGGCCATGAAGGAAGTAAGGAAGATTCTTCAGTGGGCGGAACGGTCAGTAGTAATTCTGCTGGCGGTATTCCTTCCAGGCCGGGAAAATCTAGAGGCCGATTTCCTCAGCAGGGAGGACCTACACCCAGGCGAGTGGTCTCTCAACCCCGAGGTGTTTCGGGAGCTCACCGACAGGTGGGGAGTTCCCGAGGTGGACCTGATGGCGTCTCAGAAGAACCACCAGCTACCAGCATACGTGGCACGTACAAGAGACCCTCAGGCCATAGCGGCAGACGCTCTGTCAGCTCCGTGGGAGTTCAGTTTCGTCTACCTGTTCCCTCCACTTCCACTTCTGGGCCAGGTACTGAAGAGGCTCAAGAGGGAACCAGTGCAGGCTATTCTCATAGCGCCCTGGTGGCCTCGCAGAACGTGGTTCTCAGACATCCAGAGGTTACTGGCAGACGAGCCAGTTCGATTGCCCCTCAGACCGGATCTGCTCCTTCAAGGACCCTTCCTTCATCAGAATCTGCCACAGCTACATTTGACGGCGTGGCTGTTGAGACCGAGGTCTTGCGGGAGAGGGGAATTCCAAGAGCGGTAATCCCAACGATGTTAGGGGCCCGAAAGCCGGCCTCAGCAACGCATTATCACAGAATATGGCGCTCATATGCGGGCTGGTGCGAGTCCAAGGGCTGGCCATTCCGAGTCTTCAAATTGTCCCGCCTTCTATTGTTCTTACAGAGAGGGTTGGACGGGGGTCTGAGACTGGGTTCTCTTAAGGTCCAGGTCTCAGCCTTGTCTGTCCTTTTTCAGAAGAGATTAGCCCTCATGCCTGAGGTACAGACATTTTTTCAGGGGGTTCTTGAGTCCAGCCTCCCTTCGTACCTCCCACAGCTCCTTGGGATCTGGATTTGGTACTAGCCTTCTTGAGGTCTGAGACCTTTGAGCCACTGAACAGAGTGGAACTGAAGTTCTTGTGCTGGAAAACAGTAGTTTTGCTAGCCCTTGCCTCAGCTCGCCGGGTTTCGGAGCTGAGTGCTCTGTCCTGTAAGCCTCCTTATTTAATTTTCCACGAGGACAGAGCAGAACTGCGTACTCAGGCCGGGTTCCTTCCGAAGGTGGTATCCTCATACCACATTAACCAGCCTATTGTGGTTCCGGCCTTCCAGGGAGATTCTCCGGAACAATCCTCTTTGGATGTGGTCAGGGCTCTTCGGATTTACGTCAAGAGAACCAGGTCTATACGCAAATCAGATTCCTTATTTGTACTCTATGACGCTTTCCGCAGGGGGTGGCCTGCGTCAAAACAGACAATTGCACGATGGATCAAGTGGACGATCCGTAGTGCTTATCTTCATGCGGGACAGGTGCCTCCTGTCTCCCTGACGGCGCACTCTACCAGATCAGTGAGTACGTCGTGGGCCGCTGAGAGAGGGGCTTCTATCTCTCAACTTTGCAGAGCGGCCACTTGGTCGTCTCAGAACACGTTTGTAAGATTTTACCAGTTCGATACCTTTGCAGCTTCGGCTTCAACTTTTGGTCGTCTGGTTCTACAGAATCCTCAGCACTCTCCCTCCCGGGGCTTGGTCTTTGAAACCTCCCCGATGTGATTCCAGTGGTCCCTGCTGCATGTCAGAGAAAAGAGGATTTTGGTACTTACCGGTAAATCCATTTCTCTGAGATCAGCAGGGACCACTGGACACCCGCCCGGCTGTTGGATTCTGCCTGTTGTGGTTGCTGTTGCGGCCCGGTCCGGTACCCGCGTGTTGTATGTATGGTTATGTTGTTTATAGTTTTCTGTAACCCTTTCCTCTGGTGGGCCAATTTCCTCACTGGGGGATTGTGGGTCTTAGAGGGGAGGAGCCAGTATCCCCTAATTAATATTAAGAAGTGCCTAGCTCCCAGCATTCCCAGCTTTAATACCCGATGTGATTCCAGTGGTCCCTGCTGATCTCAGAGAAATGGATTTACCGGTAAGTACCAAAATCCTCTTATTCTTTACACTAAATCTGTTTGCATAGAAGAAGTAAAACTTTACAGAATTATGCCAGCCTGAAATTTGGCAGTGAAATCTTTGGAATGAATCACCTCACATCTGTTTTACTGCGTATTAATAACACTTAAGTTAATGTATTTGAATTTCCCCTACAGGACATGAAGGTGAATACAGCAAATTTCATGCAGCTGTATGCATTTTATTCCTGGCCTAATGTAGTTCTTTGCTTCTTTGGAGGATTTCTCATTGACCGTCTATTTGGCATTCGGTATGTAACAGGAAAATGTTTTCTGTAGAAATAAGCTGCATTGTTTGCTCTTAAAATAAAAGGGGAAGCAAGCACTATTGTAGGATACAAGGACACAATAGCTATTACTAAAACTGTAAAATACATAATTCTAAACAACAAATAAATACAGGAAGACCGCTGTTAACATAGATAAAGAAGTAACCGGTTAAAACATGAATGGATCATGTACAGATGGAGCGTCTCTCGCTCTTGCAGGGGCTGGAGCTTCTGTTGCTAGCTCCCACCACGAGACGCTCCTGCGCCCAGGGTGACGAAGCTGTCCGCCTCCTCCCTCCCCGCCATCAAAGGTCTCCATCGCCGCCCGCCCCCCCCCCCCCCCCCCAACCCTGCCCATCTCCCTGAAGCGGAGACTGGCAGTGACCCGCTGCCCTGCCGTCGAGAGACTGCGCATCCCAGTTTAACGGAGTCCCCCTCCGCCGGCTCTCGCCAGCGGGGACGTTCTGGCGAGAACTGGGCAAAGAAGAGAGGGGCTCCATCTGTATAAAAAATATATGGAAATAATAATATGCAGCATGAGGGGATGCGGCGGTACTCAAATACCCATCAGGCAGTTTTGATCTACCAACATTTCAAATCCACGAGGTTCCTTTATCAAGATACTTTAAGAGATTTTTAAGCGGTTTTGAAAAAGAGGTAGTATACATTATAAACCAATTAATCACCCAATACTTTATTTAGAGTATTTCGAAAAATATATTCAGGGATCCTTATATACAAGGAGATGCAACAAATCAATGCATGACAATTGTATGAAAATTTGTATGGGCACAGAACCAGCTAAGGAGCTCTACAGATAGACCGTTACAATAATCCACTTTTTGCTACATGCCTAGAAAATGAAGTGGCTAATTTTACAAATTGTAGCGAACTGTGGAGATACTATATAAAATCGAACCAGTCAATGAATCACTCCTATGAGGTCCACACATAAATAGTTGCAAAAAATTCAGTCCTTGCTACCTGCCCAGAAATTAAAAGGGGCTAATTATATAAATTGTAGCGAACTGTGGATATACCATATGAAATATCTAATGCTAAGGACATATATTTGAGAAGCAGCACTCATCACCCTCCTGTACCAATAGTTGTACAGTGTTTGCCCTCTCATAAAATTCCCTGGAACTTTAAAATTTGAAGTACAGACAATATTCAAAAACTCCACAGCGTTAATGACAAATTAGACACAAGGACACCGTTGTTTTTATTAAACACAATTGTTTGTTTATTTGTATGGAATATACAGATATTTCACGTTTGACAGTTTTTAAGAATACATAATAAAGTGTTAATTTTTAAAAGATGGCTCATCCTCGGGGACTTAAATGCATGGGTTGATGACGAGCTCTCACACCTTGGCCAAGACCTTCTGTGCACAATGAATGGCATGGGCTTCACACAAATCGTTCCTTCTGCCACACATAAAAGTGGTCACACGCTAGATCTTGTCTTTCAGATTGGATTACAAATCACTGACCTAAAAATAAACCCAGTCACGTGGTCAGACCACCACTCCCTTTTGTTCTCAATTGCAACCCCTCAAAATAGATCTGTGCCAATGGAGCTGACCAGGTATCGTCCAAGAAGGGGTATGACTCCACAGGCTCTTGCAGCAAATCTGGATCTCTCTGCATTACTGGGAGCTTGTGAAGATCCCTGTTCCCTAGTCCATAACTATAATAGGGATATAATGGCTGCAATTGATGATATAGCCCCAGCGCGGGTACAACGTCTAAAACCACATCGTCAAGCTCCCTGGTTTGACAGCAGTCTTAATGAGCTCAAGAAAAGGGGGCGTTGAATTGAAAGACGGAAGACTAACCTTTTGGAGGACAAGATAAAACTAACAAAGCATATTGAGGAATATCAATCAACAATAACCCGTAAGAAGTCAGAGTTCCTATCATCTGAGATCATGGCAGCAAACAATAGGCCTGCTCAACTTTTCCGCACAGTGGAAATGCTTTGCATGCCTGCAGCCTGATGAAACACTCTCCCAGGCAAGATGTAATGAGTTTGCAAAATTCTTCTCAGATAAAATATCCACCATCAGGGCTGGAATCTCCACAGTTCCGTCAGATGAGTGCCAAACTACCAAGCCTGACAATGTAAGCCACCTATCCTCATGGACCAGCTTTGACCCAATGGATGTAAAGGACATTGCTGAAATTGTCCAGATTTTGCGTCCCACTACCTGTGATCTGGACCCTGCCCCAACCAAGCTCCTAATAGGGTGCATGGATATAATTGGCCCTCTCTTTGCAAAAATTGTTCAGTGCTCTCTGCAGACAGGAATTTTTCCTCAACCTCTAAAGGAAGCAATTGTTAGACCTCTTCTTAAAAAACCCAATTTAGATCCAGACTGCATGAGCAACTACAGACCGGTATCAAACCTTCCTTTTCTAGGAAAAGTCATTGAAAAAGTGGTTGCAAATCAACTAGAAACCTGCCTGATATCTCGTGATATGTATGATCCATTCCAATCAGGATTCAGGAGAAGACATAGCACTGAAACAGCCCTGGTATATGTGCTAAACGATCTTCTGATGGCAAGAGACAGAGGTGACTGTTCAGTCTTAATCCTTCTGGATCTCTCTGCAGCATTTGATACTGTGGACCATGGGCTTCTGATTGAACGCCTAAAAAATTTCTGTGGACTGGATGGCACAGTACTAAGCTGGTTTAAATCATTTCTCACTGGCCGGTCACAGAGAGTTTCTGGAGTATACTCATCTTCATCCGTTCCATTGCCATGCGGTGTCCCACAAAGGATTCAGTACTGAATCCCGGCGTTCAGAATCCCGGCGTTCAGAATCCCGACGCCGGAATCCCGACAGCCAAAATCCCGACAAGGGGGGACGTGGATCGCCCCCCCTTGCGGGCTCGCTGCGCTCGCCACGCAGCGGGCCCGGTGCCTCGCTACGCTCGGTACACTAATTTATTCTCCCTCCAGGGGTGTCGTGGACACCCACGGAGGGAGAATGTGTCTGGATTCCGGCGTCGGGATTCTGAACGCCAGGATCCCGACCGCCGGGATTTTAACTGCATCCCCCCCACAAGGTTCTATATTCTCCCCCATGCTTTTTGCAGTGTACATGCTGCCACTGGGTGAAATAATTAGGCGCCATAGCCTTGTCTACCACTGCTATGCAGATGACACACAGCTGTACTTGTTCTTTGCTCCAGACACTGTAAACCCAATAGCAACCCTAAATGGCTATCTAGCTGAGCTCCAGGAATGGATGAGTGCCAGTTGGCTTAGACTGAATCCTGATAAAACAGAGGTCCTTATGATTGGACCTCAACATCAAAGGACAAGACTGCAGCATAGCCACCCAACTGGACTGACGCTTGGAGGTACAGAATTACAAAACTCTGATCAAGTGCGGAATCTTGGTGTGGTACTAGATGGTGGATTGACACTTAAACATCAGATATCAGCCACAATCAAATCCTCATTCTTTCATCTGAGGAACATAGCCAGAATCAAACACTTAATCCCATCTGAAGACCTGCCAAAAGTCATACATGCATTTGTATCATCTTGTTTGGATTACTGCAATGCCCTTTACCTTGGTCTACCAGCAAAAGAACAGCACCGATTACAGCTGGTACAAAACACAGCTGCCAGGCTGTTAACTAACCAGCCCCATTCTAGCCACATTACTCACATTCTCTACTCCCTTCACTGGCTGCCAATAAAATGGCGAATCATTTTCAAGATCAATCTACTGCACTTCAAAGCCCTACATGTCCAAGGCCCAAGGTACCTGAAGCAGTTTCTGATTCCATACTATCCCACCCGATTACTGCGGTCTGTAGATGAAGTACTTTTAGCAGTACCTAGGATCTCCCGTAATTCATCTGGGGGTTGAGCTTTTAGCCATTCAGCTCCGACTTTATGGAACTCACTTCCCTGCACAGTTCGAGAGACCCCCCCCACTCTAGAATGCTTCAAAAAGAGACTCAAGACTTTCCTATTTACTCAAGCATTTCCTTCAGTCCCTTAAGTATTGTTTATGAAAAGCTTTTCTGTACTGTATTACATGCATTCTATCTGTTAAGCGCCTTGAGTCCTATTGGAGAAAGAGCGCTATATAAATAAAATTATTATTATTATTAAAAATCTATTTCTTAAATTTACCTCTGTGCGCCAACAAAAAAAGACCATTCTTCTCTGTCCCTTCTACTTGGACCATACATTGTCTTTGGCCGCAGCTCCAACCAGTTCTACATGTAACCATTTGGTGGAGGATACCAAAGAGCAGTAGCTTGTAGTGACTTTTAGGCAGATAACATATACTGTCAGAACCTAGCCTATTCTATTTTAGTTGGTGTTTTGAGATGCAGTTTTTATTTTGGATCAGCCTGTAATTTAGCTTTAGCTACCCTTTAAGTCCTATCAGAATAAAATATCTGATTATTGATAATAGTTTTGATTTTAAATCACATTTACTTAGATTATAGTTTACAATGATTTGCATCGTGCACCTTCTGTACCATTTATTCTCTTCAGTTATATATTAAAAAATAAAATAAAAAAAGCTGACCTTTACATGAAATAACGTTGCTTTTGTTCCTCTCTTCCCAGGTTGGGAACTATAATATTTAGCCTGTTTGTGTGTGCGGGTCAGGTAAGTGCCATGCTATTATGTCACATGTGCGACTGTTTTATGTAACTTATTCTAGTTGTCTTTTAACCTGTTAAATACTTATTGTTGCAATAATACTTTGAGCCATACACACAAGGCGATTACAGCCCCATTTCAAAGCTATCTGTCTAGATTGCTTAGAAATGAAGAACGGATCACTCTGTGTGTATGGGCTTTTGAATTAGCATTTACTCGTACACACAGCCAGACATGCCAATTTTTTGACACTGCTGTAACACCAATCCAATATGTCTGTAAACAATGTTGTTTACAAATGTATTGAGTGTTTACACATGCCAATGCACTGCTGATATATCAAAGGTTTACACAGCAGTGTGGGAGATGGCATTGAATTAGTTCCCGGGACTTGGATATTGTTTATTATCTAGAATTGAAATAACTTCTATTTTTATTATTGATTTCAGTTGGATTTTATGTATTTTGTTTTTCAGGTTATATTTGCAGCAGGAGCCTTATTTAATGCTTTCTGGCTAATGGAAGTTGGTCGACTAGTATTTGGGTGAGTAAGAAGGTCATACCTGAAAATTCTTCAGCCAACTGAGCCTACAGAAACATTTATACTTTACAAACCCAAAAAATAGTTTGTGCATGATGATTATGTTGATGTTAAACTGCGGCGACAATGAGTGATTCCAGTTTAATTTTACATTCAAACTAAATAAATACGTTTTTGTATAAGCAATCTAGTCAGATCACTTAGGAAAGAGAACAAAATCGCTACGTGTGTATGCCCCCTAACACTCTGCACTCGGGCTTTGTGTTATATCATTGTATACACGGATGTGCTGACATCATGCTTGTTCTTATGCAGGATTGGAGGGGAATCCCTTGCTGTTGCTCAGAATACATATGCGGTCAGTTGGTTTAAAGGGAAGGAACTGAACTTGGTGTTTGGCTTGCAGCTCAGTATGGCGAGAGTGGTGAGTTACAATGGACCTGTAACCCAATGATATGATACATAGACAGATGATATAGATCTAGATATCCTCTGTGTATTCTCCAGCACTCGGAGACTGACATCACTCAAAAATAATATTTACATAATGTGCATCAAAGCTAGTTTTCACAGACCCCTTTGTCGTGGTTTCTGCACCTTGATAAAGGGGTCTGTGAACTCTGAAACATTGGCTTTGATGCACTTTATCTCTTGATATACATTTTTGAGGGACATCAATCTCCGAGTAATGCTGAATACAGTTCTATGGGGCCCACCTTCCCTGTTACTTTTGTAAGTCTTATATCCTGTGTTCCCTGTATGTGTATATCTGTGTAGATGTGTGCATATATATGTATGTATCATGTACTGGTCATCTGGTTGTTAGATTTTCCAGAAGCAGGGTGACTGATATGTTTCTAATTTTAGGGCAGTACAGTGAATATGAATGTCATGGGGCTGGTGTACGCACGGATAAAGGATGCTATGGGGGCGGCAGGCTACACTACACTTGGTGTAACCCTCATGATTGGTAACTATGAATTGCAATGTAACTTAGAGAATCCATCTGTATGATTGCTTTCCACTATGTTTCCATTCAGTATTTAATACAAAGAAAACTCATACGGTAGTTTTGATTACACTGAAAATGATCTCCATATTGTTTTTGTACATTTCTGCCTGGTATTTAGGAGGAGCCTTGGATATACATACACTCATTGTGGCTTGTTCATATAAGTAACACTTCTAAGGTTCGGAACCTAATAACTGTACAGCAATATCATAGTTATCATAAACCTGAGAAAGCAAGCTGTTCCGTATCTCTATAACTTACTATACTAATACCCTAGGTCAGGCATGGCCAAACTGTGGCCCTCCAGCCGTTTTGAAACTACACCTCCCAGCATGCGTTGCCATAGTTTTAGCATTATCTAATAGAAAAATTGTGGCAAGGCATGATGGGACTTGTAGTTTCACAACGGCTGGAGGGCCGCAGGTTGGACATGCCTGCCCTAGGTGTTATTCACGTTAACTGATGATGTGTGATGTCCTATGAGATGAGCAGTCTTGATGCAGAAGCTGGCTGAATCCCTGTCACATTGTAAGACCTGCCTCTCTTGCTGCCAGTTGCCTCGGAGATCTGATTGGACTTTTATCACACAACTTAGGGGTGCTAGTGGGGAGCTTTATCTCCTGTCTTGCCCCAGGGGAACCCACTGATATTTCCGTATCGCCTCTAGGAATCGGGTTTCAAACCATGCATTTTAGTTATACTGTACTCTATACATGTTACCTTACTATGGTGTATCTTCTACAGTGCATTGCTGTTATTAACCTGGTACATTACCCAAGTGGGCTCTCCATGTCCCAGTCTGACACTGTGCCAGCAAATGCCTCTTCCGTGACATAACACACATACAGTATGTTATGATGAGTAATGTTACTCTTCTGAAGGGTGTAGCTACAGAACTTTACATCACTGTGCAGATGCTTCTAAGACAGGCATGTCCAAACTGTGGCCCACCAGCTGTTGTGCAACTACACATCCCAGCATGCCTTGCCATAGTTTTAACATCCCCTAATAGCAAAACTGTGGCAAGGCATGATAGGACTTGTAGTTTCACAACAGCTGGACGACCATAGTTTGGACAAGCCTGTTCTAAGGTGTGTAGTTTAGGGTATGTTGTAAGAGCTGCTTCTTACTTCTAGTCACGGGGGAAAACAAACTCCAGGTAGGTAAGTTGTTCATTTCTAGGTTTATTACTAATCTAGGGTTTGTTTAACCCTTTGAGTGCCAAGATCCGTGTGAGATGTTCGAAATATCTGCTAAAATTGTCAGCATTGCTCACATTTGTTATATAAATTCAAATAAAAAATGTTGTGAAAAAAAAAAAAGAAGCTTATTTCCTATATAAGGTAAACATTACAGGTCATTATGATGAATAAAATGTTTGCTTGTCAATTTTGATACCTATTTTGACAAATTTACTTGGCACTCAAAGGGTTAAGCGGCACAGACTGTGTAACTGGATTCTTATTGCTTTTGCCATTTCATTAGTATTCATATAGTATGTCCTGCGTTATTCTGTCTTGTAGGCTCAGTAACGTGCCTGTTTTCCTTGATATGTGCCTTCGTTCTTGGTTACCTGGACAGACGAGCAGAAAAAATATTAAACAAAGAACAGGGAAAAACGGGTAGGGAATCCGTTACTCTGTTTAACATGTGTCAGATATAAGTACTGTGCAAAGTGTATTTGTGATAGCATTTTATTACCTCTTTCCTTAAATTTTAGTTTTAACTAATTCCCAACAGAAGTATTTGGGAATGGATTACAGTGTAATGTATAAATCTGTCCTTCCTTTATCTGTCTGTTTTCAGGGGAAGTCATCAAGCTTACTGATGTCAAGGACTTTTCTCTCAGTCTCTGGCTGATATTTTTAGTATGCGTTTTTTACTATGTAGCCGTGTTTCCTTTCATTGGACTTGGAAAGTAAGTATACAATACTTGGTTATTTTTATAAATGTTTTGTTGTATTCCATTTTCAGATCCATATAGAAGAGTTTTTCCAAATTTAAGATTTCTTTAAAATAAAGTTAACGATCACCTACCTGAGTAAATGCAATTTCTACCAGTCCATATTCCTTTGTTGCATGAGCTGAGATATTAATCAGTTTAGTGTTCTTCCAAGTGCGTTCTCTGGGCTTCTGGTGTCTCTACAGCAGTATCATGGTGTCCTGCTTCTGGTACTTTGCTTACTGTTCTTACTCCACACTAGTGAACTTCCGCCATACTCTAGATGACCGTTTGATCTAACTAAAACCGTGTCTTTGATTTTGGATCTACACAAGCAGAAATCCAAGGCCGGCATTTTGTTTAGTCAGCGCTTTCTAGACAATCAATGCAACCTTTTCAGAATTGTTAAACGATGGATGTAGATTATGCATCTACTGGGCTGTAATCTATGGATGGGTTTGGATTTCACAATGGTCATTAATGCTGTATACTAGCTAATGTAAAGTTACAACTTGTGACTACTGCTTTGTGATTCTACTATTGTGTATTCTCAGGGTTTTCTTCATTGAGAAATTTCAGTTTTCTCCCCTCCAAGCTGGAGCAATAAACAGGTATGCTAATGCGCTACAGCTACTGTGGGAGTTCTTCATAGGAAGGCTTATGTTCAAGAGAATCCCCTCCTTACTTTAATACTGTAGTTATGCAAGCTACACATTAAACAGCTCTACACATAATGTTCTCTTCTTTCTCCCATTTATAGTGTGGTCTACATCATCTCCGCACCACTGTCTCCATTATTTGGATTTTTAGTTGATCGGGTAGGGAAAAACATCATTTGGGTGATGATTGCCGTTGTGGCCACTCTTGCTGCTCACCTCATGTTGGCGTTCACTTTCTGGAATCCATGGATTGCTATGGTAAGTCTTTTTTTTTATTACATTTTTTTTTATCTACAAATCTTTACTGCTTAAATGAACACCAAACCTGCTAACTAGGGCTGTAGCAAAGTGAAATTATGGGATCCGGATGAGCTCAGCACTTGGAGATTCAATAGAACTCTTCAGTAGCAGCTATAGTATTCTAATGATGCTTCATGCTGCTCCCTAGGCTGCAAGGTGACCAATGCTTGTTCTAGGTGGGGAGAGAAGGTTTCGCCTCTCGGCTCTAAGCCCTGGTCGGCTGACACTGCAACATCCCTTAAGGTCCCCATACATTAGGCCGACTTGTCCTTAGGACAAGTCGGACCCAATTCTCCCGGGAACTCCCCGGGAGGCTCACACACAATTTGGCACTTGATGAGCCAAATTTGACATGTGATCGCTTGCGATTTATCACATGTCGGGGCGCAGGGGGCGGGCGGTGAGAGTCAGGGGGCGGCGGTGCTCTCATCATGGGGAGCAGTGGGGCGGGGCAGCGGGTCCCTGAGAGCTTAGCTTGCGGCTCCGGCGAGTGCTGACCTGGCCGGGCGGTGATGATCATAGATATCAGCAGCGCTGCGGGGGACGGGACGCTCAGTGGTGGGTATTAGATTTTAAAATGACTGGCCGTTCTCTGATTGGCTGGCTGAGAGCTCAGCCAATCAGAGAACGGCTAGTCATTTGACAGGTATTTTAAAATCTAATACCCGCCACTTCGCATCCCGTCCCGACTCCCGCAGCGCTGCTGATATCTATGATCATCATCGCCCGGCCAGGTCAGCACTCGCCGGCACCGCAAGCTAAGCTCTCAGGGACCCACTACCCGCCCCACTGCTCCCCCGGTGTCTGCATGCATATGCCTGTCAGGTGGGCAGGCATATGCATACAGGGAGGTCAGACGTGATCGTACATGCTGACCGTCAGGCCTCCCTGATCCGGTCCGATGCGCATGGGACCGCGCATCGGATCAGATATCACACACCTGCGACTTTGGGCCGATTTCACCCGATTATCGGCACAAAGTGCCGAAATCGGATGAAATCGTCCCAAAATCGCATTGTGTATGGGGGCCTTAAGTTACGGCCTTGCTGCTAATTTCAGCATTTCAGTTAAGTGGGCAAATCTATTTTTGTTGTAAAGTTGTACTTTGTATAATGACTAACTTAAACCTGTCTTTGTTAAATGTATTTAAAATTGAATTTAATAGTCCATTAGTATGTATTTCTACAGGAGCCCTCTGCACATGTATTGCACCTGGCTAGACCTAGCATTAACAAAAAAATGCCAAGCCAAACCCGTGGCTGCGTCTTATTGTATTTGATTGTTACTGAGGCGGACCGTGAAGTTTGTTTATTATGCTTCCCAACTTACCCAAACTTGTACACTGTTCAAGGTTTTGGTTAGAACCAGATTTACTGTAATAGTCTTTGTTTATAGAGCTGTTATGGCTAGATCTCAGATTGGGCTATATCTGTCCTTCGTGCACTTGCTCTAGACCTAGTGGTTTCAGACCTCTGTCCTCAAGTACACTGTTTACGTTTTGCAGGTCTCCACACAGAAACACAAGTGAAATAATTCGCTCCACTTGTGGAACTTTTAAAATGTGTCAGTGAATGATGAGTACAACTGTGCAGCTGCCCGGTGAACTGAAAAATGTGAACTGTTGGGGATACTTTAGGTTGGAAACCACTGATCCTAGACCAGCTGGAGTCTCAGGCTGCCATTTTGTTAACTCTGCTTTTCATTGACAATAAATAAAATACTTAAGTTCTCCAGACATTCGCTATAATTATGTGAACTGTCAACACTCTACTAACAGTTACTGCGGTGATGGCGGAGGTTCTTCCCACTGTCCGCAGCAGAGAACGTTGGTCTCATTGTATGCATGAAATGCTGAAGAGATACAGGGGAATTGGGAACAAATTCATACATAGGTAGACCTGGGAACAGAAAAACTAAATTGCTTTCTTCTTGTGTATTTGCAAATGGGATATTTTTAGGCTTTATGCGGCCTTTGAACATTGCACCATTATGTATTTTCTTACCAGTTTTTCTTCCCTGTAAGATATGGGCAATATAAGAAGAGAAGATGGTGCATTTTGTGTATGTGTTATCTTCATGACATAGGCTATTTCTTTCCACAGAGCTTATTGGGCGTGTCCTATTCTCTTTTGGCTTGTGCTTTGTGGCCTATGGTGGCATTTGTTGTTCCGGAACATCAGTTGGGTACAGCGTATGGATTGTAAGTATAGATTCTATCACAATATTATTTTGGTACTTATGAGTTATCCGGGCGCCCGATTTCTAAATCGGGTCGGATCGGGCGCATCGCATCGCATGCGACCATCGGATGCGATGCGGTGACCCGATTTTTCCATAGGAATCAATGTTAAAATGGACTGAGTCCATTTTAACATGGAATTCAATGGGAAAAAGGGGTCCTCTTCATACCCCTACTATCCAAGTGGGCATGGAGTTGGATATAAACCTGTGGCGAGCGTAGCGAGCAACCGAGCCCGAAGCGTGGCGAGCGCAGCGAGCCCCGCGAGGGGACATAGAATACCGTCCCCTCGCGGGGCTCGCTTCGCTCGCCACGCTTCGGGCTCGGTGGCTCGCTACGCTCGCCACAGGTTTATATCCAACTCCATGCCCACTTGGATAGTAGGGGTATGAAAAGGACCCCTTTTTCCCATTGAATTCCATGTTAAAATGGACTCCGTCAATTTTAACATTGATTCCTATGGAAAAATCGGGTCATCGCATCCGATGGTCGCATGCGATGCGATGCGATATCGCATCGCATCGCATCTGATTGTATGCCTTAACTTAAGGCATACAATCAAAAAATCGGGCGCCCGGATAACTCATAAGTACCATTATTTTTCTCTAATACCTGTTGTCTTTAAAGTACATTTTTCACTTGCTGTCTTTGGAAACTGTGGGCAGATGAAGGGCCAGATGCACTAAGCTTCAAAAGTGATAAAATGGATTGTGATTAACCAACCAATCCACTCCTACCTGCCATGTCACATGCTGTGTTTGCAATTTTTTTTAGACCGGAGCGGATTGGTGGTTTATCACTCATGTTTTGAAGCTTCGTACATCTGACCCATATTATTTGTGAGTGTGCAGCTTCTGTATGTAGCCTAATCATAGGTCTATGATCATCTAAATATATGTGATGTGCTCTTTGAATCTGTCTTGCAGCATGCAGTCTATACAGAACCTTGGTCTTGCCATTATTGCCATCCTTGCCGGTGTTATTCTGGACTCCCGAGGATATCTGTTTCTTGAAGTCTTCTTCAGTGCTTGCATTTGCTGTAAGCTTTCGATTCTCGTCTAATGTAACAATAAAGGTTTCAGTTTGTATTCTCTCCAATCCACATCATGAGCGCACAGTCTTCATTGCAACTGTAAAGGTGCCCAAACACTACTGCAGTATTGGCTCTTTTCACCTGATTCCGATGCATGGCGCCGAAAAATCACATGAAACGTGTCATATTGTTTGTGTTTTACTCTTCTTCTTATGCAATGCACATTCAAGTGCCCATCAGATCATAGCCGGAGATCGGCATGCAAAGATTTATTGGATCACAGAGCCATGAATGGGATCGCATGCGATACATTGTATGCAAAATGTTCAAGTGAAAGCGCGTGCAACTTTAAGGCGCTGAAACGTTTGACTAGTGTATGGGTTCCTTATCACTGTTTCTATCCTTAGGGTGGTTTCACACGCTCCGGCTGATGCCGGGTGGTCAAACCCTGCACGTCCAAGAAGCCGTGCCGTACACAGAAGTTTACAATGGTTGGGATGGCCACAGCCCGGCAGCTGTCCTTTCCAGTGGTGACATCTGGATGCAACCGGGCGGCCGGGCCTTGACCATCCCATGTGAATGGACACAATCCTGTCCATTATTAACTACTGTGCACGGCTTTTGTCCATGCGGTGTTTCGCCGCCCAGCATCAGCCGGAGCTTGTGAAACAGCCCTTATGCTAGCAGTGTATATCTGTGTCTCCAGCTAGGAAACTTTAGGTACTCTTGTGTGAGGATGGGACTGTGAGGCTTTCTCATCCTGCTTTTGGAATCCTTATGCTCCTGATTTATAGCTATGAGTTCTTGCTGAATCTCTTGGGTCCTGTTTAATCTTGTACATCATTTTGTTACAGAAATACTCCAAATCTTATTATGTAGAACGTTTGAGTTGATTTCTTTTGCTTTATCATTGCAGTGGCCATTATAGCCGTGGTTATGCTGTATTTTGTCAACCTTCTTAGAGGTAAGCAAATAGTATCAAATAATTTTCTTGGACATCTGAACACGTCTGCACTGCTAAATTACTGTGTGTGTTTACACATTACAACGTGACGTATGACATGGGGTAATAGTATTTGTTTCCTGCTGTCTTTTGTAATAGGAGGGGAGATGAGTTTGGCTTTAGCAAAGGGTTTAGTGCGAGGGAAGGCATTCCATCCAGTGGTTTGGGGGCAACCAACAGATCTATATACCAGAAGGAAGATTAAGTGGAGACAAACTTGGAAATGTATACATACTGTAGCTTTGCACTTTTTAGAACATATCCTTTTTATTAGTAAAGGTGGTTTCAAAAATATTTTGCTTAAACGATATTCCAACTTATTTTGAAACCTTCTATGCATCCAGGTGGAGATCTTAATTTATCCTCATGGGAGAGGGAAAAACTACAGAAAAAAGCTGAAATTGAGTAAGTACTGATCGGTAAAGGATTTTTTTCAATGTATAAATGTCTTAAAAAAAATGTATATTAAAAGGAACTCTCCTATTTGAGACAAATCTCCGTAATATAACCTGTCACCACCTTTATCTTAAGCTGGTTTACCAGTCACATTGCTGCTCTGTCTCTCAAGTCCCCTTAATAAAGTTTCTGGCTTGAGGACTGGCCTGGTAATAACTTGGCACGAGCTACAGTGTTTGCAAGTCAATCCGCTCTTTACTTCTCTGTGCCGATTCCTTTATTGGGTGGTTGTCAAATTGAAGAATTCCTTTGTGTTTTTATGTATGTATAGTGATTATCGCTTTCATTGCTGCTTGTTGCTTCTGCTGCATTGTAGTCTATGGGAGCTGCCGTGTAACTTCTCAGTGTTGCATCTTGCATAACATGTTCCTTACAAAAGCTTTGGCTCTTTTTATATCCAATCTCCATGAAAATCCAATTTTCTATTTATTTTTTTTATAAAATATGTTGAGGTCTGTCAAAGTCAATTTTTGTTTAGATCAGAAGGAAATGATTAGAGTGCGACTTGCAGCTAAATCGCTATCTGACTCTCCAAAAATAATACTTCTGGTTTGCGTCTATTGAGCTTTCCTGAAAACCAGTGAGGTACTACAAGTGCTGCCATAACTATGTCATCTAAGGCACAATTGCAATATTCCACAATATTATTTTATTGCTTTACTGCTTACCCCAATCTTACTTGTGGATATTTAGGTCTTTGCGGTGCTTACCCAGTCATTGTGGCTCACGTATAAACATTGCTTGTAATTGTATCCATTTTGCTGTGGATCTTTATGAACAATGCATTTCAGTCATCTTTACTTTACGCAAGATCCTTGAAATATATTATCAATAAAAAAAATTAAAAAAACGCAATTTTGCTCCGTAGTGTAAAATTAATAAAAAAAATCTCCTTACGTTTGGATTTGAGTAGTCTGGAGAGTTTGTGCAATGAATGAAGTCCGCACTTAATAGGATGGCTCCCTTTGAGTGACCATTTAAGTAGGTGTTCGATCTTAGCTCATAATGATACTGCGGGTAGCCCAGCTATCATATAGTCGCCACAGACAGAGTGAAATAGCGCTCTGGTGAAATAGATGTGCGTAACCCTGACCCTTCCACATCTCTAGAAACAAGGTCAGAGTAGACATCACACGCCCTCCCTGAAAATGTTTGGGAGCACCTGGATCTTTCCTGACTCACAGAAAACAGCCGGGAAACACCACAAGTTTGTGTCAATCAACTTGTGAACGGCTTGCAAATAGAGTATCAGCTGATTTCTATTGCTGTTTGGCCTCGCACATATGTATGACGATCTGTTTGCATAGTCTTTTGATAATCATCGCAGTGCAAATTTGCAGAGCAGTGATCAGGTCTGAGTAACCCTGATAATCAGAAGACCTGTGGCGATGCAAACAATGATACATCCTATATCCGGATGTTTGGATTTGCATGGCTAAGTTAAAAATGTAATGTTGCGATTGCAGTTACATATACTGTAGTTACATAGTAGGTGAGGCTGAATAAAGACTTGCGTCCATCTAGTTAAACCTATGTTTATAATAGTTTAACCCTTGTTGCATAGTATGTTCCGATATTTTAAAGACAGATTATGTTACTTATTCGTACCCGTGGATGTTTTTAACCAATAAATGTTTATCCAAACTTATTTTAAACGTATTTATAGTGCCTGCCGACACCACTTCTCCAGGAAGAGAATTCCAAAGTTTGACTGTTCTAACTAAAGAAATTTTTTCTTCTAGATGAACAAAATCTTTTTTTCTTCTAATCTAAACTCGCGCCCTCGCGTCATAGATATCTTTCTAGCAGAAAAAAGGGTGTTTGACAGTTCCTTATATTGGCCCCTAATGTATTTATACATATTGAGCAAGTCCCTCCTTAAACGTCTCCTTTAGTGTAAATAGTCCCAGATTGCTTACTCTTTCCTCGTAGCTTAAATTCTCCATTCCCCTAATAAGTTGTCCTATTATAATGTCAGTATACGTGATGCGGTCACAATCCCTATAGGTGTAGGCAGTAAGTACTGGGGTTAGAGATAGGTTTAAGAAATAGGGTAGGTATGTGAGTTAGATGCTGGAGGAGGAGGGTTAGGGTTAGGCTGTGGGATAGGTGCGTTAGGGGGCATATTTCAAATATTCACCAGGATCCGTAGGGATTTTGAATGTCTTGCTGCCTCTCTCGGCATTCTGACCATTGGGATTTCAATACGTTCCCAATATACAACATCCTTCTCATACTGTTGTTATTGTTCTTATTATTCTTTGTTTATATGGCGCCACGAGGGATCAGCAGTGCCCAATTACAGAGCACATAAATGAATAAGCAAAACATGACGTGACTTACAGTTGAATACAATTGAGGACAAATATAGGGTGCATCAGCAGAGGACATTGGGATAAGGATCAGTGTGGCAGAAAACCACAGGGTTTGGTGCCATTGAAGATAGTTTAAGGAAGAGAAGGAAAAGCACATGATGGAAGAGGGCCCTGCTCATGAGAGCTTACATTCTAAAGGATAGACAGGGGTGACACAGATGTTTTTTTTTGTTTTTTTTTTTTTTCCTGTACATACAGGAAAACTGTAATCTCCGCCATCATATCAGTTATTGTTCTGACCAGTCTGTGAATGAAAAAATAAGGACTAAAGTTTTTAAAGGTGCCCATACACTGTCCCCTCAGGTCCAATGCGCACCCCCATGCACATCGGACCTGAGCCAGTGGTCGGACCTGCTGGCCATCCAACCACCTGACCTGGGAACTCCCTCCCAGCTGCGGTATGGGTGGGGAGCAGGGATGCATGCAATCCATCACAACTGCCCAGGCGGGTATCAGGAGCCCGTACTAAGAAGTGGGAAGGATAAACGACTGCCTCAAGTGTTAATTGATTTTTACTTTTAATTTCTATGTTTCCTATGAGAATCAGTAGGTGGCGCTACTGTCACTGTTATATAAAATAGTCATGTATGCATCCTTTTTTCTTTTTTGTTTTCTTTTGTTATTGCATTACTTTGGTTATTTGTGGATTTCTAAGCTAGAAATGACTTTTTTTCTGGTAATGCAAGATTGCTATACTCATGATTCACAGCTATTTTCATTTGTGCTTTTGCATCTTTGTGCTTTGCTGTTTTTGCATATTACTTTTGGCTTTACTAAACTTTTGCGCTTCAGTGTTTGCCATTTTCTTGCATTTTCAGCAACTTTGTTTTGCTATGGTTGCAGTTTTCTGTTGGAATGATGGACTGTTTATTTGATGGTGTATGGTTATAGCTACATACATTTCTCCAACGTAGAACTCAGATGATCAATTGGAATTTCTTCTCCAGCATTGCTCATCCATTCATATTTATGATATTATTCTGCTGGCTAATGGGGCCTACCCATATGGAGATGTGCTGAGCTTTCTGAGTGATACTAGACCGCTCACAATGCTCCGCACACTGCAATGCATCAGCGATGTGCCACTGAGCAATCTGTCAGGGCTAGTGTTCTCCGGTGAGAACACTGGCCCTGACCGATTTAATATCCAACATGCTGGGGCCGCGCATCGCTATCACTATGGCTCTTACACACTGAGCAATGTACGGGCATTTTCTAAATGATCTAAATGGCTACCTGTGTAGGCCTCATTCGTTTAAACAAACTGTTTTTTGACCACCGGTTGAACCTGTAATTATTTAGAATTGCCACATATCATTCAAAAGGTAAATTACACTTTATATTTTTTCCCATCATGCACATTATCCACTCCCATTATAATATGGCAAGTGGGTCATCCATGTCCTACCTCTCGATATAGTGTCTATCTAGAACAAGTACCCATTCCCCCCCAAAAAATATGGTTACAGTTTAGATCCACTAATAGATTCACAACAGAAGAGGACCATTATTAACCTTGATCAATGTGGGTTACAGAGTGTTTTTAGTTTTTTTCCCGTTAAATATAGCACAACCGTTTTAATGTTCCATACCCACCTATTCAAGCCTTAAAAATGTGGGATTGTCGTCATAAACTTTTTTTATTATCTGGCTTTATTTTGATGGATTACAGGAAACCAATCAAAATTCAAACATGGGTATGGAACATTTGTGCTTATAACTTCCCATGTGTTTATCATTTTGTAAACAAAAATTTCTTGACCCAATAGTAGTTGGAGAACCACTCTTGAGATTCTGATTGACTCCATATTTATGCATTTCATATTGTGTATGGGTGAAGGCCGTCTCACTGGACACCTCCCATGTTGGCTGAAGCAGATTCCCAGACATATAAAACGATCCAAGAAAAAACAGTTACCCTAACTGCAGTTTTCATTAGAGAAGCCAGAAAGGCCACATTTGAGTCTTAGACGATAAACTGAATTTGCCCCTTTTTAATACTGATGCATCATTTTTATAGGTCTTATCATTTATTTCCATTATTGGATAGGTTTGATTTCATTATACAAATCATCCTGTGCTCTAGTGTTATTTTCACCCGAATTTTCCATTTTAATTTAACATCTTATAATAATCTCTTGCAGAAAAGAAACTGAATAGCAAAATGTCATCTTCACGTATGCAGAAAGTGGTCAGCAATCTGTCACCTCGAAGAGCCTTAGTGTCTTCTGAGCTTGCTACAAATAGTCAAATCATTGCGTCACTTTCATTACCTTCCATAAACTAACCATCTTACAGTAAGACTGTAGTAAGAAAAAAGACTCCTTATAGGCCAAAAATAAAGCTCTCCTTTCAGTGGAGAGTGGTTTCACATTGGCAGTGCCAGAAGGGACTTGTGTGGGATAAGTGGTTAGGTGACATTCCTCTTTCATTATGGTCAATATGGGTTTTTGTTTTTCTTCTTGATAATTGTTTTAATTGACTGACTTTACTTGTGACATAAGTCACAAGTCGCTTAACTGAGATCACTTTGTATTTTTTTTTTAAAGCTCTTATCTTTTCTTATAGCACTTAATCTTTGGATGTACTATTTGCTACGGTATTTCCTAACATGTCTTGGATCAGTTCCATAATAAGTTGTTAAATGACAATTGAGTGTTTTGTGACACTCTTCATATGATGCATAGTTTTGCCAGTGGGACCAAGTTTGTTGTTTTTGTAAGCTCACTAAATTTATTGTTATAAAGGTCAAAGAATTTTCAGTTTCGGAGGCATAAATGTAGTGCAGATAAAGCACATGAGGGTACTTAATCAGAATCCACTTTATTGGCCATGTATACTTGCACATACTAGGAATTTGACTTGGATTGCTGTGCAACAGCCAGTTAGGTACAGTTAAACAGTGACAGATATGCAAACACATACAGGTATAGGCTAGAAGTATCCTGGGGGATATAGACGCAGGGAACATATACCCGCCAAGCTGCACAGCGCCTAGTCAGCCATCAGCAGCGCCACTGGTCATTCCAGCAGCTAGGCAGGTACCAATATAAGAGACAGTACAGTTATCACACAGGGAACACATACCCACAAGCTGCACAGCGTCTAGGCAGCCAGGATTGTACGGTTCATAATGCACTTTAACATGTTTAAAAGGGAGAACTTCCAGTTTGAGTAATGTACACACATTCTCAGGGTAACTTTATGTCTGGAGGTAATGTATAAGATTAACTGAAAGGAGCATATTTATGTTTAATCTAAGCAGGGTGCTTTCAGCATGCCGGCAATTGGGATGCTGGCAGTCAAAATACCGACCAGCAGCCGTAACACTGTGAATACTAGACATGTCGGCGCCGGGCGGAGGGTGTTCTAGGTTTAGCCACTAGAGGGAGGGGGTTAGAGGGAGGAGAATTGGGGTTAGACTGCAGGAAAGAGGGTTAGGCACTAAAAAGGGGCAGTTAGGGTTAGGTTGCCGGGGAAGGGTTCAGGGTAAGGCACTAACAGGGAGGGTTGGGCTGCATATTTTGGACGGAGTGGGTTAGGCATCCGGTAAGTAGGGTTAGGGGGAAGATAAATATACTTACCCATTCCATGTTGGGATTATGGCCACTGAAATGCCACTGTCTGTTTTGTAACTGCTGGCATCCCGATTGCCGGCCATCCGCATGTATTCCGATATAAGCAACTCCAAGTTGGTTGAATATTTATATTTTGTAATTTCGTGGTGTATTTGATAGCTACTTAAGCTTGCAAATTGACAACTCCTGTAACTTATGCCTGACAGGCTTTTTATCTGAATGTGTATGCCCACTTTAAAGATGGCCATACATCTACAGATTTATTGTCTGATCTGGCTGGTTGGAACAAAATACAAAAAGCTGGTTGTAATATCTGAATCTTTTCCCCCAGCATTCCAAAGCAAATGGTCAACTGTCATTTACTCTCATCCATTACCAGGTTTTTGTTCCAGGACAATAAATCTGTAGATGTATGGCCAGTTTTAGGCCTCGTACACACTTACTTGCTCTTTAATGTTAATAGAAACACCTAGTTTCAGTTTCATTTTAGAAATCACTGTAGTCTTCCTGATGCTTTAAACATTAAGCATTTCAACTTGTGGTGTTAAGCACATACATGTCCGCATGGTAATAATGCTAGTAAAAATGGTTCATCCCATTATATGCATTAAGAATACACATGCCTTTGTTTTCTTAATCATTATTAAATATACAGTCCTTAAAGCAGGGGTGGGGAACCTTTTTTGTGCCAAGGGACGTTTGTATGGGGGGAAAAAAGCCTTTGGGGTCATATGTAATAATTTCTCTTACAAATTGTCCTGCTGCAGGCGTCCCACACTCCGGTGGCAGATGCTAAATAGGACTGACAGTCTCCGGCTGCTGTTGATTAAGAGAAATCTCGCGAGAACTACCAACCTATCGCGAGAATTCCCCTGTACTTTACTTTACTCCCGGCAAAACCGCCGGGCAGGTCACTCAGAACAGCCCCCGGGCCTGAGGTTCCCCACCCATGCCTTAAAGCTACATATCAGGTTATAGATTGATAGAGATCCTTGGTTTTTTTTCATCACTACGGTCTTGTGTATACTTTGCTGATACATGTAGTGTTCACTGTTGGTGCAAGAAAGACATTTCCATTTTCAAGGATAAAATTGTACATGTAAAGCTGCTGTAGCTTTGGCGATATATGGCACACAAAAAAAAGACTCTGCCCTGCTCGCTAATTGGCGCACTCCATCTTCACTGAACACTATACATGTATATCGCTACTTGTGTAGGTTGTACATTCTGGACCAGAATACTTTACTCTCTAATATGTGCAAGGCAGTATCCGAGTTGGGATTATTTGGCCTACAGCATGATGGTCGACATGGGTCTAGGTCAAAAGGTCATTAGTTCGACAATGTCTAGGTCAACATGGGGTTTTTTCACTGTTTTTTTTTTTTACCTGAATATTAACACAGTCGACATGGACACAGTTTAAAGTGTACTGCTGCCCTCGCAATGCTTCGGCCACGGTGCCTCGCTACACTCGGCACACTTATTTTATTCTCCTTCCACACCCTAGTGGATGGTAGGGCATGAGATACCGCCTGTCGGCACATATCGGCTCAAGAAATAAAACCATGTCGACCTTTTGACTGTTGACCTAGACAATGTCGAACTAATGACTTCTCGACCTAGAACCATGTCGACCTTTTCCTATGTCGACCTAATGGTTGTCTAACATAATGCTGTAGACCAAATGACCGCATCCCTCTGAGTTGTGCTGCACTAGGCCTCATTTCCTGTCACTCTGGGAAAGATGTTTGTGTCTCCTCTTAAATTTATCACCATTTTTGTTTTTTGTTATGCCCACGTTACATAATTGCGATACTTGGAAGTGTGCTTTATGCAGCTTTTTGCTTGGAGTTGAGGGCATTTTAACCCTGCCACTGTGCGCAGCATTGTACAAAATAGGTTTGTTGTAGCAAGTTGTACTGCACAAATATGTAGCGCTTAACTGTGTGATGTCACAGACGGTACGTTGCCTGGGATGGCACTTGCGTTTTAGGGTTCCAGGAAATAGATGGCTGTGATCATTTAAATTTTTGTTCCTCTAATTTGTGGTGCTGCAGGTTTCACTTATCTTACATTTTTATGGCATAAACTTGCTGTAAGCTTTTCCTCACATGCTGGAAATGGCTAAGTATGCAATAGTCAAAGACAAAACAGTCTATTAGAAATAACATATTTTTGTTATTTTATTTTAACAAATATATTTTCTTTTTGTTTACTTAATGTTTGCCTTTTATAATATTATATGTTGTTTAATTTTGTTAATCTGTTTTACTAATTAGATTGTGTTAGAAATCGTTTACTGAAAACCAATGAAATGGCATTAATCAAGGGACCGCGCTAATTGCTTGATGTAAAAGTGTCTGTCTTTTTTTTTTTATGGTCTAAAGATGGTAGATGTCTATTTTATTTTTTTCATTTGGTGCAACTTAATTTATCATTGTATTGTGACATTAAATATAATGAATGCACCCACATTTGCAATCCACTAATGCTGCATATACTTTTCTGAAGATGAATGGGTATTACATGCTAGGGTCATGGAGTCTGAGGGTAGAGGGTGGCCGTACAGAGCTGTGGGGACGGGGGTGGATATTGGTAGTATTTGTATAATGACCTGATGCAGCTGAGTTTTTTTTTTTTAGTGTTGTTTTTTTTTTTTTTACTTCCTACCTCATTTGCCTGGTACATACCATATTTTTAAACAGACCACAAGCTTTGCAATAAGCCTGCAGTTTTCTTTGCTCTCCATTCATATAGCGTGGGACTGCCAGCTCCATGTATCTTTATGGCAGCTCCCAGTCAGCCAGGGCTCAGCCTCCACAATACCCTATCCTAACCCTCTGTTTCACGCATAGTCTATCTCATCCGTCTTACCCCTCCCCTTTAGAATGCAAGCTCTCACAGGCAGGGCCCTCTTTCCATGCTCCTCCCCCTTATTTAAACCATGTTCTACTTCATATTCCCTTTTGATGGCATCTAATCTCTTGGTTTTCTGCCATTCCGATACTTATTTCAGTGTTGATGAAGAGCGATAAACATCCAGCCAATCAGCTTCTGTCATGTTATAGGCTGTGTTTGCAAAATGACAGGAGCTGATTGGTTGGACGTTTATCACTCTTTATCACCCTATCGTCTATCTCTTTTTTAAGGCTTAATACATCTGCCCCTGGATTTGTGTTTTGCCTTTTTGTCTATGTACTCTGTCATTGGGCTCAGCTGATTCCTTGTGGCGCCATATAAATAAAGGAGGAGGATGGTGATCATTATTATTACACACAAATGCTGTACTCCATTCTTATACGATCTTTTATAAAACCATCCCTTCTTTATCACCCAGCGCATGTAAGTGAAGCATATGTATCTTGATTTAGCTTTTTGTGTGACCTGTTTGCTTTGTTAAGAAGGAAATTGTGTTGCTATTTTTGCGTTCTCTAGCTTCTATTATTATCTGAATGACTGTTATGAGGGAATCTTGCAATTTCAGATTAAATATAACCACAGGCTTGATAGAAGCAGTTACGTTTTCTATTTCTTTCAACATATGTCTTTTTAAAGGTATAGTTTTTTTTTTTTTTTTTTTTCACTGCTTATTTTTATTCAGTTGTATTATATGATCTTAATGTATCATCCTCTGGGCAGTTTCCCTTATGGTTATAATTTATTTGCTTGCTAGCACTTACTAATGTTTTTGTTTTCTATCTTGTTTTTATGCACTTTACGATGACTTTATTAGATAAATACTGATTATAATAAAACATTTTCGAAAGAAAAAAAAAAGTGTTTGGTGTTTTTTTTTTTTTTTTTTAAAGTAAATTATACCTGTTTATGAAAGGCATATGAAAAACACTAATCGACTTTAAAAGTTCTAGAATATTATTTTAGCTGCCGACAGATTGAGGATTTCTTGTGTTTTGCTACAATGTTAACATGATTATAACACCAAGGGGGTATGCAATCGGGGATTGTAACTGTCGGATCGCCATTTGAAATGGCAGCTGGGATTGAATACCCCCACATATGTCTAGTGCTCTACATGTTTCTGGATCCATCTTGTTCTCTTCTGTGCGTCTACAGCGAATGGTTCGCCAGTGGATTCTTGGCCTTATTTTATGTATAATGTTTCCCCTTCTATTTACCATCTATTGTTATTCATAGGGCTGAGAAAGCACGATTACGACGGGAAAGCTCACAAAGTAGGATTCGGCCTTTGAGTGCATTTGCTGTGAGGGTTAGATATCTTTCAAGACTGGGAGCACAGGTATGTCTATAAACTACATGTCGCCTCACCATAACAAGAGTGGATTGGATAACATTGGTACATTAGTACAATAGTTTCACTATGTCTACTCAAGCTGTTCATTATCGAATATGGCATTCAAGGCATTTATCAAGGTTCCTGCTGAGTTGATCCTCCATGCATTGGAAGTAAAGATATGTATGTTTCTCACAGTAGCTCTGGGTAGATTTTTATAATGTGTATGTACCTTTTGGTTATCCTGATACAATGAATACTAATGATTTTGCTGTATGGCTGCCTATATGATTTATTTGCATATCAAATATCCAGACTTATGGAAGAAATCTAAATGTGTAGATTAGAAACCATTTATGAACATTATCTGCCTATCGATTATGATTGTAGGCTGTATATAGCATTTTTGTTTTTTAGCGGTTTATTTCTAATTTCAAGCTTTTTTTTTTTTTTTTTTTTTCACAGCTGCCTGAACATTATTGTAGCCATTTGTATTCTCTGGCTCATAGAAGTGTCCTGAAGTAACTCCCTGGGAATGACCTGACCATTGGATTGCTAATGTTTACAGAGTTTTTGAAGCTCCTCCCTTTTAGATTTTATGTTGAATCGCATATATGAAGTCTCTTTGTGACTGATATATTAATCTATGCCGTTAAACCAACAGAGGTGTTTTTAACAGGTATATAAATGGTGATGGTTGGTTTCCTACAGGTTATATGTCTGCAGAAAGTGTGCCCCCATGTATATGCATAGACACCCATAGCCCCAACTCTTACTGTTTGGGTGTTATTGCTTTGTTGCAAATACAAACCACTGGAATGTGTAACACTGATTAAGCATACGTCTGCATAAAGTGATGCGGGTGCATGAATCGTCAATCCTTAAATTGAGACCGTGCTTCATTAGCCCTTCTACCAAAGAAGAGAATGCACACTGTACTGGGTTCTGTGAGTGTTTTTTTTTTTTTTTTGTTTTTAAAGAACAACCTTCTGCCCATAATAAATTCTATGGGTGTGGTATAAATCCCCGACGGTCGGGATTCCGACAGTCATTAGTCAGACGTCAGAATCCCAACTGCACAGTGGGGGGAGCGCAATGAAGCCCCTTGCGGGCTCGCTGCGCTCGCCACGCTGCGGCCACCTATTTTATTCTCCCTCTATGGGGGTCGTGGACCCCCACGAGGGAGCAGTCGGGATTCCGACATCAGAGTAATGACTGTCGGAATCCCGACTGTCGGGGAGCCATCCGGCACCCAAATTCTATAGCCTCCAATATTCCTGCACAGCATTTATGAATATCTCTCTACTGGCTGTATTCCCCCATAAAGCCTAACCTGTATTGCTTCTCCCAGGAGTACTGACAGTTCATGTGACTGGCAACCACACCGCTCGGAGATAGTGGGGTTTCAACATTACAGCATACAGTAATTAGGTGATTAGTCAATAAGAAGTAAGACTATTTACTTACAGGTGCACTTGACTGAACTTATTGTTTGGTCAGAACTCCGTATTTTCTAGGGTTAGGTTACATATCTACAAAACTTTAAATCAGGAGTGTAGCGTTCTATGTACCACTTATAATGTCTGTTATTCAAAGAGGCATTCCAGCTGCAGTTACTGAATGCACTCAGTTGCATATGACCTTCTTCCAAAAGGTAGAGTCCTCTAAACTAAGAAGCCCTTTAATATCGATTAAATAACCATTATGAATATTTTTATATGCTCATTCAAATCCTGTGTGGTTATTGCTTATTGGAATATTGTTTATCAGCTATTCGCTGTAATAGGATTTTGGGGGGAAATGTATTTTTGAATAATATGGGGACAAAATAATACTTACAGTAATCTTGCGTTTAGTGCTTATATGGTTGAAGGGAAGACCAATTAGATCATCCTTTCCAGTTCAAGGTCCCCCCCATTCTCGTGTCCTTATTCCTAGAATGTAAATGATTATGTTTTCAGATACAGATTCCATATGCTGCTACTCTAGCTGGGACCTGAAATGACTTGAGTCCGGCACTAACTATTACCTCACTAGGTTCTTGCCGATTAATAAATGCCCGGTGTTCTAGACTCTTCAGAAGATACTAAGGTATGAAAGTAGGTAGGTTTAGCGAAAGAGCTAAAAATCCATTAATAAACCAAAGTCATCATTTTTTCCAGAATATTTTTATTTTTTGATTTAATTGAACATGGAGTAAAGGCACCAAAATAATGTGGCACACTGGGGTGCAGACAGGCCAAATGAATCATTGGTGACATGTTACACTTTTTTTTTTCCTATGTGGATATTTGTTCTTTAAATTGACTGTCGATTTCTTTTTGAAGTTTGTATGATTGCACCTATGTTTAACTAATCTGTATTTTTGTATATTCAAGGCAATAACTTTGTTCTCAATAGTGGTATTGCTTGGTTACAGTGTTATAATGTCCTATAAGCATATTTTTGTTTTTTCAAGAATGAGCAATAATGAATGTCAATGCCCTTTCTGGGTGAGACAGAATAGGGTTGCAGAAAGTGCCAATGTTTTGCCAGTTTCATGCAGAATTCAAAGCAGCAATTGTTTAAAAGCATAGCCGGGGTTGGCTTTGTCAATAAAAAATTGCTGATTTATATTATTTGACTAAATTGCCAAAACGTCAGTACTTTCAGCAAACCAGGTCCAATTTTATGTTTTACCCTTGACCTTTACATATAGGATTTTGTTACCTGCAGTATAGGGTTTCCAAGTTCCTAAACCTCCGCTCCGACTGTTGAATTTTCCTGCCAGTTGTAGTATCAAAGTATGACCTGTTCAAACCAGAAACGCCTTAATCTGTTGTGGAACTGCATCTCCCCAGTATCTCCTTCTACCAAAGCTGGAGGAACATTCTGTTTAACGGGCTTGAGAACAATGGCTGATGTAATTGCATACAGAGTAAATGTCTGTCCAATCCAACCATATATATGCTGCTATGAGGAGTTTCATTTCTCAGAAATAAGTCTGCACACATTTGTGAATTAGAACTCATTGTAATGTTTACAGTTTATTGGTTTTCTATGATTATGTGCAATCTGATCTGTAAAATGAAACCACTATATACAGAGTTGTTTAAAGTTATATTCGTATATTTTGTATTTTGTACTGTCAAATTAAATAATTTTTCACCATACTTTTTATATATAAATTTTTTGGGGAGGTTAACCAGGTACTTCTCATTCCTATACATCCAATTAAGGGTAGTATACAATAAGCTGTGACATTTTACAGCTAGGGAGTGTCCTATTAGCCCAGATAGTCAGCAATTATTTCCCGCATGTAAAACCAAATCTGGGATAAGCGCCCATTTTCACTGCAAGAAGTCCAACAAATACACCTAGGTCTGCATCAAGGACCTATGTATTTTTGTATATTTACTGTGGATTAATCAAGTAGAAAAAACAGGATTTATTTTACTCACACATCTGTGGCATGAGTAAAAAGTGCTGGTTTTCCGTTATCCGAATAGCTACCTGTTTTAACCCTTTGAGTGGTGGGTTTTGCTGGGGCAAGACAAACCTACCCAGCAAAACCCACCACAGACCTGTCGTCCATCTTCCACCTCACCCCCCTCCTCTCCCTCTCCCTCATCTCTGCTCCGGCGATCATATGCCGGAGCTCATGTGCACTGCCTTTGCCCCAGCCACTGATCATAATAGGTGGCGGACTCGGGGATGCTTGGGAGGACTCTGGGATGCTTGGGAGGACTCTGGCCGGAAATCCCGAGTTCCCCCGAGCCACACTGAACATCCCAGGGCCTGCCGTCTGCCTATTACTAGAACTAATGGCGGCCAGCTCCGGCCTACAATCGCTAGAGGGGAGAGCAGAGCGGCCACTGGGGGGGTGCCCGGACAGGTGATGCGCCAGTGGTACACAGCTGCAGACACCACTGGCGCACGCCTTCATCTTAGTGGTATGCCCGGAAAATGTCCAGGACAGCCCGCTGTGACAGCGCAGCTGAGACCGGAAAATTTCCGGGCTTACCACTCAAGTAGTTAAATGCGCACTTTTTTGTTTTCCTGTACTTTACGTCGGAAGAACCCTTAAGTCTTATTTATCTGTATTCTGTCTAATTCCTATGGTTGGCCATAATTACAGTTTTGTTGAACAGCTAGCAACTAAAATGTATCATGTACTTGGGGAGGATCGGATACAGAAGAAAGAAGGGTAGAGGTAATACCAGGTGGAAAAAGATAGGATTAGGTAGAAAATGAGTGCTAGGTGGAGGAGGGGGTACAAATGTAGGAAATATAACGAGTTATACATGATTTACATTATACAGTGGGTTATAGATTAATTTTGATAGAGACTTCATAAACATTTTATTTGTAATGGTTTCTTTGCTAGGCAGTGGTTTACATATATGGTTTTTCCTGGGTGTGGTATGATGGGCCCATAGTCAGGATCCCGACCGACATCAGAATCCCGACCGCTGGTACTCCAACAGGAGCAAAGAAGCCTCTTGCGGGCTTGCTGCGCTCGCCATGCTGCATTTTTCTCTCCCGCTACGGGAGTTGTGGACCTGACCGTCAGTTACAGTCGGAATTCTGATGTTGGCATACTGACTGTCAGGATGCTGACATCCGGCACCCTCTTTCCCTCCAAGTTAGGTTTTATTCTGATCACAACATTGAGGCATACAGAGGTTTCCATTTCTGTTTTGGTTTTTAGTGAGATTACTGCTCCATTCTTATTTCTAGCAATGCATCATGTTACAGCCTCCTGAGTTACCGTTGTATGTCAGACACTGAATTTGTCCAGTGGATGTCACTAGTGCGTCATGTTTGTTCTGAAACAGAATCTACAGTCAGTACATGTTGGTGGATTATAGCAAAATAAAGCACTGCAGGCATGTTCTTGTAGATGATGTTATAGCCTTGTTTTTTTTCACAGCAATAAAGCACATAATGTAAGTGACTTAGGGGGGTATTCAATCTGGGCCACTATTTACGACGGGGGGAAAAGCGGTGAACGCCTATTCAATGCTGTCTTTCCTGACAGCATTGAAGAGGCAGTTCGACAGAATGGGCCAGACTTTAAAAGCAGTCGGGCCCGTTTTGTCGATTTTGGCCGTGAATTGTCGCGATCACGGCCAAATAGCGACAATACACGGCTGTTTACGCAGACACGCCCTCTTTTCGCCAATCAAAAAGTGGGACATTGAATCGCACCTGGCGATCTGCGGTCGAACAAAACGAAAACAGGCCAGGGTCACAGCTGTCTGGCCAGATCGACTGTCGTGACCTGGGATTGAATACCCCCCTTAATGAGAATGACGGGTAGAATCTATTTTTTCCATTGTTACTTACATGTACAGTTGGAGGTCACAAAAAATGACTGTAGTCTTCAGTCTGATTGCTGTTCTTATTAAATACATTTCACACAGCAATGGAAACCTTGTTAGTGGGGAACACAGTAATGTAAACGGAAAAATAGACTAAAAAATACAATGGTCTTGGTAAAGCAATGAAAGCAGCACTTGATTGAAATGGTCTATTCCCCATCTGAGCCCAGGACTTGTCTTTTTCTTATTCTTGCATTGTGTTGCACATCAAACACTTCTACTATCAGTTATAGGTGAAAATATTATTATGGCTACTTTGGACTATGATTTCATGCCTAGGTACCAGAGTTTGGCCATGCACTTTTACCTTTGTACAAGCATAGTCACATAACCAGGATCTTCTGGTCCTTCTCATGCAGCACCCAAATATGACACAATGTGGCAGAAATGTGACTCCTCCAAAATGTTGTGAATGTAATGCTTAAGGACAGCAGTTATCGTTACTGCTGTCAGAGTTACATTTAGTACATAGGGGGGATATTTATGTGAAATATGCAGCACAAAGGCTAAACAAAATTTTTCAGGGAGTTGTGTTGGCGAATATGATCAAACTTCAGGCAACTGCAGGGTGTGTCTGTAATCAGTGACACTTGTAATTAGCAATGCTTTAGCTGCAGGAAAACAGGTAACGGTGAAGAGTAGGGCTGAAAGTCGTGGTGTAATGTCTCTAATCAGCTGATCACCAGTAACAGAAGCTCTGGAGCTCTTGGTGATATGCCAGCAATGCTGCAGATCGAGAAGATTAAAAGAAGGTAGGTACCATTTGAGATTGGAGCGTAGACATCGGTCTCACTACTACTGAGGTCTCATGCCCTGTAGAACAGACTGCCTTTTTGGATCTAGGGTAAATATATTATCCCCAGCACGATTTGTGCATGTGTAACATTTTCTGCGTTACTGATTCACCTTGGTAAAGGGCAAGCCACAGCATTGAGATGTTTTAACATCTTAATTGCCGATGTGGGGGAGTGAAAACTTTTCCCCCACTGGTGATGGTGGCCAGGCCCACCAACCTGCACACTTCTCCTTCATACATGAGGCTTCTTTCCATATTGGCGCTGATACCGCTTCGCTATAATGAGCATACATTAACCGCTACAGAATGGTTGGTACTTATGTAGTATCTGGGCGCCAGATTTTTTGATTGTATGCCTTAAGTTAAGGCATACAATCAGATGCGATATCGCATACGACTATATCGCATGCGATGACCCGATTTTTTCCATAGGATTCAATGTTAAAATGGACTGAGTCCATTTTAACATGGAATTCAATGGGAAAAAGGGGTCCTTTTCATACCCCTACTATCCAAGTGGGCATGGAGTTGGATATAAACCTGTGGCGAGCGTAGCGAGCGGACACAGAATACCGTCCCCTCGCGGGGCTCGCCACGCTTCGGGCTCGGTGGCTCGCTACAGGTTTATATCCAACTCCATGCCCACTTGGATAGTAGGGGTATGAAAAGGACCCCTTTTTCCCATTGAATTCTATGTTAAAATGGACTCAGACCATTTTAACATTGAATCCTATGGAAAAATCGGGTCCATCGCATCGCATCCGATTTGGTCGCATGCGATGTGATGTGCCTGATCCGACCCGATTTCTAAATCGGGCGCCCAGATACTACATAAGTACCGAATGGTTTATCAGTCTGCAAAGTACAAGCTGATGTGGTGAGCAATGGCTATACACGGGTGCAAGTTGGATACTGGTACAATATAAGTATACTTTAAGAAGCTGGAGACTTGTATAGCGGATTATAGCATACACTTGATTAACGCAGTTTGAAGGTAAAAACACTTTTCTTGGAAGTTGGAGACTTGTTTAACTGATCTCAGCATTCACTTGTTAACATGATAATATAGAGAAGAATGCTTTACTTGAGAACGTCTTTTAATGGTGATCACCCATAAAGCTGAACTGGAAATATCAGATGCACAGAAGGTATACAAGTGCTCAGTCTAGGGCGGGACGGGTTAGTCCCTTTTTATAGAAACGTAATGAGGCAGGACAACTGGACTGAAAACATCAATGTACTTGTTAGACTAGGGAAAGCTGGAAGCAAAGCTAGCACTAGCATAACATATAGCAGATAATGGCTCTGCAGAACCTTGGAGCCAAACTCTTTTTCTTTTCTTTTTTACATGGTTCGGGGGTACCCTACTACCCATGAAATTTAACGGTACAGCAAAAACTGCCTTTCAACAAGATTTTTGTTCAATTGGTCATTATCAGCTATCCAATTAGAAGGGGGGGGGGGGTGTGGAACCATAAGAATCAGCAACTCTCTGATGGTTATTCACTCTTCAAGAGAGCAGCTTAGTGCTATGGGTGGCCCTTTCGTTTGCTTTCTGTGGTCTCCCTCCGCTCAGAGGACCTGAAATTTCAGTATGAGATTATATTTTGGCCGTGGCTTTAAAGAACCGTTATCAGTGCCAGCAGTGGGAACTAATAGGTTAAAAATAAAACAAACCTAGAAATGATGGCAGATAACCAAATTGCCCATCCAGTCTGCCCTTCAGGGTTAGATACAAATACAAGGATGGTTGCGCTGAACACTAAACACAGGTGGTGAAGTACATTCAAATAAAATTACATTTATAAGTGAAAAACTATTTTGTTAAACATGAGCTCATTAGCTTAAAAAAGTAATAAGAAGTAAATGTTCAAGAAAATGCTGCTGCAATAGATTGTAAACTCTTTAAATAGGTTAGTAAAGTCACCTTAATGCGTTTTACTGCTCCTGCAGCTTTTTTGACCTTGAAAAGCTGCAGGAGCAGTGAAACGCGTTGGTCATTGGTACACAAAAACTGCTGCCATCATCAACCCTTGTCCAAGTGTGTCTCCTGGTCCCATGACAAAATTGGAGGGACAACTAGATCCCACTGTAGCGGTGGATTGCAGGGATCCCAGCACGGGCATCCTTTCCATCTGTGGAGGAACGCCACCTCTGTAACTTGCCGAGTCAGGACCCAGCATCCCCCCTCCTCCGCTTTGATGATCCACCTTTTTTGGAGGAATGCCACCTCTGCCAATATAACTGGAGGAGTTCCAGTGTAGTGCTACCACATCTTCTTACCACCTGATATCAGGACCAACCATACTCTCTTTGGGCCCAAAAGAGGACAGGACACACCTGGAGCTAAAGTGGCTTTACTAACCTATTTAAAGTGTGCACAATCTATTGCAGAAGCATTTTCTTGTACATTTACATCTTATTACTGTTTTAAGCTAGTGAGCTCATGGTTTTTTAACAAAATAGTTTTTCACTGATAAATGTTATTTTATTTGAATGTACTACACCACCTGTGTTTAGTGTTCAGCGCAACCATCCTTGTATTTGTATTGTTTTCTCTAAGGGGGTGACAACCCTTTTTTGGGGTTGCATTTTGCCAAAGAAGTACCATACAGGCGCCCTTTTCAGATACCCTGGTATCTGTTTCTTTTCCTTCAGGGTTAGAGTATTAGGAATAGAGTATTGGGGTTGGGGGTTTTGTGTTAGGGTATTAGGGTTGCTTTAGGGTATTAAGGTAAGTTGGGGTTTCTCTATGTCCTAGATTTCATGGATTGTACTGGATTTCGGTTGTGTCCCAGCGCTAGTGAATCCAGCAGGCAGGTGTGAGGCAGAGGCTTGTCAAGTATACAGGACACAGGTCTGATAGCTGAATATTCCAGCAGGGAGTCAGTGGCAGGCCCAGTTTAAATTTCAGGCATCTGGTGGGTGGGTATTCCTGCAGGCAGGCCCAGTATACAAGCCAGGAAGTTTAAAGGTGCATACACACGGGCCTTTATCGCTGGCAATATGGTCGCTGAGCGACCATATTGCCAGCGATTGGAGTGTGCACAACACAATTACACAACAGTATACAAGGCTATGGGTGTGGATGGTAGGGGGGGTGAGGAAGCCTGAAGCTTAATTGACCAGACAGACACATATAAGGGGAGGGCAATAAATAGAAACACATCAAGAAAACATTAGACATTGTGAAGTGAGCGAGAAGGGGCCACAGTCCCAAAGTCTTATAAAACAGTTCAAACAAGGGGAGAGGACCAGAAGAAGCCGGGTTTAGTCCTCAACCATTGATTTTGTATGCAAACCATACAGTTTACATAGGCAGATGATCTGTATATGTATGTAATCTACTGTACTTCCCTTCCTTGTTTCTTCCTGATGTCCTTTTTGCTAATTTCCTTAACACTGAAGTGCCAAATGGTATAGCGAGCACCAGTGTATAAAAGCACCCGTGGATTTTGTATTCAGTTCTAGTGTGTGTGTGTGTGTGTGTGTTAAATCATTACACAAAAGGACCATCTTATGGCAAGAAAGATTTTATAAATTTAATATAGACAGCTTATCATACTGTCGTAGCTTAGTATATAAGATATGAATCTTTGCTAAGGCAATATGTGCTAATTTACATAGTTACATAGTAGGTAAGGCTGAAAAAAGACTTGCGTCCATCTAGTTCAACCTGGTATAGATATCTATTGCTGATTTGGTTGGTTCTGGTATTTTACAGACAAATTATATTTCTTATTTGTACCCATGGATGTTTTTCTCCAGTAAATGTTTGTCCAACTTTGCCTTGAACGCATTTAATGAGCCAGCCGTTACCACCTCTCTGGGAAGAGAGTTCCAGAGTTTGACTGTTCTGACTGTAAAGAAATTCTTTCTACTAGCTGAATGAAATCTTTTTTCTTCTAATCTATACTCATGCCCTCGCGTCCTAGATTCCTTTCTAGTAGAAAATAGGGTGTGTGACAGTTCCTTATATTGGCCCTTGATATACTTGTACATGTTGAGCATGTCCCCCCTTAAACGTCTCTTTTCTAATGTAAATAGTCCCAAATTGCTTAATCTCTCCCCGTAGCTTAAATTCTCCATTCCCCTAATAAGCTTTGTTGCTCGCCTTTGGACTTTTTCTAATTCTATGATGTCCTTTTTATAGTGTGGGGCCCAGAACTGTACTCCGTACTCTAGGTGAGGTCTCACCAATGCTTTATATAGTGGCATAATTACCCTTGAGTCCCTAGTTTCCATTCCCCTCTTAACCCCTTCCTGACAGAGCTAGTTTTTGCGTTCCTGACAGAGCCATTTTTTTCAAATCTGACATGTCTCACTTAAGTGGGGATAACTTTTTTTTGCTTTTACTTATCCCAGTGATTTTGAGATTGGTTTTTTCGTGACACATTGTACTTCAAATTAGTGGTAAATTTGGGTCGATACAGTCTGTGTTTTTTTGTGAAAAATACCAAAATGTCGTGAAAAAATGGAAAATTTAGCGATTTGCAAAATGTTAAATTTTCTGCTTGTGAGACAAATAATCATACCACTCAAAATAGTTAATAACTAACATAGACCATATGTCTACTTTATGTTGCCATCATTATTTCAACTTCCTTTTAATTTTTTTGGACACTAGGAGGCTTCAAATATGAATAGCAAATTCTCAAATTTTCAAGAAAATTTCAAACACTGATTTTTTTAGGGACCAGTTCAGTTCTGATGTGACTTTGAGGGACTTGTATGTGAGACACCCCCATAAATGATGCCATTTCAAAAACTGCACCCCTCACAGTATTCAAAACAGCATTTTGGAAGTTTGTTAACCCTTTAGGTGTTTCACAGGAATTAAAACAAAGTGTAGGTGAAATTTCAAAATTTCATTTTTTTTGCAGATTTGCAAATTTAATACATTTTTCTAAGGAACACAGTACATTTTACTAGAGAAATGTGACTAAAAATTGATTCCCCCAATTCTTTGGTTTTCATAAATATCCTATATGTGGCCCTAGTGTGCACGGTGACCAAACCACAGGCTTCATAATAGAAGGAGCACCTACTTGATTTTGGAGCCTCCTTTTTATGAGATTATTTTTTAGGAACCATGTAGGTTTCTAGGCACCATAAGATGCTAAAAGTTAGGTACCCCCCCACAAGTGACCCCATTTTGCAAACTACACCCTTCAGGGAATTCATCTAGGGGTATAGTGTACATTTCAAACCCCCAGGGGTTTCACCAATTGTGGTACAACTGGGCAGTGAAAATGAAAAAAAAAAAATTTTCATTTTCACAGCTCAGTTGTATCAAAATTGGTGAAACCCCTGGGGGTTTGAAATGTACACTATACCCCTTGATGAATTCCCTGAAGGGTGTAGTTTGCAAAATGGGGTCACTTGTGGGGGGGTTCCACTGTATGGGTGTTTCGGGGGTCATTCAACCAGAATCTGTGCTGCAAAATCCAAAAATCACTCCTTCCCTTCTGAGTCCTGCCATGCACCCAACTGGTATTTTTTGGTCACACATGAGGCATTGCCGTACTCGGGAGAAATTGGGGCACAGATTTTGGGGTGCTTTGTCTCCTTCATTCCTTGTGAAAATGAAAAATTTTGAGCCAGATCTGCATTTTTGTGTAAAAAAATGTAATTTTTTACACAAAAATGCAGTTCTGGCTCAAAATTTTTTATTTTCACAAGGAATGAAGGAGACAAAGCACCCCAAAATCTGTGCCCCAATTTCTCCCGAGTACGGCAATGCCTCACGTGTGACCAAAAAATACCAGTTGGGTGCATGGCAGGACTCAGAAGGGAAGGAGTGATTTTTGGTGGCGGAATGAATGGTGGGTGCTATGTCGCATTAGCAAGACCCCCGAAGCACCAATACAGTGGAACCCCCCCACAAGTGACCCCATTTTGGTCACCAGCTTTGGGAGGGGGGCTGGCGCTGCGGCTGGCGGGGGGGTGGGAGGGGTGCTGGCGCTGCGGCAGCCGGTTGGGTGGGAGGGTTTGGGGGGCTGCCGGGTGGGAGGGGGGGGGGGGCTGGCGATCGTTGGTGATCGGTGCGGTATACGCACACACACACACACACACACACACACACATATTTATATATATGTGTGTGTATATATATATATATATATATATATATATATATATATATATATATATATATATATATATATATATATATATATACATATATATACACACACATATATATATATATATATATATATATATATATATATATATATATATATATGTGTGTGTGTATATATATATATATATATATATATACACACATTTGCACATTTTTTTATTTTATTTTATTTTTTACTTTTCCAGCAGCAGCATGATGCTGCTGCTGCTGCTGCTGCGGGGGGGAGGGGGGAGGAGGGGAGCGCAGCGTGCGCTCCGGACGTAGCGGTTGAGCCGCTGGAGCTGCTGCTGCTGCCGGGTGAGTGCCCGGCGGGTGGGAGGGGGGTGCTGCCGCTCGGTGGTGATCGGTGCTGCACCGATCACCACCGTTTTCTGTGTTACCGAGCGGCTTAGCCGCCGGTAACACAGGAAACGCTGTGATTGACTGTTCAGATTTGAACAGCCAATCACAGCGATCGCCGACCGGGGGGGGCACCCCTGCCCCCCCCTGGGCGACGAGGGGGGATGTCTGCTGTCAGGGACAGCAGACATCACCTAACTGTCACTGCGTCTCTAGACGCAGTGACAGTTAGAAACCATGACGTACATTTATGCCATGTGTCGGGAAGTACTTCCCGACCATGACGTAAATGTACGTCAAATGTCGGGAAGGGGTTAATACATGCCAGAATTTTGTTGGCCTTTTTTGTAGCTACATTACAATGGGCACTACATCCTAGATTGCTGTCTATTTGGACTCCTAGATCCTTTTCAAGTATGGAATTACCCAGTTCCTCTCCGCTAAGGTTGTAACTTGCACACTGGTTGTGTCTCCCAAGGTGCATAACCTTACATTTATCTACATTGAACCTCATCTTCCATTTTTTTGCCCACTCATCTAGAATTGCAAGATCATTTTGAAGCATGGTGACATCTACATTTACATAGTAATTAACATTACTTGTGATATAAATCAGTCAAATAAATAGTAATTGCCTCCCGTTTGCATAGTCTCTCGGGAATGAAAACTGCATCGTCTTTCAAATAGGCTCTAATATCCTTAAATTACATAGATACATACAGCACTAGGAATTATTTTTATTACACTGGCAGAAAAATGTATATGAAGTTAAATGTTCTACTATAGAGGAAATTACCATTATGAGCATGGTAACACTGGTATAAATGGAATACTTTGTAAACGAAGAAAATTCTGAATGATGTACTTCATAAAACTACAGAATTGTATTCATGTCTAGGATGCAGATTCTTGGTTTTGCAGCTTTTGTAATGTAATGGCATTGGATGCACATCACACAGCTTGCATTTAGTACTCACATCTCCATGCTATCCCTAGTAATATTGACTGCAAGGACTACTGCTTTTGAGCTTGAAACTACGCTGTAGGCTGTATGCTGTACATCTCAATAGTGGTGGGAGTTCTTTTTTTTTTGGGGGGGGGGGGGGGTTGTATGTGTTTCACATGATTGTAAATGAGCCACATGCTGTAAACATGCACTAGGTTGACAGAAGCAATAGGTAGACACCTGTCAACATGGATTCCAATTAGTATGCCACACACACTTCTCTCTGTATACTTTACCACCCACATGGACAATAATTGGTAATGGTAAAGCACAGAATGAAAAAGTACAAAAGTGGGGGAGAAAAAGTGAACCTCGGTGGTTTAGCATCTCCAAGCTGGGTGGTAGTCCCTTTTAAAGGATAACTGGAACCTCTACTTTCAGGAATTGGGCCTTTCCTTTGAGCTTCTTCAATTTCATCATGTAATAGGTATGAGATGTAAATAATGCATCTTACTATTTAAATGCCAATTGGAATCTGTAGCTTGCCTTACTGAGAGTATGCACTTTGCTTTGAGTCAGGTCACCTAAGAACAGTAGAAAATGTAAACCAAAACAGAATGTGTGAAAAGTGGGTGGCGGCCAGGCCACCATTCGCAAGGTGAGGTTTGGTGGACTCGCTAGGCTGTGAATTCACAGCCCTGTGAATCAACCAGAATAACCCTCTACAGATGTAGCACCTCTCAGCCATCCCAGGGAATGGATCGCTGGCTGAGAGGCACTGCATTATGCTGGGTACACACCAGGACGACTAGGGCCCGATCCCCACAATCTAGATCCAATTCCGATCAATTGGATGTAGATTGTGTGCTGATTGGGCCCTTTTCTGACCTGGTGTGGACCGATACCGATCCGATGCGCGGTCCCGCGGGTCGGTCGGTCGTTATTGAGATCCTACCTGCTGCAGGTAGGATCTCAATGACGACCATACAGCTGGGTGCGGGTCGCCATAGTATCGGACCCGCTCACGGTGCACATCGTGAGCGGGTCGGACGAGACACTGACGACCCGCTCACGATATGCATCATGAGCGGGTCGTCCTGGTGTGTACCCTACATAACTCTCCCAATTCACCCTCAGTACTTAAAGACACAGGGGGTTATTCTGGTTCACTCCTTCTGGCAAATTCCTTCTTAAATGGACAAAATCATGTGCAATGGAGGGGGGGGGGGCAGATGTAACACGTGCAGAGAGAATTAGTGCTTTTATTCTTACACTGCAATATAGATCTCACTTTGAAGTTAAACCCCACCAAAATCTAATTCTCTCTGCACAAGTAACATCTGCCCCACCTGCAGTGCACATGGTTTTGTCTATCTAAGAAGGAATTTACAAAAAATGTTAATAGACTGAAAAACTATTTGGCTGCAGTTTATTGAGTCCATGTTTCTCCTAAGTGGGTAGCCTTATAGGTATTTTTTTTGGTAATGTACAGTATGTGCCTATGCACATCCTTGCTGGCGGGTCGCCAGAACGTACGCGCTGGCGACCCGCCAGCAGCCTCGCCAGCGAGGAGACTGAGACGCGCGTGCGTCTCACGCGCACGCGCGTCTCAGTCTCCGTCGCTAGCGCGGCGGAAACCCCGTCCGTCTCCGCCTCAGGGAGACGGACGGGGTTAGGGGGGATGCGGGCAGGCGGCGGGGACCCCGGGTTACCGCCGGCAAGCCGGCGGGGACCCGGGGAAACGTATGGAAGCGCCGTCGGAAGGGGGCGCGCGCGCCTCTCGTGCGCGCGCGTCCCCTTCTCACGATCGCCATGGCGCTGGCGGGGGATGGCGGCTGGTGACGCCAGCGCCATCCCCTGCCAAGATGGGAACAGACCCATCTGTATAATACAGACATTTTAGCGTACTTCATGGAGGCTTTATTGCCATTACCTCAGCGGGGATAGCTTTTCTAAGGAGACTATGCTAGAGACACGGCAATTAGTGGCCATTATTTTCTAGCGCCAAGCTACAACATATTTTATATTTGCATACATTTTATAGGAATATGACGCACCAGCTTTTTCATTTTATAGTAATCCATTTTCTGTGGTCTGCGACTGAAGATGCAGCATCGGATCACCATTTTGGCCAAAGACCACAGAAAATGGAGTACTTGGACTGCAGATACTGGCAGAAGGCATCTAGGTACTTATGTATTATCTGGGCTCCCATGTTAAATGCACACCATTTTTTCATACCCCTACTATACAACTACGCATGGAGTTGATTTTATATAGTGTAGCGAGCCACCGTGCCCGGAGCGTGGCGAGCGGACGCGGTCTCATAAGAAAAACGGGAGTCCAGATATTACAGAAGTACCGGCATCTATTTCCTACAACAGCAGTTCCCAAACTTTTTCCTCTACTGTACCACTTGGTTTGGCTTTTCATTTATGAGATCCCCTCCTCTCAATTTGAAATACCCACAATACTTGTGAAGGGAGCGGCAGTGAGCAGTATGCGTGTCCTTTATAATAAGGAGTACAGGAAGTGGCGAGGTATAGTTAATCTCCACAGCGATGGGAAACTACTTCTGCCATTGGGAGTCTTCTTCCTTTTCTTCCACCATTACCAATATTAATTTCAAGTACCCCCAACCAGTCTGCAGTGTACCTCCAGGGGGTACTTGTTCCCCATGTTGGGAACCACTGTCATTAGAATATTTCTGTATGGCATTGCAAAGCCGTTCCTTGTGGTTGTACAATACCAACCATATCAGGATCCGGTCCATGATTTGCTGTTGCCCAGCTGAGCCAGATACTTTGTATCATCAGTGTCAGACTGAGGCAAGAAGGGCCTACCGTGGAAATGCAATGGTAGGGGCCCATGCTTAGATAACCATTTAACCCCTTAATACTGTACATTTACATATGTAATGCTGCTATTGTATGCATATTTATGTACCATAGAGCATCATATTACTGTGCAATATTATGAGTTGAACTTGATCCTTAGAGGTGGGAAGGGGACACCCAGGCAGTGAGGCTCACCGGAGGTTCACCGGAGGTTCACCCTGTACCCCTGTGGACCAGTCCAACCCTGAGTGTCATGCAAAGAACAAGCTATTAGATCAGTGGTTCCCAACCCTGGTCCTCAAGTACCCCCAACAGTGCACGTTTTCCAGGTCACCCAGCAGGTGCACTTATTATTCAGGCACATTTGAAAAGATCCACAGTTGGAGCTAATTATAGCACTTGTGATTCTGTGTGGAGACCTGCAAAACATGCACTGTTGGGGGTACTTGAGGACCAGGATTGGGAACCGCTGTACTAGATGATATGCAGGCTAAACAATTTGAATTATTGTGCTTCAGCTATTTCTTTTGTCACTTAAAAACCTTTTGCCCATGTACTGTAAAAGTGCACATCTTAAGCTAAAGAGAAAACCCCTTTTACAAGGCCATCATAAACATTTGCTCATTTCTTATACAGAGCCTCTTAACATAATGTAGGGATCCTACGAGTGCAGTCAACCTGGTAAATTGCAGAGAGTGTTATTCTTTGCTTACCAGTTTATGTAATCTGGATTTCTAGCGACCTTTTACAAGCAGACTCCAATTATGTTGCTAAAGTAGCAAGCATTCCTGTAGAAAGTGATAGAAAGGCATTCAATATATAGATTAGTCAATATCCTGATTAAGCAACATCATCTCTGCATGTCTCTAGAGGAGCCATATTGCTTTGCTATATTTTCTCATGCCTTTGTGAAATGATCTGTTGTAAAGTATGCTATTTACTATGATTGTTTGTTTATTTAGTGCTAATATTTTGATGATTGTATAATATGTTCCTGCACTGCACATAATGGATACAGTATGTATAAGTTCACATTAAGATTTTTGTGTCTATAGCTCCACACACACTACGCAATTCTTTAAAATATATTGCTCAGAAGGGCCCTTCTGGGGGATATTGTTAGTTTTTATGCTCAATATCGTTAACAATGACTGCTCCAATGCATTGTTAACAACCCTCCGTCATCTGTGCATGCAGCTTAATTTGAGGATCCAATACGTAATGCCGGCGGTCGGAATCCCGGCGGTCGGAATCCCGACACTGGAATCCCGACCGCCGAAATCCCGACATGGGGGGGACGTGGATATCTTTAACTGATATTTTCAGTGTGTGTTCGCTATATTGTTTGCCCAGCAACACCGCCGATATAGTTAACTAATCGGGTAGTGTTTAAGAAAGGATCGTATGCAAATATCGCATGTGATTTGCATATGATTTGATCCGCGATGCGATTTAGCACCCCCCACTATCCACGTCAGCCCAAAGCGTGGCGAGCAGACGCAGAATACACGTCAAGTTATCCACGTCCCCTCGCGGGGCTCGCTACGCTTGTCACGCTTCGGGCTCGGTGGCTTGCTGCGCTCGCAACACTTTATAACATCAACTCCACGGCGATGTGGATAGTGGGGCTATGAACAAGTCAGGAGGATGCATACCGCCTCCCCTCGCAGGGCTCGCCACACTTCGGGGTGGCGTGGATTTTGTGGGTGTGCAAAATGTGCTAAATCGCATCGTATGCACTGTGATCCGCAGGCAGGGGAAACGTGTAACTACAAAAGTACCATCGCATCACATCACACGCGATCGCATGCGATGCGATTTCCCTGCTGCCATGAAACTACACAAGTACCCAATCTGACAATGTGAGCCAACACCTCAACCACATCTGACACATCTGACATCTACCATGCACAGTGAGAATCCCAAAGAAGTACCTATTGGGGTGCAAGAGAATACTCTTTCTTGGTTGGCAGAGCTGGAAGAATTTCCAAACCTAATTAAATACAGTTCCTATATACAACATTCCAGGGCTATGGGGGTTAATCAGGCCTGATCGCTGGGCTGCTTATTTGCAGATTCCTGTGATCCGGTAATCGTAGCCCAGCCAGAGTGAAATCCAGCCCTGTGCAAGCCTGCAAATCGCTGCGCATGGCTTTCCAAAATTACGCGGATCAGTGATTAGCAGCTAATCCTTATGCAAGACACTTACCATTGAATGATTATTTGTCTGTGCATAGCCCAGGACTTGGCGGCTGCCATAGAAATATGCTGAACGGGGCTGTTGCTGATGCCTCACATCCTCCCCTCAAATGCATGGGCACGTCTGCATTTTCCCCAAGGCTCCCAGAAAATGGATGTTTCCACCCCCAATCAACTTGAGTATGGCCAGCAATCAAAAAGTAGCAGGATTTTATTGCAGGATGGCCTTGCGCATATGTACTACGAGCCATAAACATGCACAGTTTGCAGATTATCGCCCAGCTTTTAAATTTATAGCCATGTCCCTGTCTGGGTCAAGTAGGACACACAAAATGGTCTCATCCACTGTATGTCTACTGTAAATGTGACACTGTAAATGTGTTAAGCTTACTTCCAAAGGACCTACTGTAGAACCTAGGTTTTTTTTTTTAAAGCGGTAATCATTTACACAGCAAAACCAGTTTGATTTAAAAAAAAAAAAAACAACAACTGGAGATTTCTTACCAAATCTCTCAATTTCTAAATCTCTCATCTGATTACATTTTACCCATAGGCCTTTATTCAGATCTGATTGCCAGGGCCGGCGCTACCCACTCAGCAGCTCCTGCAAAGCAGGGAGGCGCCATGCTGAAAAGGCGCCATCTCCCTCCCTGCTCTGCTAAAGCTGCCTCACTGTCACTGCCTCCTGCACGCCGCCCGCAGCGCCTGTCTGACAGCGGGCGGCAGTATGGAGAAGCTGAGCAGCTCCCTGCACCGCACACACTGTCCTCCTCCTGCGACCTGCCCCCTTTTCCTCACAGACACTTGCGCTGAGGGATATAGCGCTGTCTGTGAATGCCTGGATGACATGTCATGTCCGGATCCGCCCCCTACCCATTGCTCCCTGCACCTGTCAGCTGTCAATCAAATGATGAACAGGCAGCAGCGCCGCCTCCCCTTCCTTCCCTCTTCTCAGTGTGCTGTGCCAGTGCCGCTGCCAGTCCTCAACACTCCGCCCCCTCTTCTTCCAACTCCTCCTTCTCTCCCCTCCTTTCCCCCTCAGTCACGAGTGCTGCACATACTTTTTGTACTGCTTTTGGATCGCATCGCACACACATTGCATGCATGCCGTGCGATGCGATCTAGCTAATAACGTATGCGATTCTCGCAGCGTGTATGGGCACCTTTAGTGCCTGCAACATTTTGATGACACAGCACTGAGATGGTGTATGCATACATGTACCAGAGATACTCCATAGGATCGCATGTTGCATACACTCCCACAATCGGGCTGCAGCTTGTTGCAATGGCAATGTGAAAGGGCGCAAAATGTATGGTTTGCAGGAGGGCGCTGGACACCCTAGCACCGGCCCTGCTGATTGCAGTACAAATTTGTTTGGAAAATGGGCAAAACCATGTGCACTGTAGGTTGGGCAGATGTAACGTGCAGAGAGAGTTATACGGCCTACACACATGCCGATATTAAGGCATTTTCTAAGCGATTTTGCTTAGTTTGGCAAAGTCGCTTAGAAAATGCCCTCACATCGTTGTGTGTGTGGGGACTATATCGGCAGCAATGCGCGTCTTTATCACTGGCCGAAATTGATGGACAGTGTCCATCAATATCGGCATCGGCAGGGTTCTCCCACCGGAGAACACTGGCGCTGTCTGCTCGCTTAGCACACAGAGCTGGCAGAATGGCCCGACGTAGCACAGCTAGGTCGCCCTACACACATCGGCATGTGTGTAGGGCCCATTAGATTTGTGTGAGTTATTCTGTTTCTGTGCTGCATTATTTTTACACTGCAATTTAGATTTCAGTTTCAACACACCCCAATAACATTCTAAACATATGCTCATTTTCACTTATGAAATTAGTCCTAAAGGAACAAAGAAAAAAACTAAAAGAAACTTCAGAAAGAGTAGATCTTCTACAAACACTCATTGAACCTTTTGCGACAATGGATACCTTCCCAAACTTAGAAAATGGGCAAAACCATGTGCACTGTAGGTGGGGCAGATGTAACATGTGCAGAAAGAGTTAGATTTGTGTGAGTTATTCTGTTACTGTGCAGGGTAAATACTGTCTGAAATCTAAATTGCAGTGTAAAAATAATGCAGCCAGTATTTACCCTGCACAGAAACAGAATAACTCACACAAATCTAACTCTCTCTGCACATGTTACATCTGCCCCACCTACAGTGCACATGGTTTTGACCATTTTCCAAACAAATTTGTACTGCGATCAGATATGAATAAAGGCCATAGTGTTATGTATTGTTTGAGGAGGGCCCAAACCGGTATCTTTTCTAGGGCCCTGTGAGGTCTAAATCCACATCTTGCTGTGTAAATAACCCCCTATGTTACTTAATCTTCCATTTTGTTAGTGCTTTAGCTGCACATTGTCCCTGCACACACTTATTTATTGTTTGAAAAAAGATGAAGTATGATTTTAGTGGATTACATCATTGCAAGCCACTTGTCTACAGGAAGTGTTTGTTATGTGGATAGTGGGGCTATGAACAAGTCAGGAGGATGCATACCGCCTCCCCTCGCAGGGCTCGCCACACTTCGGGGTGGCGTGGATTTTGTGGGTGTGCAAAATGTGCTAAATCGCATCGTATGCACTGTGATCCGCAGGCAGGGGAAACGTGTAACTACAAAAGTACCATCGCATCACATCACACGCGATCGCATGCGATGCGATTTCCCTGCTGCCATGAAACTACACAAGTACCCAATCTGACAATGTGAGCCAACACCTCAACCACATCTGACACATCTGACATCTACCATGCACAGTGAGAATCCCAAAGAAGTACCTATTGGGGTGCAAGAGAATACTCTTTCTTGGTTGGCAGAGCTGGAAGAATTTCCAAACCTAATTAAATACAGTTCCTATATACAACATTCCAGGGCTATGGGGGTTAATCAGGCCTGATCGCTGGGCTGCTTATTTGCAGATTCCTGTGATCCGGTAATCGTAGCCCAGCCAGAGTGAAATCCAGCCCTGTGCAAGCCTGCAAATCGCTGCGCATGGCTTTCCAAAATTACGCGGATCAGTGATTAGCAGCTAATCCTTATGCAAGACACTTACCATTGAATGATTATTTGTCTGTGCATAGCCCAGGACTTGGCGGCTGCCATAGAAATATGCTGAACGGGGCTGTTGCTGATGCCTCACATCCTCCCCTCAAATGCATGGGCACGTCTGCATTTTCCCCAAGGCTCCCAGAAAATGGATGTTTCCACCCCCAATCAACTTGAGTATGGCCAGCAATCAAAAAGTAGCAGGATTTTATTGCAGGATGGCCTTGCGCATATGTACTACGAGCCATAAACATGCACAGTTTGCAGATTATCGCCCAGCTTTTAAATTTATAGCCATGTCCCTGTCTGGGTCAAGTAGGACACACAAAATGGTCTCATCCACTGTATGTCTACTGTAAATGTGACACTGTAAATGTGTTAAGCTTACTTCCAAAGGACCTACTGTAGAACCTAGGTTTTTTTTTTTAAAGCGGTAATCATTTACACAGCAAAACCAGTTTGATTTAAAAAAAAAAAAAACAACAACTGGAGATTTCTTACCAAATCTCTCAATTTCTAAATCTCTCATCTGATTACATTTTACCCATAGGCCTTTATTCAGATCTGATTGCCAGGGCCGGCGCTACCCACTCAGCAGCTCCTGCAAAGCAGGGAGGCGCCATGCTGAAAAGGCGCCATCTCCCTCCCTGCTCTGCTAAAGCTGCCTCACTGTCACTGCCTCCTGCACGCCGCCCGCAGCGCCTGTCTGACAGCGGGCGGCAGTATGGAGAAGCTGAGCAGCTCCCTGCACCGCACACACTGTCCTCCTCCTGCGACCTGCCCCCTTTTCCTCACAGACACTTGCGCTGAGGGATATAGCGCTGTCTGTGAATGCCTGGATGACATGTCATGTCCGGATCCGCCCCCTACCCATTGCTCCCTGCACCTGTCAGCTGTCAATCAAATGATGAACAGGCAGCAGCGCCGCCTCCCCTTCCTTCCCTCTTCTCAGTGTGCTGTGCCAGTGCCGCTGCCAGTCCTCAACACTCCGCCCCCTCTTCTTCCAACTCCTCCTTCTCTCCCCTCCTTTCCCCCTCAGTCACGAGTGCTGCACATACTTTTTGTACTGCTTTTGGATCGCATCGCACACACATTGCATGCATGCCGTGCGATGCGATCTAGCTAATAACGTATGCGATTCTCGCAGCGTGTATGGGCACCTTTAGTGCCTGCAACATTTTGATGACACAGCACTGAGATGGTGTATGCATACATGTACCAGAGATACTCCATAGGATCGCATGTTGCATACACTCCCACAATCGGGCTGCAGCTTGTTGCAATGGCAATGTGAAAGGGCGCAAAATGTATGGTTTGCAGGAGGGCGCTGGACACCCTAGCACCGGCCCTGCTGATTGCAGTACAAATTTGTTTGGAAAATGGGCAAAACCATGTGCACTGTAGGTTGGGCAGATGTAACGTGCAGAGAGAGTTATACGGCCTACACACATGCCGATATTAAGGCATTTTCTAAGCGATTTTGCTTAGTTTGGCAAAGTCGCTTAGAAAATGCCCTCACATCGTTGTGTGTGTGGGGACTATATCGGCAGCAATGCGCGTCTTTATCACTGGCCGAAATTGATGGACAGTGTCCATCAATATCGGCATCGGCAGGGTTCTCCCACCGGAGAACACTGGCGCTGTCTGCTCGCTTAGCACACAGAGCTGGCAGAATGGCCCGACGTAGCACAGCTAGGTCGCCCTACACACATCGGCATGTGTGTAGGGCCCATTAGATTTGTGTGAGTTATTCTGTTTCTGTGCTGCATTATTTTTACACTGCAATTTAGATTTCAGTTTCAACACACCCCAATAACATTCTAAACATATGCTCATTTTCACTTATGAAATTAGTCCTAAAGGAACAAAGAAAAAAACTAAAAGAAACTTCAGAAAGAGTAGATCTTCTACAAACACTCATTGAACCTTTTGCGACAATGGATACCTTCCCAAACTTAGAAAATGGGCAAAACCATGTGCACTGTAGGTGGGGCAGATGTAACATGTGCAGAAAGAGTTAGATTTGTGTGAGTTATTCTGTTACTGTGCAGGGTAAATACTGTCTGAAATCTAAATTGCAGTGTAAAAATAATGCAGCCAGTATTTACCCTGCACAGAAACAGAATAACTCACACAAATCTAACTCTCTCTGCACATGTTACATCTGCCCCACCTACAGTGCACATGGTTTTGACCATTTTCCAAACAAATTTGTACTGCGATCAGATATGAATAAAGGCCATAGTGTTATGTATTGTTTGAGGAGGGCCCAAACCGGTATCTTTTCTAGGGCCCTGTGAGGTCTAAATCCACATCTTGCTGTGTAAATAACCCCCTATGTTACTTAATCTTCCATTTTGTTAGTGCTTTAGCTGCACATTGTCCCTGCACACACTTATTTATTGTTTGAAAAAAGATGAAGTATGATTTTAGTGGATTACATCATTGCAAGCCACTTGTCTACAGGAAGTGTTTGTTACAGAGGAAGTATTGTTATACAGGAATTACTACGCAGCCATAGTCCAGTATGACTTGCCGATATTACAGACTGCATCTTTTCAGACTCCTGCGGTGATTTACACACAGACCACTTTACTGTCACCTTGTTATTTTTACAGTATTTTGTTTGCTTTTCTTACATCAGTTAATACATACAGTTGTCGTTAATAAATAATGGATGGAGACTCTTGTCTCTGCAAGGATCAAAAGAATTGACAACGAATGTTCACTTTAGATTTATGTAGCTCTCATTCAAACTTAAAGTAGTGGAACTTTCACATTGCCATATCATGTGAATCAAAACTAATACTTGCAAAGGATTTATTCTGAAAGTTTGAATAATTACTAAATTATAGAGCTTACATTAGAGATCAAAAATGAATATGAAATATTCTTTACTTTTTATTTATTTAAATCTGTGAATTTAAATACATTATTTGGGAAGACTTGGATATCTTGAAATATTATCAAACGATTGTTATAGGAATAATTGATGTCGGAGTCCAGTCTGAAACAAGAGTACTTATTTATCTCAATTAATGGCACATGAGCTGACTGCAGAAGCCTGAGCCACAGAAGAATGGCGTACAAACAATATAAACTAGGTCAAGTTATTTCAGAGATGGTTTTATAGTGAGCAAGTCATTGAAGTCCTTTTCCACATTTCATAATGATTGTTTTCAGATGTGACTTACTGATAAATAATACCGAGAAATGTTTAACATGGGATAAACATTCGACAGAAAAAATTAATTGGAACTCTACTTTATAAATTGATACCATAACATTAACCATTTAAGTGCCAACATCCACTATGAGAGATGTTCTAAATATGTGCTAAAAATTCCAGCGTCGCTCACCTTTGTTATATAAATTCAAATAAAAAATTGTGTGTAAAAAAAAATAATTATATTTTTATATATTATATTATATTTTTTAAATGTATGCTTGGCAATTTTCACACCTATTTAGACAAATTCAATTGGCACTTAGGGGCCCATTTATCATGGATCGCATTTAGAATGTGCAATATTACATCCTACCGTTAGGATCGCATTTTACAATGTGATCCTGGGAGGTATCATCCCTGACACACAGGGACAGGGCACCGAAAGGAGCCCGTCCCTGTGATGTGCTGAGCCCGGACACTGGGGGGTCTGCACATGCGCAGTGAGCACTGACCCCCTGCCGACCCCGCTAACCGCACTGCCCCGGCAGCATTGCAGTGTGTAGCCCATAGGCTACAATGGGGTACCACCATCTCAGAATGTCGATAGCTTGGGGATGCAAAGCGCCGCTGCCCAATGTTGATACATCGGGCAGCATGGGGGAGGTGGCAGGTGGGATTGCAGCAGGGATTGGAGATTCCTGCTGCGGCCCCTCCTAAATATATTGGGGTGATACTTAAAATTTGTAGCTATCCTCCGATAATGGGTGTTTTGGGGGATTTAGCCGCAATTATTGAGTGATAAATGGGCCCCTAAAAGGGTTAATACATGTGTGTGAGTAGACCAAGACATATCAATAGGATGTATATTTGATAAAATTAATATAGTTATGTTATGTCAACATATATGCATACTCTATTGCAATGTTTTCAATGCCAAACTTTCTTTCCAACGGTGTATATAAATAAAGAAATTTACATTTTTTTAATATAGTTACACACATAATACATTCAAATATAGCACAGATCTTTACAAGTTATGAGGTAAATTCCTTTGTATATACTACACAGGAAGAATAGTTGTGATATTTATTAGAAGTTTCTTATATAGTGCGGCAATTTCCATTGCACATTATATTTGGAAACAGTGATAAAAACAAAACTGGGTAATAACAGACATTCATAGAGGTAGGAAAGCCCTGCTCGCAAGCTTCTTTAATCAATATACTCTTGATTGGCTGCCGGGACGCGAGCGCAGATTGTCTGATGGCCCAGTCACACGGATACACTACAGTGAGGGGAAGGAGAGAAGCGCAATGTGCCTCAGAGGGGAAGAGGCAGCAGTGTCGGTCAATAGAGGGACAGGCGGGCAGGCGGCTGCAGAGTGGTCGAGCCACCCGGATCATTACCGCGAGCTTAAACGACGGGTTGACGACCTCTGTTTTAGACCATTTCTTTTTTCTTTGGTCACTGCACTAATGCATTTATAACATTAATGAAGACATTAGAAGATGCTAATCTAGATTGCCCCTCGTCCCTACTTTTTTGGCTTCTAAGTTGAATACATATTTCTGGTTGCACCTCCTTATTTACTAATTTAATTAAATACAGTAATTTAGGGGTGAAATAGTGATACTAACCATAAGCTGTGTGGAATCACAACCTCTATCTATATAGTTCTTTGTAGACCTCAGAGATCTTTCTAGTATACTTTTAAGATCCCCACACAATTATACAATTGTGCACTTTTAACCCGTTCCCGATGCATCGGGCCAAGAAATCGGTTGAGAAGCACCCAAATTGTATGTACCTAGCCTCCAAATCTGAACCAATGTGTAGTCCTGTGCACCTCAGATCGGAGGTGTAGATCACAAGGTCTGCAGGTAGGATTTGTCTGATCCTGCGGCCCTTGCTGAGATCGCATACGATATATTGCATGCAGTCCTGCTGCCCGACAGCTCCCTGGTGGCCAGTTGGTGGGTATCGCATGCGAGGAAGGCATGCAATAACTCTCAGTAATGTACAGGCACCTTTACTTAGGTGATTACAGCCCTATTTCTAAGCGATCTGAGTATTCGGTTTTGTCACTGAGGCGAACAACATCCAAACACACGATCAGCTGCGGGGAGACAGAAGACAGTTACATAGTATTTTAAGGCTGACTATTTTAAGACTCACATCCATCCAGTTCAACCTCAGTGTATTAGCTTCATCCCTTGTTATACGAAGTGTATACTGATATATTTGAGGACAGATTATGATTATTGCTTGTACCCCTGTGTTTTTATCCAATTTTGTCCAACCTTATTTTAAACGTATATATTGTGTCTGCCGACACCACATCTCCAGGAAGAGAGTTCCATAGTTTGGCTGCCCTTACTGTAAAAATCTTCTTTCCTCTAATCTGCAGGTTCTCAAACTCGGTCCTCAGGACCCCACGCAGTGCATGTTTTGCAGGTCTCCTCACAGAATCAAGTGAAATAATTAGCTTCACTTGTGGATCTTTTAAAATGTGTCAGTGAGTAATAAGTGCACCTGCCAGGTGACCTGGAAAACATGAACTGTGTGGGGCCCTGAGGACCGAGTTTGTGAACCACTGCTCTAATCTAAACTCATGTCCTTGAGTCCTTCCTTACAGTAGAAAGGACATCTGACAGCTCCTTATATTGGCCCCTGGTACATTTGTACATGTTAAGCACGTCCCCCCTTAAACGTCTCTTTTCTAGCGTAAACAGATCTAAATGGTTCAATCTATCTTCATAGCTTAAATTCTCCATTCCCTTTATTAGTTTGGTTGCTCTTCTTTGGACTTTTTTCAGTTCTTTAATGTCATTTTTAAAGTGTGGGGCCCAGAATTGTACCCAATATTCTAGATGTGGTCTAACCAATGCCTTGTACAGTGGCATAATTACATTTGAATTCCTAGGATTTTGTCTGACCTGTCTGCTTTTCTTATTCTCTTTTGCTCTGTTTTCCTTCCTGTTTCTTCACCAACATTATGGCAGTTAATGTAAATGAAGGTTTCATGCTGCTCAAATTCTAAACTATGTGAGATATGTAGAAAGAGCACAAATTCTACCTATGTAGAATTAACATGTGCCCATATTAAATAGACATCAGAATTAATATTTTATAAGAAAGAAGACGTTTTGGAAGAGAGATTCAATTGTATTGCTGTCATTTCAGAATACCTATAAAAGGGCCTTTAATTATTGAAGAAACTTTCAGGTTTATACAGTGGGTTACAGTCATAAATATCACAGGCTAATGTGATACTTTATGCTATGTATTACAGAACAAATCAGGCCTTATTTTCCCTTTGACAATTTGTTGCCTATTGTGGCGATACAGTATGTATGACTTATGTCAAGAAGATGTCTGCCAGATAGAGTTGTGACCCCACTGACCAATAGGAAGCCGCGGGTAGAGAAATGTTTGGTCTGTGCAGTGACAGTCCCACAGGGTACATAGGCAGCACAGTAGCACACTCATCCGCATAAACTTTCTGTGGCTCGATTAGGGCAAAGGAGGAACTCAGATTTCACTTATAGCATTCTTTTAAGGGGCAAAGTACTACTTATTATGAAATTCTTGTGAGCTTTCCTTGAACACAGTTCTTTGTCATCTGACAATTTGTCAGGCTACTTAACTGCTGGAGTAATTTCATCCATATAGAGTGTGTGTGTATGTATATGTATAATATATATAATATATATATATATATATATATATATATATATATATATATATATATATATATATATATAGGCAGGAAGAAGGCGGCACTCGTCAGGCTGAAGAAAAGGTCCTTTTATTACCGACCGTTTTGAGGTTACCCCCCGTCGTCAGGGTAGGACAGCAGATACAAAGTACATACAAACAAACACTGACATATATAGCAACACATAAGGCACACCCCCAGTGCACCAATTAGCAAACAAATCAGACTCACCTGCCGGACGGCGGGACATGCTTCAATGCCTGACAGTCAGAGGTTCCTAGTAACGGCATGTCACTCTATCTCCAGTGCAGCGTTGTCCAGCCGGAAGTGCCGCCGGGAGCATCAGCACACTACAATGTGTGACTTCCGCCCTCCAGCACAACGCGTTCACGGCCGTGCCAACCCAGACAGGAAGTGTGTCATGCCAGCTTAGGCTCTGATTGGATCCTGATCTGTTCCCTAGCAACCAAGTTGTCAACTATACACGCTCAGTTGCAATGCCTCACTGAGCGCTAAAAATAGTACACAACATACCAGCAGCATGTTGGCGTTGACCACTTTAACACATTAAAGTATCACCTTTTTGCATGAGACCCAGAGTGACGCCCATCTGTTCCATATATATATATATATATATATATATATATATATATATTCAGAAAAGAGGGCACTCGGGGACTCCAACTTGGTGAAGACAGTGGACTGGTTTATTAGACAGTCATGTGCGTCGTCAACGTTTCGGGGTCGCCCCCGTCGTCAGGACATTAACAGTGAAAAACAGTGTCCTGACGACGGGGGCGACCCCGAAACGTTGACGACGCACCTGACTGTCTAATAAACCAGTCCACTGCCTTCACCAAGTTGGAGTCCCCGAGTGCCCTCTTTTCTGAATTTGTACATTTGGGACTGCAAGGTTCCTAACTGCAGGCACCGGGGCAAGCTACGCCAGGCTCCACCTAAGCCCGGGAGTGCCAGTTCTCTTGGACTAATATATATATATATATATATATATATATATATATGTACTCTTTACCTAGAAGGGCGCCCACGATTTTGATCGTGGGCATCGTTAGTAAAAAATCAGGGCCATCGCGGGCATTGAATGCACTAAAAAATTGGGTGCGATGCGACCGACGCGATGCACACGATTTCCCATAGGGAACAATGTTAAATGTCCCAATTGACCCGATTTTCCTGTTCAATGTCTCAATTGACCCGATTTTTCCATAGGAAACAATGTTAAATGGCCCACAGAGGCCAAATAGGTACCCTGAAGTGTGAAATGGCCCCCACAATTGTTAACGCCACCCCACGATCAACGTGAACCCGAAGCGTGGCGAGCGGCGGCGGTACGTGTCCTACGACCTTTTCATACCCCCACTTTCCACTTCGGCGTGGAGTTGAGAATAGAAAGTGTGGCGAGTCCGAAGCGTGGCGAGCGTAGCGAGCAGCTGTAAAGCCCGCGAAGGGACGCGGATACCTGTGAAGGTATCCGCGTCCCCTCGCGGGGCTCGCTGCGCTCGCCACGCTTCGGGCTCGGTGGCTTGCTGCGCTCGCCACACTTTCTATTCTCATCTCCACGCCGACGTGGATAGTGGGGGTATGAAAAGGTCGTAGGACGCGTACCGCCGCCCCTCGCGGGCTCGCTGCACTCGCCACGCATCGGGTTGACGTTGATCGTGGGGTGGCGTTAACAATTGTGGGGGCCATTTCACACTTCAGAGTGCCTATTTGGCCTCTGTGGCCCATTTAACATGGTTTCCTATGGAAAAATCGGGTCAATTGAGACATTGAACAGGAAAATCGGGTCAATTGGGACATTTAACATTCTTCCCTATGGGAAATCGCGGGCATCGCGTCGGTCGCATCGCACCCGATTTTTTAGTGCATGCAATGCCCGCGATGGGCACCCTTCTAGGTAAAGAGTACCTATAAAACTGTTAAAAAGGTTGGGATCACCCAGACAATTCCGACTTATTTATCAAATGAGTTGCATAAGCAATCGAACATATAGTCAAGACATTGGCAAGGTTACAAATAATGCATTTTATGTGAAATAATAGTTTTGGCCTTAAATCTTTGCTTTAGTCAAAGAATGCTCCTTTTGCAGCAATTACAGCATTGCAGACCTTTGGCATTCTAGCTGTTAATTTGATGAGTTAATCTAAATACATTTCACCACATGCAACAACTCAATGGGGTTGTGATCTGGTGACTGCACTGGCCACTCCATTACAGACAGAATACCAGCTGACTGCTTCTTACCTCAATAGTTCTTGCATCATTTGGAAGTGTGCTGTCATTGGAAGGGTCATTGTCCTGTTGGAGGAGGAAATTGGCTCCAATCAAGTGCTGTCTAGAGGTGTTGCAAAATGTAGTGATAGCTTTCCTTATTCAAAATCCCTTTTACCTTGTACAACTCACCAACTTTATCAGCACAAAGCACACCCAGACCTTCACATTACCTCCACCATGCTTAACAGATGGCATCAGGCCCTCTTCCAGCATCTTTTGACTAGTTCTGTGTCTCACAAATGTTGTGTGTGATCCAAACACTTCAAACTTCGATTAGTCTGTCCATAATACTTTTTTCCAATCTTTTGCCCATATTATCCACTTTTCCTTTTATTGGCCAGTCTCAGACATGGCTTTTTCTTTGCCACTAGAAAACCAGCATCCCGAAGTCGCCTCTTCACTGTAGACATTGACATTTTGCGGGTACCATTTAATGAAGATGCTAGTTGGGACCTGTAAAATGTCTATCTCAAACTAGAGACTCTAATGTACTTGTCCTTTACCTAAGTAACAGTAGGAGTTATAGCCTGGACAATATAGATATAACCTAGCTCCCATATGCAGGAGGTAACATTAAAACCTGGGCAGAAAAGGGAGGTAGCAAACGAGGGGCAGATCTATTAAGCCTTAACAAGAGATAAATGCAAGGGTGATAAGGAGAGATAAACGTCCAGCCAATCAGCTCCTTACTGACTTTTTTCAAACACAGGTTGTAACATGGCAGTTAGCAGGTGATTGGCTGTGCGTTTATCTCTCCTTATCGCCCTTGCATTTATCTCTTGTTAAGGCTTAATACATCTGCCCCACTATCGTTTCTTGTAGACAAATATAATGTTAATGAAAAAATGCTTCTATTAAATATCATTGTCCAATGAGTTACAGTATGGATGAAATTGGGTTAGGGAATGGAGGGGAGATGAGAAACAAATAAACAAACAAACAGACTTTCAATATCCTGAGTAAATTTGTAAAAATAATAGACAACATCATAATATCACATAGAAAAATGTATGGATAGAGATTATATCAATTAGAGAACAATGATTGGTGGTTTTACACAGCATGACTGCATATACAGTATGTTTAAAAGGAACCTAGCATTTAAACTTGGAGTGTCATATGTGAGACAATATACTTTTCAAGTGTGCGATGGTGTTCGAAGGAGGTCACAATCAAGAAAAGCATTGTGTCCCATGTGTCAAATTATATAGCATAAACATTCATGTCACTAGGCCAAAAAGGCCCTGAAACCAGGATAGCGAATTTCAAATGGGGTTTCCTGTATCAGGAATAATGGTATTCCAGCCCAAAACCTGAAACATGAAGACATCTTGAGAAAATCCTAACCTTGAGTGCAGTGTGTTATCAGTCAGAGACACCTGGTGTAAGTTCTAAGGAGTTCCCATTAACCCCTTCCCGACATTTGACGTATATATACGTCATGGCCGGGATGTACTTCCCGACACATGACGTATATATACGTCATGACTTTAAACTGTCCCCGCGTCTATAGACGTGGTGACAGTTTAAACATGTCTGCTGTCCCTGACCGCAGACATGTCCCAGCATGTCCAGGGGGGGCGGCGATGCCTCCCCCCGTCGGCGATCGCTGTGATTGGCTGTTCAATGTGAACAGCCAATCGCAGCGTTTTCCTGTGTTACCGGCGAATATGACGCTCGGTAACACAGGTGTCAATCACCGCCGGGTGTGAGGGGGCATGAGGGGGTCACCGGTGATGACCACACCTCACCCCACCTGCCCCCAAGGCTGTGATTGGTCCGACAGACCAATCACAGCCATAGCGTGTTATTTAAACTAACGGTGACTGCGCTGCAGACGCCATTCCGGTCTGGAATTGCGTGCAGAGCGGTCACCGGCCAATCTGTCGTGATATACATACCTGATCCTTGCCTGATCCTTGCCTGATACTTACCTGATCACCGCTGGTAGCGTGCTGCCAGCAGCTGGATGCTTACTGGATCTTGTCACTTCCTGTGTGCTGCTGCTGCAGTGTCATAGAGTGACAGATAGTGACAGATAGTGACAGATAGTGACAGATAGTCAGAGATAGTGAGAGATAGTCAGAGATAGTCAGAGATAGTCAGAGATAGTGACAGAGAGTGATAGAGAGTGCTATATTTTGTGTCTGCTGCACCCCCTTTTGTGCTGATCAGTATATCTGTGCTGATCAGCAACTTTTTGGGGGTGCAGGGGTTATTTTTTTTATATATATATACCTGTCAGTTGCACCAAAGCTTGTGCTGCCTGTGCAACTGACTGCTGCCCCCCTGCTGCCCCCCCTTTTGTGCTGATCAGTATAAATTAACTGATCAGCAACTTTTTTGGGGGTCCAGGGTTTTTTTTTTTTATATATACCCTGTCAGGTTGCACCCACAGTTGTGTGCCTGCTGCCCCTCACTGCTAATCAGTGTTGCATCACTGCATCACTGATCTGCAGTTTTTTTTTTTTTTGGAGAGTGCAGTGGGGTTTTGTTTTTACACCCACGTTGCTTTTGTGGGTGTCCTGTGGCCGCTGAGCGCTGATCAGTGATGTACATCACTGAACAGCATTTTTGGCACAGGGTTGATATAATTTTTTTTCTGCAGTTTTTTTAAATAGTTTTTTTTTGGAGAGTGCTGTGGTTTATTTTTTTTAAATTGTTTTTACACCCACGTTGCTTTTGTGGGTGTCCTGTGACCACTGAGCGCTGATCAGTGACGTACATCACTGAACAGCATTTTTGGCACAGGGTTGATATAATTTTTTTTTTTTGGATCAAATTCCTGTTGCCTTTGAGCGCTGTTCAGTGACGGACGTTACTGACCAACATCTGTGCTCAATTTTTGGCGCAGGACCTTTTTTTTTTTTTTTTTTTTAACCCCTTCAATATTTTTTTTTTTATTGGGATCAAATTCCTGTATAAAGTATTTTTTTTTCTGCACTACATACACACTACACACTACATACCCCCCGTGTTGAAATAAAGTTTGTACCCCCCCTACACTATACACGTGTTGAAACATTACACTTACAGAAACACAAAAATAAAAATGGCATCCCAAATGTCATCCCAAATGTCATCCCAGTCATCCAGAAGAATGTATTCAGCGGAGGAGGCATATGCCATGCTTGCCTCTGACTGTGACACAGCCAGTGATGCAAGCGGGGAATTTGAAGGATTCGTCTTAAGCTCCTCTTCCTCCTCCGTATGGACCCCACCACCAGACAATTTTGAGCCCCAGGTTCCTGAGTTTTTGGCCATCCCAGGAATCCAATTTGATTCAACAGGTCTCAGAGAAATTGACTTTTTCAAATTATTTTTCTCTGATGATTTTATAAATTTAATGGTGGACCAAAGTAATTTATATGCCCAGCAGTTTATTGCTCAAAACCCCACGTCATCATTTGCTAGGTAGACCCCTGTAGATGCAGTAGAGATGATGACGTTTTGGGGTCTGGTGTTACATATGGGCATAGTAAAAAAGCCAGAAATTAGGCAATATTGGAGTACAGATGTTCTGTACAGCACCCCACTTTACCGTATGGCCATGGCTCGGACTCGTTTTGAGACAATCCTTAAATTTTTACATTACACCGTTAATGCACAGTGCCCACCCAGAGATGATCCCACCTTTGACCGGCTATTCAAAGTCAGGCCGGTCATTGATCATTTCAGTGCCAAATTTGCAGAGATGTACATCCCTGAAAAATTTATTTGTATCGACGAGTGCCTTATACATTTTAAAGGAAGGGTTAAATTCCGCCAGTACCTTCCCAATAAGAGGGCAAGGTATGGCATAAAAATGTATAAGCTGTGTGAAAGCACCTCAGGGTACACCCACAGGTTTAGGGTATATGAAGGGAAGGACTCAAGAATTGAACCGCCAGAATGCCCCCCCTCCCTCGTAGGTGTTAGTGGAAAAATTGTCTGGGATTTAGTGCACCCCTTCCTGGATAAAGGTTATCACCTCTATGTGGATAACTTTTACACTAGCATCCCCCTGTTTAAGGCCCTTGGTTCAAGAGGTACAGCAGCTTGCGGTACTGTGCGCAAGAACCAAAGAGGCCTCCCAAAAACGCACGTTGCCCAATTACTGAGAAGGGGTGAAAGCTGGGGAATATGCACCGAAAATATGTTGTTGGTCAAATATAAGGACAAGAGGGATGTCCTTATACTGACAACAATTCATGGAGACAGTACCACCTCCGTCCCTGTACGAGGTACCAGTACCCACACCTCAAAACCTAATTGTATCCTAGATTACAATAAGTACATGGGCGGAGTGGATCTTTCAGATCAGGTACTGAAGCCGTACAGTCCCCTGCGGAAAACAAAAATCTGGTACAAGAAGCTGGCCGTGTATATCATCCAGATGGCACTGTATAACGCTTACGTGCTATTCCGTTCTACCAGCCAGAGGGGGACATTTATGCACTTTCAAGAGGAAGTCATAAAGGGCCTAATATTTGGGAACCAGCAGGCAGAGGGCCCCAGTACTTCTAGTACTGGCCTCCGTATTGTACCAGGGTAGCATTTTCCTAATGAAATCCCCTCCACTGCAAAAAAGGGCAGGACACAAAAAAGTGCAAAGTTTGCTATAAAAAGGGAATAAGAAAGGATACTATTTTCCACTGTGAAACTTGCCCCGACAAACCCGGCCTATGTATAAAGGAGTGTTTTAAAATATACCACACATCTATGGATTATTAGGTTCATCATTTCACCGTGCTTCGGGGGTCTTGCTAATGCCACATAGCACCCACCATTCATTCCACCAGAATCTTAGCTGCAAAATCCAAAAATCACTCCTTCCCTTCTGAGTCCTGCCATGCACCCAACTGGTATTTTTTGGTCACATATGAGGCATTGCCATATTCGGGAGAAATTGGGGCACAGATTTTGGGGTGCTTTTTCTCCTTCATACCTTATGAAAATGAAAAATTTTGAGCCAGAACTGCATTTTTGTGTAAAAAAATTTAATTTTTCATTTGCACAGCCCAGTTGTATCAAAATTGGTGAAACCCCTGGGGGTTTGAAATGTACACTATACCCCTAGATGAATTCCCTGAGGGGTGTAGTTTGCAAAATGGGGTCACTTGTGGGGGGTTCCACTGTATTGGTGCTTTGGGGGTCTTGCTAATGCGACATAGCACCCACCAACATTCCACCAGAATCTGTGCTGCAAAATCCAAATATCACTCCTTCCCTTCTGAGTCCTGCCATTTTTTGGTCACACATGAGGCATTGCCGTACTCGGGAGAAATTGGGGCACAGATTTTGGGGTGCTTTGTCTCCTTCATTCCTTGTGAAAATGAAAAATTTTGAGCCAGAACTGCATTTTTGTGTAAAAAATGTAATTTTTCATTTTCACTGCCCAGATGTACCACAATTGGTGAAACCCCTGGGGGTTTGAAATGTACACTATACCCCTAGATGAATTCCCTGAGGGGTGTAGTTTGCAAAATGGGATCACTTGTGGGGGGGGTTCCACTGTATTGGTGCTTCGGGGGTCTTGTTAATGCCACATAGCACCCACCATTCATTCCACCAGAATCTGAGCTGCAAAATCCAAAAATCACTCCTTCCCTTCTGAGTCCTGCCATGCACCCAAATGGTATTTTTTGGTCACATGTGAGGCATTGCCGTACTCTGGAGAAATTGGGGCACAGATTTTGGGGTGCTTTGTCTCCTTCATTCCTTGTGAAAATGAAAAATTTTGAGCCAGAACTGCATTTTTGTGTAAAAAATTTAATTTTTCATTTTCACTGCCCAGTTGTACCACAATTGGTGAAACCCCTGGGGGTTTGAAATGTACACTATACCCCTAGATGAATTCCCTGAGGGGTGTAGTTTGCAAAATGGGGTCACTTGTGGGGGGGTTCCACTGTATTGGTGCTTCGGGGGTCTTGCTAATGCCACATAGCACCCACCATTCATTCCACCAGAATCTGAGCTGCAAAATCCAAAAATCACTCCTTCCCTTCTGAGTCCTGCCATGCACCCAAATGGTATTTTTTGGTCACATGTGAGGCATTGCCGTACTCGGGAGAAATTGGGGCACAGATTTTGGGGTGCTTTTTCTCCTTCATACCTTATGAAAATGAAAAATTTTGAGCCAGAACTGCATTTTTGTGTAAAAAAATGTAATTTTATATTTGCACAGCCCAGTTGTATCAAAATTGGTGAAACCCCTGGGGGTTTGAAATGTACACTATACCCCTAGATGAATGCCCTGAGGGGTGTAGTTTGCAAAATGGGATCACTTGTGGGGGGGTTCCACTGTATTGGTGCTTCGGGGGTCTTGCTAATGCGACATAGCACCCACCAACATTCCACCAGAATCTGAGCTGCAAAATCTCAAAATCACTCCTTCCCTTCTGAGTCCTGCCATGCACCCAAATGGTATTTTTTGGTCACATGTGAGGCATTGCCGTACTCGGGAGAAATTGGGGCACAGATTTTGGGGTGCTTTGTCTCCTTCATTCCTTGTGAAAATGAAAAATTTTGAGCCAGAACTGCATTTTTGTGTAAAAAATTTAATTTTTTCATTTTCACTGCCCAGTTGTACCACAATTGGTGAAACCCCTGGGGGTTTGAAATGTACACTATACCCCTAGATGAATTCCCTGAGGGGTGTAGTTTGCAAAATGGGGTCACTTGTGGGGGGGGGTTCCACTGTATTGGTGCTTCGGGGGTCTTGCTAATGCGACATAGCACCCACCAACATTCCACCAGAATCTGAGCTGCAAAATCCAAAAATCACTCCTTCCCTTCTGAGTCCTGCCATGCACCCAAATGGTATTTTTTTGGTCACATGTGAGGCATTGCCGTACTCGGGAGAAATTGGGGCACAGATTTTGGGGTGCTTTTTCTCCTTCATACCTTATGAAAATGAAAATATTTGAGCCAGAACTGCATTTTTGTGTAAAAAAATGTAATTTTTCATTTGCACAGCCCAGTTGTATCAAAATTGGTGAAACCCCTGGGGGTTTGAAATGTACACTATACCCCTAGATGAATGCCCTGAGGGGTGTAGTTTGCAAAATGGGATCACTTGTGGGGGGGTTCCACTGTATTGGTGCTTCGGGGGTCTTGCTAATGCGACATAGCACCCACCAACATTCCACCAGAATCTGAGCTGCAAAATCTAAAAATCACTCCTTCCCTTCTGAGTCCTGCCATGCACCCAAATGGTATTTTTTGGTCACATGTGAGGCATTGCCGTACTCGGGAGAAATTGGGGCACAGATTTTGCGGTGCTTTGTCTCCTTCATTCCTTGTGAAAATGAAAAATTTTGAGCCAGAACTGCATTTTTGTGTAAAAAAATTAATTTTTCATTTTCACTGCCCAGTTGTACCACAATTGGTGAAACCCCTGGGGGTTTGAAATGTACACTATACCCCTAGATGAATTCCCTGAGGGGTGTAGTTTGCAAAATGGGATCACTTGTGGGGGGGTTCCACTGTATTGGTGCTTCGGGGGTCTTGCTAATGCGACATAGCACCCACCAACATTCCACCAGAATCTGAGATGCAAAATCCAAAAATCACTCCTTCCCTTCTGAGTCCTGCCATGCACCCAAATGGTATTTTTTGGTCACATGTGAGGCATTGCCGTACTCGGGAGAAATTGGGGCACAGATTTTGGGGTGCTTTTTCTCCTTCATACCTTATGAAAATGAAAAATTTTGAGCCAGAACTGCATTTTTGTGTATAAAATGTAATTTTTCATTTTCACAGCCCAGTTGTACCACAATTGGTGAAACCCCTGGGGGTTTGAAATGTACACTATACCCCTAGATGAATTCCCTGAGGGGTGTAGTTTGCAAAATGGGGTCACTTGGGGGGGAGGTTCCTAACTTTTAGCATCTTATGGTGCCTAGAAACCTACATGGTGCCTAAAAAATAATCTCATAAAAAGGAGGCTCCAAAATCAAGTAGGTGCTCCTTCTATTATGAAGCCTGTGGTTTGGTCAACGTGCACACTAGGGCCACATATAGGATATTTATGAAAACAAAAGAATTGGGGGAATCAATTTTTAGTCACATTTCTCTAGTAAAATCTACTGTGTTCCTTAGAAAAATGTATTAAAATTGAAAATCTGCAAAAAAAATGAAATTTTGAAATTTCACCTACACTTTGTTTTAATTCCTGTGAAACACCTAAAAATGCTGTTTTGAATACTGTGAGGGGTGCAGTTTTTGAAATGGCATCATTTATGGGGGTGTCTCACATACAAGTCCCTCAAAGTCACATCAGAACTGAACTGGTCCCTAAAAAAATTTGCTATTCATATTTTAAGCCTCCTAGTGTCCAAAAAGGAGGTTGAAATAATGATGGAAACATAAAGTAGACATATGGTCTATGTTAGTTATTAACTATTTTGAGTGGTATGATTATTTGTCTCACAAGCAGAAAATTTAACATTTTGAAAATTGCTAAATTTTCCAATTTTTACGACATTTTGGTATTTTTCACAAAAAAACACAGACTGTATCGACCCAAATTTACCACTAATTTGAAGTACAATGTGTCACGAGAAAACAATCTCAAAATCACTGGGATAAGTAAAAGCAAAAAAAAGTTATCCCCACTTAAGTGATACATGTCAGATTTGAAAAAAAGGGCTCTGTCAGGAAGGCAAAAACAGGCTGCGGCGGGAAGGGGTTAAAGTCCTTGCTTACAATCAAATGCCTAATTAGGTGAATTACATAAATTCCAAGAGTAGTTACCAACCTAATATATCACTGTTGAGAACATAACAATCAATCCTACTCCACAAGCTCCCTGCCTTGTGTCATCCTTGACTCTGAACTGGGCTTTATTTCTCTCATTTAATCCGTCTCTAAATCATGTTACATGCATCTTAAAAAACATATCCAAAATTCTTCCATACCTTACACAAGACACTGCAAAAACGCTAATCCATGCACTCATTATATCACGCATTGATTATTGCAATAGCCTACTTACCGAACTTCCTAAGAAAAGACTCACCACTACAATCCATTTTGAATGCAGCTGCGAGGCTGATCTTCCTGGCTAGATGTTCAACGTCTGCTGATCCCCTCTGTCAGTCCCTCCATTGCCTTGACAAAGAGACCATTGTGGTCAGGAAACGCATTGGCGGTGGAGTGGAGGGCAAGGAACTTTGGACTTTACACCGGGAGATGCTGCAGGGACGCCTGATTTATACCATCTGCCTATTTTGTCTACATCTCTTGTGTGGACAATACTACTCGGTAAGAGTCTAATGTTTTGAACCCTGCTGTATGTATTTTTTAATTGTGTGTGAATAAAGCGGTATTACACTATACCAGCTTTTTTATTTCATATGCTACAAGTGAAGAGACATCGTGGGAATCTAACGGTGATTTGACCGCTCCCATACAAGTCTACCCTAAAAAGTAGACAAACTTAAAGGGTACGAGTCCCCACTGTCCAAGGATTGAAGTGTACTGATTTATGATTGAAAACAACTTATCAAAACAGTATTATACTATTGTGGGTTTCTGTTTCTCTCTCTTTTCGGGTATTTATCCCATGAATTTGAGGGAAAAACTCCTGTTGAATAGCGCCTAGAGGACAATGTTGGTATTTTTATTTAATTTTATTTTTTGTATCTATGCTTTGTATGTAAGGTGATTCATACTTTCCAACATTACCTAAGGCAGCGACCAAGCGCACAGTTAGTCCAAAAAAACTCTTTTTTGCCAGACCCTCCATTGGTTGCCTGTATTTTACTGTATTTAATCTAAAAAACTTCTACTCCCATTCAAGGATATTAACCTGACTACACAAACATATATATCTTCGCTTATCTCAAAATATATCTCCACCAGACCTGTCGGCTCTGCAGAAGATATGCGTCTTATTACTAGATCCCATTCACAATTGCAGGACTTTCTTTGGGCATCACCCACCTCAGGACTGTCTTGCAATCTGGTGGGACTGCCAAACTATGGAATTTATCCCTCCTAATAACCCTATGGATTGTAAACATGCGAGCAGGACCCTCCTACCTCTGTTGCTTTGTTACTTCCTAGTTTGTTTTATCACTGTTCCCTTTTGTACAAAGCAACAGAATTTGCTGCGCTATATAAGAAACTGTAAATAAATAAATGTTTTGTAGAACAGTTTTGAACATTTCTAATTATCTCTTTCCTAAATTTTGTAAAGGTCTTCAAATTATATAACGATACTGTGCTTTCTAGATATGACCAAGAAACTGAGCAGCTTACATATTGTGGTGTACTTTTTCTTACTTTAAATCTTCCTAACTATAGCTATCTAAGGTTGAAGAGGAATTATCATTAACCTTTTGAGTACCAACATCTCTGTGAGAGATGCCCAAAAATATCTGCTAAAAATGCCAACATCTCTGTGAGCGATGCACAAAATATGAGTGCCAACAGCTCTGTGAGAGATATGCAAAATATAGGCTAAAAATGCCAGCGTCGCTTACATTTGTTATATGAATTCAAATAAAAATGTTGTGTAAAAAAAGATAATATTTCATATAAAAGGTAAACATTTCAGCTCATTATGATGAATAAAAATGTTTGTAAATTTTGACCAATTTTGACAAATTCACTTGGCACTCAAAGGTTTAAACAACTGAAATTGCCAAGTAGATGTAATTTCTGGATTCTTGTGTTCAAGGTGTAATGCTTTATTCCCTATAAGATAAAATGGTACTTGTTTCCTAGCACGGCGCCTGTCGTGAGTGATTGCATACCTTAAGTAAAGCTAACTTAAGGTATGCGATGGACGCGACCAATGCGATATTTGGCTATTTTTAGCCTTTATTGACGGCAATGAGAAAATCGCGTTGATCGCGTCCATCGCATGCCATTATAATGGCACACGATGCGACTGACGCGATCAACGCGATATTACATAGGGAGCAATGTTAAATTAGCCGGCTATTACAAAATCGCGTTGATCGCGTCTATCGCATGCCATTATAATGCCATCCGATGTGACCGACGCGATCAAAGCGATTTTACATAGGGAACAATGTTAAATGGGCCAAAGGGCCAGATTTTTGATTGTATAGGCACCCTAATGGGTAATGTGTATGTTAAATGCCCCACCATTGTTAACGGCAACCCACGATTAACGCCAACCCGAAGCGTGGCGAGCGGCAGCGGTACGCGTCCTCCGACCTTTTCATACCCCCACTATCCACGTCGGCGTAGAGTTGATTTTATGTAGTATGGCGAGCCCGAAGCGTGGCGAGCAGACGCGCATTACTTCACAGGTAGGTATTATGCGTCCCCTCGCGGGGCTCGCTGCGCTCGCCACGCTTCGGGCTCGCTGTGCTCGCCACACTATATAAAATCAACTCCACAACAACGTGGATAGTGGGGGTATAAAAAGGTCAGAGGACGCGTACTGCCACCCCTTGCGGGCCCGCCACGCTTCGGGTTGGCGTTGATCGTGGGGTGGCGTTAACAATGGGGGGGCATTTCACCCATGAGGGTGGGTATACAATGACATTTTACATTGGGGCCAATGTAAAATCGGGTCTCAGGGACCATTTTACATTGGTTCCAATGTAAAAAATCGCATCGCATGCGTTTTGGTTGCAATTAAAATCCCGGGTACTTATGTAATATCTGGGCTCCCGTTTTTCTTATGAGACCGCTGCGCTCACCACACTATATAAAATCAACTCCATGCATAGTTGGATAGTAGGGGTATAAAAAAATGGGGTGTATTTAACATGGGAGCCCAGATAATACATAAGTACCTCCCGATAAAATAAATGTTTTCCTAAGACGGATTTGTCACAAATCCGTTTAACCTGTGTACCTAGCCCTAGACCCTTTACAATGTCAGAAGGGTTTCTGCTTACCTTGCAAAAATCCTGCCCTAAGCCCCCAGTGATTTACGTTGGCTTTATGAGGAACAGTGGAAGAGAATGGGCTTAGACTATCAAGCAGATGAGATTTGTTTCTGGAGGATATTTTACAGTATTTTGTCAAGGTTAATAAGATCATATGTTGTGTACAGCAGCATATTGATGGAAGATATTTTCTTTACACTTGCAATTTGATTTTGGTCTGGTTAAAGAAATATTATTTTCTGAAATTGCAATGACATATGGGATATTTTTAAATTTGTGTTGTATTTTGTATTCTATGAAGTGATTTATTTTGTTATGTCATTTATTTATACATCTTTTCTCACTTTTAAATAATGCTAAATATCTTGAATTTCTTGAATTGATACTAAACCGTTGATTTTAGTTTGTTAGAAATTTAGCAAATATTCATTTATAGCCTCTATTTTAGATTTACTTTGATATGCTTGTTTCCTATAACAAAAGATTATGAATTCAAATTAATGAAAGAAGCATAACTAGAGAAAAAACAAAAAGTGTCGGGAAAATTTAATGGAAATTTATTTCCATTAACATAGGCCTAAAAATATTGTACTGACAATCATACCCCTTTCACACTGCACTTGTAAAAAGTATATTGCCATTTTTTTCACATTTCAACACGTTTAAGGCTGCAGTGGGAGAGCACCAGAGTTAATTTACCGGTTAAAGTTAACCAGTATTTCAAAACGTTTAAAAAGCAGAGTCCTACACATTTCAGAGACGTTTTTTATGCAGTGAGAATGGCTCTGAAACGGTATTTAGCAAAAAAAACAAACAGATTACAGACCTGTGATAGGCTGTCCCCTGCATTCTGCCTTGAAACGTGTTGAGGGGATTAAAACGGGTGGACTGAAGTGAATGGTATTTAAATGGTATTTAAAACGGTAATCTACTGCAATATCAAGGCTCAGACCCATTTTAAATACCATTTTTAAAACGTTTAGGTGCGTGAAAGTGGTATCAGTGGCACTTACATAAAATAATAAAATCTCAAAATGTAAATGTTTTTGGTAGAAGGCAATAAACCTATCCAGATAAAATTCACTGTATAAGGTTTCAACTTAAGAATGTTTTCAAATGTGTTTCTGATGGAGCAGGCTGTATGCCCATGAAAGATACTGAGGGAGATGTACTTCGAATCGGATATAGAGAAAGTAGTAGCCAATCAGCCCCTAACTGACATGTTACAGGCTGTGTCTGAAAATTACAGTGGCTGATTCGATAGTTTTTTTTTATCTATACCCTCTTTTCACTATTCAAGGCTTAATGCACCTGCCCAACTAAAACTCAATCAATATAATGTATTAGAATCCATTAACAAATCAGGAAAACTTTAAATGACATCTAACAGGCATAAGCAACAAGTGAATGCAGTGTCAATCTATTGTTACATATATAACACTGGGTACACACTAGATGATACATTGTTCTGGCGCGTAGCAGAATGGTATATCAGCCATATTGTCTAGTGCTACCGCCATCATTAGAAATGTCTTCTGGTTGTCCCTGTTGCAAGGTCAATCAGAAGACATTGCTAGAGATGCCTTGCTGCCAAAAGCAGCAGGTCATCCCTACCACTCCGTTACCTCCCTTGTTGGCACACTATTATAATCTAACTCTATGCCCACTTGGATCATGAAGTAAGAACAAGTCGGTTTTAAAGAAAAACGTGTTGACTTTTTGACATGACAACATTTTTAATGATGGCATTTGGACTGTGTTGGCATAATGGATGACAGCATTTTGAACCTGTTTGTATTTTGACTGTCTGCCAATGGTTGTCTGTATTTTGACTGCCAGTATATTGACTGTATCCCATATTGTGTCATAAGTCTTGTTAAAAGGAATTTTATTATCTGTAAAATAAAAAAAAAAAAAAAAAAATGAGAAACAATGGAAAATTATTTTTTAGGAAAGTGAAATAAACAGGCCTATGGATGTGCAGTAGTATTGTCTTGCTGCCAAGGTTTTTGTGGTTGTAATGCATTTCTGAATGTACTAAAGCCCCCTCTGCGGACGGTAATGTCAACTCTAGCTGGCGTTACCCCATAGTAACCTATTTACTCCTATACGCAGTGCTACTTTGTGAGCGATCAGACATGGATCCTGTCCAAGCATGCACTGTGGCTGCCAGTGTCTCTGGGCATGCGCAGAGGGATTACAGATAAGAGATCCAATAGTGAAGGAAGCGGCGGGGATCCCAAAGGACAGGTCTCATCGCATTTGTTAGTACAGCATCGTGAGGGTGGGAGGCGGGATGTAGAGCCAGTGCTTGGTATATCCCACCCTTTGAAAGCATAATACTTCTGAAATTATGACAGACAAGGGGAAGATGAATAGAGGACAGATGGAGAATTTGCCCAAAGCATTCCAACTATCTTATATCTATAATTGGTACTCTTTACTTAGAACGGCGCCCATGATTTTGATCGTGGGCATTGTTCGTAAAAAATCGCGGGCATTGAATGCACTAAAAAATCGACGCGATGCCCGCGATTTCCCATAGGGAACAATGTTAAATGTCTCAATTGACCCGATTTTCCTGTTCGCTTCGGGCTGTTCGCTTCGGGCTCGGTGGCTCGGTGGCTCGCTGCGCTCACCACACTTTCTATTCTCAACTCCACGCCGACGTGGATAGTGGGGGTATGAAAAGGTTGTAGGACGCGTACCGACGCCCCTCGCGGGCTCGCTGCGCTCGCCACGCTTCGGGTTGACGTTGATCGTGGGGTGGCGTTAACAATTGTGGGGGCCATTTCACACTTCAGGGTGCCTATTTGGCCTCTGTGGCCCATTTAACATTGTTTCCTATGGAAAAATCGGGTCAATTGAGGCATTGAACAGAAAAATCGGGTCAATTGAGACATTTAACATTGTTCCCTATGGGAAATCGCGGGCATCGCGTCGGTCGCATCGCACCCGATTTTTTAGTGCATTCAATGCCCGCGATAGGCGCCCTTCTAGGTAAAGAGTACCCTATAATTTAATACATTCTATAAAATTATAGCTAGAGTGACATGTAACGGGATGAGATATCTCGACTTTTGCCATTTTTAGTAAAAAAAAAAACGGCCAAATTTGCACATTTTTCCAAAATCCCCAACTTAATAGGATACGAATTGCGGTAAAAATCGCACTTTTCCTGCGAAAATTGCAGTCTGAACTGTCCATTTTTTTTAACACACTTCAATTCGCATCCAGATATTTTCCCATTACCCATTACCTGTCCAGGGCTGAAGCCCATGGCATCCCTACGCTGGGCTGAAATGTGTAAAATAAAATTTAAAAAAATTGCACATTTACAGTCAAGGCCTTGGTGAATTACAAGTCCCAACATGTGGGGCATTAATGGGCCCCCTTGGACTTGTATTTTCAAAATTTGCACATTTTCATGACTAAAAGTAGCACATTTTCATGACTAAAAATTGTACCATATCGCACTTTTCACCCGAAAAATCACATCCCATGAAATAGTCGATTTTTTTTTTTAAATTGGCAATTTCGGAAAATGCAATATTGTACGATTTCAGAACCTTACTAAAAATCAGATCCCATTAAATGTCACCACTAATATCCATTTGTTTGCTACAGACAACTTCTTCGTCTATCCTCTTTCTAAGGTTTGATATATTTTCCTCAAGGTGGCATCCCATAGTGGGAGATTAAATAGGTGCCAATTACTTTAGAAAATTATATATTTTTTTGCTATTGCTTGGTGCATTCTCGAAAGACCTTGAATGCTGCACCCACTAATGTTACATGATCAGAATATTATTAATATTTAGATAATACTCCAAACTATAGAGGCTAAATATATTAAGTAGACCACACATGACCTAATATACAATCTTCAGTGCCTCAAAATGTAGTTGACAATGATTTGACTCAAATACATTTGTCAACAGTTGTCCTAGGTTAGCAGTTATCCAAAGTAGTAACTAGGTTGGTAGCTAAGATTGCTTTTGTACTAAACAGTATGACCCGTCTGTGTGTGGAGTTTGCTTGACTTTACTAGTTCCTCGGATAAGTTATGTTCATACAGTAGCAAATCATTTTTATTTTGTCTCTGTACTCTTAATATTTTTCAGTCACTAACTTAAATTGAAACCACCATGTTAATAGATTCTATATATGTTACATAAATATAAAGTAAATTAATGATGATATCAGTATGAAAATATACATCACATATTTCACTTTAATATTTAAATAGGTGTCTTAAAACAAACTGATCCAAAAATTGTGTTGGGTTAACAAGACCAGCAAACCATAGCAGCATCTAATTTGGATTAATGAGAGAACAATCTGGGCACCATGTGTGGCTGAGTAGAACACCACTTCACCTGTGTACAATTGTGTCATAGTTCTAGATTACACAATGTGCCATTTTTAAATAACATTATTTGTCACTGCCGGCTGCAGTATTTAATATATCAAACAGCACAGGCCAATTAACAAACTACAATGACAGGTTCCAGTCCAACCTTTGTATTCCTAAACACTAACTGTTCAAAATTCATGTGGGCAGAGAATAACTCATTATTAAATGATAAATCGTTAAATTATTAATTAGTTAATAGAATTCAATCTTCATAATGTGTTTTCAGTTATAGATTAGCAATGCTGAATGTCATTAACGTGTTACAGAGAAGACGAGGAGAACCATGGGGGCAGACTGAGAAGGGAATGTGACAGGACTGGTAAATGGATCGCACCTAGTTTAGAAGATATGTAGCTGCAGAGGATGGATAGTAATCCCCCATTATGATTAATTGCTCATACATATTCAGCAAGCCATATGATGTATTTTCAATGGACAATTATGGATTTCCAACTTGCTCTCCCATTACTTCTTCTGAAAGACTCTTTTATATATCTGCAGTTTATCATTCTGCTCATCTTGTTCCTATTAGAGAAAATGGTAATGTGAAAGAAGTTAGTGCAGCTGCTGAAGTGTCCGGCACAATCACTGTATATGCAGTACATCCTGCCGAGGAATTGGGACAGCTATACCTGCAAGTAGTTCCTTTGTTATCTTACAATATTAGATGAAGAATTGGGTATCATTATCCCAATGCATCTAATAAGCTGGCCGTGTCTATGTGTCTCCCTCTCTTGCAGATGAGTTTTACTGGAAATCACAAGAAACAAATTGCATATGCATGTATGTGTATATGTTTGTGTGTATATGTATATAATATATATATATATATACACATGTGAGTTGGTGTATCGGGTTGGCACTCGTGGCTTAACCCCTTCCTGACAGAGCTAGTTTTTGCGTTCCTGACAGAGCCATTTTTTTCAAATCTGACATGTCTCACTTAAGTGGGGATAACTTTTTTTTGCTTTTACTTATCCCAGTGATTTTGAGATTGTTTTTTCGTGACACATTGTACTTCAAATTAGTGGTAAATTTGGGTCGATACAGTCTGTGTTTTTTTGTGAAAAATACCAAAATGTCGTGAAAAAATGGAAAATTTAGCGATTTGCAAAATGTTAAATTTTCTGCTTGTGAGACAAATAATCATACCACTCAAAATAGTTAATAACTAACATAGACCATATGTCTACTTTATGTTTCCATCATTATTTCAACTTCCTTTTAATTTTTTGGGACACTAGGAGGCTTACAATAGCAAATAGCAAATTCTCAAATTTTCAAGAAAATTTCAAACACTGATTTTTTTAGGGACCAGTTCAGTTCTGATGTGACTTTGAGGGACTTGTATGTGAGATACCCCCATAAATGATGCCATTTCAAAAACTGCACCCCTCACAGTATTCAAAACAGCATTTTGGAAGTTTGTTAACCCTTTAGGTGTTTCACAGGAATTAAAACAAAGTGTAGGTGAAATTTCAAAATTTCATTTTTTTTGCAGATTTGCAATTTTAATACATTTTTCTAAGGAACACAGTACATTTTACTAGAGAAATGTGACTAAAAATTGATTCCCCCAATTCTTTTGTTTTCAAAAATATCCTATATGTGGCCCTAGTGTGCACGTTGACCAAACCACAGGCTTCATAATAGAAGGAGCACCTACTTGATTTTGGAGCCTCCTTTTTATGAGATTATTTTTTAGGCACCATGTAGGTTTCTAGGCACCATAAGATGCTAAAATTTAGGAACCCCCCCACAAGTTACCCCATTTTGCAAACTACACCCCTCAGGGAATTCATCTAGGGGTATAGTGTACATTTCAAACCCCCAGGGGTTTCACCAATTGTGGTACAACTGGGCAGTGAAAATGAAAAATTACATTTTTTTACACAAAAATGCAGTTCTGGCTCAAAATTTTTCATTTTCAGAAGGTATGAAGGAGAAAAAGCACCCCAAAATCTGTGCCCCAATTTCTCCCGAGTACGGCAATGCCTCACATGTGAACAAAAAATACCAGTTGGGTGCATGGCAGGACTCAGAAGGGAAGGAGTGATTTTTGGATTTTGCAGCACAGATTTTGGTGGAATGAATGGTGGGTGCTATGTTGCACCAATACAGTGGAACCCCCCCACAAGTCACCCCATTTTGCAAACTACACCCCTCAGGGAATTCATCTAGGGGTATAGTGTACATTTCAAACCCCCAGGGGTTTCACCAATTTTGATACAAGTGGGCAGTGAACATGAAAAATTACATTTTTTTACACAAAAATGCAGTTCTGGCTCAAAATTTTTCATTTTCAGAAGGTATGAAGGAAAAAAAGCACCCCAAAATCTGTGCCCCAATTTCTCCCGAGTACGGCAATGCCTCACATGTGACCAAAAAATACCAGTTGGGTGCATGGCAGGACTCAGAAGGGAAGGAGTGATTTTTGGATTTTGCAGCTCAGATTCTGGTGGAATTTTGGTGGGTGCTATGTCGCATTAGCAAGACCCCCAAAGCACCAATACAGTGGAACCCCCCCACAAGTGACCCCATTTTGCAAACTACACCCCTCAGGGAATTCATCTAGGGGTATAGTGTACATTTCAAACCCCCAGGGGTTTCACCAATTTTGATACAAGTGGGCAGTGAACATGAAAAATTACATTTTTTTACACAAAAATGCAGTTCTGGCTCAAAATTTTTCATTTTCAGAAGGTATGAAGGAGAAAAAGCACCCCAAAATCTGTGCCCCAATTTCTCCCGAGTACGGCAATGCCTCACATGTGAACAAAAAATACCAGTTGGGTGCATGGCAGGACTCAGAAGGGAAGGAGTGATTTTTGGATTTTGCAGCACAGATTTTGGTGGAATGAATGGTGGGTGCTATGTTGCACCAATACAGTGGAACCCCCCCACAAGTCACCCCATTTTGCAAAGTACACCCCTCAGGGAATTCATCTAGGGGTATAGTGTACATTTCAAACCCCCAGGGGTTTCACCAATTTTGATACAAGTGGGCAGTGAACATGAAAAATTACATTTTTTTACACAAAAATGCAGTTCTGGCTCAAAATTTTTCATTTTCAGAAGGTATGAAGGAGAAAAAGCACCCCAAAATCTGTGCCCCAATTTCTCCCGAGTACGGCAATGCCTCACATGTGACCAAAAAATACCAGTTGGGTGCATGGCAGGACTCAAAAGGGAAGGAGTGATTTTTGGATTTTGCAGCTCAGATTCTGGTGGAATTTTGGTGGGTGCTATGTCGCATTAGCAAGACCCCCCAAGCACCAATACAGTGGAACCCCCCCACAAGTGACCCCATTTTGCAAACTACACCCCTCAGGGAATTCATCTAGGGGTATAGTGTACATTTCAAACCCCCAGGGGTTTCACCAATTTTGATACAAGTGGGCAGTGAACATGAAAAATTACATTTTTTTACACAAAAATGCAGTTCTGGCTCAAAATTTTTCATTTTCAGAAGGTATGAAGGAGAAAAAGCACCCCAAAATCTGTGCCCCAATTTCTCCCGAGTACGGCAATGCCTCACATGTGATCAAAAAATACCAGTTGGGTGCATGGCAGGACTCAAAAGGGAAGGAGTGATTTTTGGATTTTGCAGCTCAGATTCTGGTGGAATTTTGGTGGGTGCTATGTCGCATTAGCAAGACCCCCCAAGCACCAATACAGTGGAACCCCCCCACAAGTGACCCCATTTTGCAAACTACACCCCTCAGGGAATTCATCTAGGGGTATAGTGTACATTTCAAACCCCCAGGGGTTTCACCAATTTTGATACAAGTGGGCAGTGAACATGAAAAATTACATTTTTTTACACAAAAATGCAGTTCTGGCTCAAAATTTTTCATTTTCAGAAGGTATGAAGGAGAAAAAGCACCCCAAAATCTGTGCCCCAATTTCTCCCGAGTACGGCAATGCCTCACATGTGAACAAAAAATACCAGTTGGGTGCATGGCAGGACTCAGAAGGGAAGGAGTGATTTTTGGATTTTGCAGCACAGATTTTGGTGGAATGAATGGTGGGTGCTATGTTGCACCAATACAGTGGAACCCCCCCACAAGTCACCCCATTTTGCGAAGTACACCCCTCAGGGAATTCATCTAGGGGTATAGTGTACATTTCAAACCCCCAGGGGTTTCACCAATTTTGATACAAGTGGGCAGTGAAAATGAAAAATTACATTTTTTTACACAAAAATGCAGTTCTGGCTCAAAATTTTTCATTTTCACAAGGAATGAAGGAGAAAAAGCACCCCAAAATCTGTGCCCCAATTTCTCCCGAGTACGGCAATGCCTCATGTGTGACCAAAAAGTGGCAGGATTCAGAAGGGAAGGAGTGATATTTGGATTTTGCAGCACAAATTCTGGTGGAATGATGGTGGGTGCTATGTCGCATTAGCAAGACCCCCAAAGCACCAATACAGTGGAACCCCCCCACAAGTGACCCCATTTTGCAAACTACACCCCTCAGGGAATTCATCTAGGGGTATAGTGTACATTTCAAACCCCCAGGGGTTTCACCAATTTTGATAAAACTGGGCAGTGAACATGAAAAATTAAATTTTTTTACACAAAAATGCAGTTCTGGCTCAAAATTTTTCATTTTCACAAGGAATGAAGGAGAAAAAGCACCCCAAAATCTGTGCCCCAATATCTCCCAAGTACGGCAATGCCTCACATGTGACCAAAAAATACCAGTTGGGTGCATGGCAGGACTCAGAAGGGAAGGAGTGATTTTTGGATTTTGCGGCTCAGATTCTGGTGGAATGAATGGTGGGTGCTATGTGGCATTAGCAAGACCCCCGAAGCACGGTGAAATTATGAACCTAATATTCCATAGATGTGTGGTATATTTTAAAACACTCCTTTATACATAGGCCGGGTTTGTCGGGGCAAGTGTCACACTGGAAAATAGTTTGCTTTCTTATTCCCTTTTTATAGCAAACTTTGCACCTTTTTTGTGTCCTGCCCTTTTTTCCAGTGGAGGGGATTTCATCAGGAAAATGCTGCCCTGGTACAATACGGGGGCCAGTACTAGAAGTACTGGGGCCCTCTGCCTGCTGGTTCCCAAATATTAGGCCCTTTATGACTTCCTCTTGAAAGTGCATAAATGTCCCCCTCTGGCCGGTAGAACGGAATAGCACGTAAGCGTTATACAGTGCCATCTGGATGATATACACGGCCACCTTCTTGTACCAGATTTTTGTTTTCCGCAGGGCACTGTACGGCTTCAGTACCTGATCTGAAAGATCCACTCCGCCCATGTACCTATTGTAATCCAGGATACAATTAGGTTTTGAGGTGTGGGTACTGGTACCTCGTACAGGGACGGAGGTGGTACTGTCTCCGTGAATTGTTGTCAGTATAAGGACATCCCTCTTGTCCTTATATTTGACCAACAACATATTTTCGTTGCATATTCCCCTGCTTTCACCCCTTCTCATTACTTGGGCAATGTGCGTTTTTGGGAGGCCTCTTTGGTTCTTGCGCACAGTACCGCAAGCTGCTGTACCTCTTGAACCAAGGGCCTTAAACAGGGGGATGCTAGTGTAAAAGTTATCCACATAGAGGTGATAACCTTTATCCAGGAAGGGGTGCACTAAATCCCAGACAATTTTCCCACTAACACCTACGAGGGAGGGGGGGCATTCTGGCGGTTCAATTCTTGAATCCTTCCCTTCATAAACCCTAAACCTGTGGGTGTACCCTGAGGTGCTTTCACACAGTTTATACATTTTTATGCCATACCTTGCCCTCTTACTGGGAAGGTACTGGCGGAATTTAACCCTTCCTTTAAAATGTATAAGGGACTCGTCGATACAAATAAATTTTTCAGGGATGTACACCTCTTCAAATTTGGCACTGAAATGATCAATGACCGGCCTGACTTTGAATAGCCGGTCAAAGGTGGGATCATCTCTGGGTGGGCACTGTGCATTATCGGTGTAATGTATAAATTTAAGAATTGTCTCAAATCGAGTCCGGGTCATGGCCATACGGTAAAATGGAGTACTGTACAGAACATCTGTACTCCAATATTGCCTAATTTCTGGCTTTTTTACTATGCCCATATGAAACACCAGACCCCAAAACGTCATCATCTCTACTGCATCTACAGGGGTCCACCTAGCAAATGATGACGTGGGGTTTTGAGCAATAAACTGCTGGGCATATAAATTAGTTTGGTCCACCATTAAATTTACAAAATCATCAGAGAAAAATAATTTGAAAAAGTCAATTTCTCTGAGACCTGTGGAATCAAATTGGATTCCTGGCATGGCCAAAAACTCAGGAACCTGGGGCTCAAAATTGTCTGGTGGTGGGGTCCATACGAGATCAATTGTTGGGGGGGGGGTCTCAGCTGCTCTACGGGGGCGTCTTTGAGGGGGTCCCTCATCATCAGAGGAGGAAGAGGAGCTTAAGGCGAATCCTTCAAATTCCCCGCTTGCATCACTGGCTGTGTCAGAGTCAGAAGCAAGCAGGGCATATGCCTCCTCCGCTGAATACATTCTTCTGGATGACTGGGATGACATTTGGGAGGACATTTGGGAGGACATTTGGGATGCCATTTTTATTTTTGTGTTACTGGTAGTGAAATGTTTCAACACGTGTATAGTGTAGGGGGGGGTACAAACTTTATTTCAACCCGGGGGGTATGTAGTGTGTATGTAGTGCAGAAAAAAAAAAATACTTTATACCAATAAAAAAAAATAAAAAATGAAGGGGTTAAAAATAAAAAATTGAAGGGGTAAAAAAAAAAAAAAAAAAAAGGTCCTGCGCCAAAAATTGAGCACAGATGTTGGTCAGTAACGTCTGTCACTGAACAGCGCTCAAAGGCAACAGGAATTTGATCAAAAAAATAAAATAAAATAGATCAACCCTGTGCCGAAAAAGCTGATCAGTGATGTACGTCACTGATCAGCGCACAGTGGCCACAGGACACCCACAAAATCACAGTGTGTGTAAAAAATTTTTTAAAAAAAGACCCCACAGCACTCACAAAAAAAAAAAAAGGTGATCAGTGATGCGACACTGATTACCAGTGAGGTGCAGCAGGTGCACAACCTTTGGTGCAACTGACAGTGCAACTGACAGGTATATATAAAAAAAAAAAAACCTCTGCACCCCCAAAAAAGTTGCTGATCACCTCAGATATAGTGATCAGCACAAAAGGCGGGGGCAGCAGACACAAAATTTAGCACTCTCTGTCACTCTCTATCACTCTCTGTCACTCTCTGTCACTATCTCTCACTATCTCTCACTATCTCTCACTATCTCTCACTATCTATCACTCTAGGACACTAAAAAACCTGCACCCCCAAAAAGGGGGGGTAGCAGACACAAAATATACACTCTCTATCACTCTCTGTCACTATCTCTCTCTATCTCTCACTATCTATCACTATCTATCACTATCTATCACTATCTATCACTATCTATCACTATCTATCACTCTATGACACTACAGCAGCAGCACTGACAGGTATATCTATATATAAAAAAAAACCTGCGCCCCCAAAAAGTTGCTGATCAGTTAATTTATACTGATCAGCACAAAAGGAGGGGGCAGCAGTCAGTTATATAAAAAATATATAGCACAATCTGTCACTATCTCTCTCTATCTCTCTCTCTCTATCTCTCTCTATCTCTCTATAACTATCACACTGCAGCAGCACAAAATATAGCACTCTGTCACTAGGCCTCTCTATCTATCTCTCTCTCTCTATCTCTCTCTATCTCTCTATCTCTCTATCTCTCTCTCTCTATCTATAACTATATCACACTGCAGCAGCACAAAATATAGCACTCTCTGACACTATCTCTCTCTCTATCTCTCTCTATCTCTCTCTATCTCTCTATCTCTCTCTATCTATCTCTCTATCTAGCTATTACACTGCAGCAGCACAATTTCACAGCACAGGAAGGCACAAGTAGCAACAGGATCCAGGAAGCATCCAGCACACTACAAGCACAGATCAAGCAGTGATCAAGCAGTGATGAAGCAGTGATCAGGTAAGTATGGAGCAAGGTTCTGGTCAGTATATGGCGGCAGGTGGGCACGGTGACCGCACTGCACGCTATTCCAGACCGGAATGGCGTCTGCAGTGCAGTCACCGTTAGTTTAAACCCCCCTCCATGGCTGTGATTGGTCCGTCGGTCCGACGGGCCAATCACGGCCTTTGGGGGCGGGCGGGGTGAGGTGGGGTGACACCAGTGTCACCCTTACACCCCGCGGTGATTGGTGCTGTACTTTACAGCACCAATCACCTCCGATCCCGTGTCACCGGCGAACGTTATTCGCCGGTGACACAGGAAAACGCTGTAATTGGCTGTTCACACTGAACAGCCAATCACAGCGATCGCCGACGGGGGGGCGGCATCGCAGCCCCCCCTGGGCATGCACGGACATGTCTGCTGTCAGGGACAGCAGACATGTTGAAACTGTCACCGCGTCTATAGACGCGGTGACAGTTTAAATCCATGACGTACATTTACGCCATGTGTCGGGAAGTGCTTCCCGACCATGACGTAAATGTACGTCAAATGTCGGGAAGGGGTTAAATAGATTAGAAATCCGGTGCCAGGAACATAATAGAGCAATAAGAGACACTTACCCCCTCAGAGAAAGGATGGATCCGTCACACGGTAGTATAGGTGAAGAAAAAGTGGTTTATTTAAGAGTACAACATTGCACTAAGTGACAGCTGCTGACCTAACAGCCGTTTCAACTGCTGGGTGCAGTTTTCATCAGAGTTGAAGCACAGTAGTACAGAGCAGGTTTAAATAACTTCAAATTGCGCCAAAAACACATATGCAAATGGGGTCAACCAAGCCTCCCTGCGTCACTGTAGCTGAGTGACAGCGGGGAAGGCGGGGGGCGTGGCTCTGTGATGCTGCGGGATCCCCAGAGCGTCACCAGTCTCAGAAGGAGACTGACTCCGGGGTCCCATGCGTTCCTGTACTGTGCGGTGGCAGCTGTCACGGAAAGCACAGCTGAGCCGCCGGGAAGGTGATTGCAAGGGGTGCGGGGAAACAGTGCGCCTAAGGCACTGAGTGGCATGAAGGAAGCTAATGTACATGGAGCGGGTGGAAGCGCTGGCGCGGCAGATCGGCAATTATACAATTGGTTGGCCCCATCTACAGTTCAGACATGCGCACAAAGATGTGGGCTGATGTGGGGTTAACATGGCAAATAAAGCATAACAAGATTCGTCTGGTCATAGGCAGGAGCATAAAAAAACCCAAGGAGAAATGTACACAGAATCCTAAGTACATTATAAATCTGTTCGACACACGGCGGTGTTGACACTGAGGCAGTACATTGTAAATGGTCAAATAACGACGACACACAGCGGTGTCGGCAATTGTAGTAAGAATCCTAGCCTCCTATTGCATGAACCTGTGACATGCAGTAAAGTGATCTGTGCCATACACGCTAACACATGGTCCGAGCACACAGCGGTATCCAGACTCTGTACCAGATAGGACCAATGACAAGTGAATATGTATGCATATATTAGGATGAGGACCCTATGGAATACGACACACAGCGGTGTCAACACTTAGATAGTATAATAAATTCCCGACGACACACGGCGGTGTCAACATCTTTAGAGAGGATGAAAGCCGAGGGCCAGCACAATATAAATCTTAACAAAAAATGTTTTCATTGTAATGAGGGCATGCAACCAGAAATTTGGTTCTCATTGCTCCCAATGCCTGTGTCCTCATGCCTGGGTCAGATGTAATACACACTACCCGTAGCAATTGGGAGTAAGGAAGGCCCTCCTTAGTATAAAAATTTACACCAAAGAATCAGACAAAAATACATTGCTCCTTGCCTCCAGCTTCCACCCTGAACCACTCAAGAAGGGCCTTCCTTACTCCCAATTGCTACGGGTAGTGCGTATTACATCCGACCCAGGCATGAGGACACAGGCATTGGGAGCAATGAGAACCAAATTTCTGGAAAGAGGATACAACGCTTCTGAGATGGATGATGCAGTGAGAAGAGTATCCCAACTGAACAGGGAGGACCTTCTCAATCCAGCTACAGCTAAAGATGCTACTGAACTTCCAAGATTGAACTTTGTGAGCACTTATTCGGTGGCTTCAAAGCACATTAGAGACAAGATCAATGAACACTGGCATCTTGTCTCCAGTGACCCAGTCTTAGCCAAGGAACTAACTCTGCCCCCGAGGTTTGCCTACCGCAGAGGCCCCAACCTGAGAGACATGCTAGTCAAGAGTTGCATAGATCCAGCTGCAGCATCTAAACACAACTGGTTGAAGCTTAAGAAGGGGACCTACAAATGCGGAGGCTGCGTCAATTGCCAGTTTCTACTTACAGGAACTAAATTTACCAATCCCGCAGATGGAGAGAACTTCAATATCAAATACCATTTTGACTGCAACAGCAGGTTTGTCATATACACCCTGCAGTGCCCATGCAAAAAGGTTTATGTGGGCAAAACAACCCGCATGCTCAAAGAAAGGTTGAACCAACACAGTTCGTCCATTAAGAAAAGTGCCAGCCCGAACAGGGGCGTAACTATAGCACCGCAGCCCCCGCGACCGCGGCGGGGCGCTGTGCATGTGCGGGCGCCGGGGGCTGCAGTGCTATAGTTACACCCCGCTGCCATCCCCCGCAGTCTTTACCTGTCAGTGTCTTCTTCAGTACGCGCTGGTCCCGGCTCCCTTCTTCTGCTGTGAGGACCACAACAAAATGTCCGCCCCAATGTAGCAGACAGTTCTCTGAAACTGTCTGCTGCATGGGGGCGGACATTTTGTGGTGGTCCTCATAGCAGAAGAAGGGAGGCGGGACCAGCGCGTACTGAGCGTAGGTAAGACTGCGGGGGATGGGGGGGATTGCATGGGCGGTGCGGCGGGGTGGGCGAGGGTTGGTGCGGCGGTGCGGCGGGGGTTGGTGCGGCGGGGTGCGTGGGTGGGCGCCCTCCCTTTAACGGCGGGGGGGGGGGGCGCCCAAAAGCTAGTTACGCCACTGAGCCCGAATGTACTACAGACTGAACTGAAGAACTTACCAGTTGCAAGACATTTCTTGACAAAATCCCACAAAGTCACGGATCTTAAATGCTCCATTCTCGACCATGTCCCTCCTATGAAATTTGGGGGTGACAGAGAAAGAATGCTGCTCCAATAGGAGCTCTCCTGGATTTTTAGACTTAACTGCTTTGATCCACAGGGACTGAATGAAGACTTTAAGATGGGATGCTTTCTTTGAATTCTTTTTTCCATTATTGTTTGTATGTTAATATTGTTTTTTCCACCCCTTGTTATGCTAATGTCAATTCGGACGGTCTGAATTGTCGTCTGATAATGTGTTTGAGTACCGCCATGTACTGAGCACAGATGTCATCATATCTATATATGTACATATTGGTTGCATGCCCTCATTACAAATTTTTTTTTTGTTAAGATTTATATTGTGCTGGCCCTCAGCTTTTATCCTCTCTAAAGATGTTGACACCGCCGTGTGTCGTCGGGAATTTATTATACTATCTAAGTGTTGACACCGCTGTGTGTCGTATTCCATAGGGTCCTCATCCTAATATATGCATACATATTCACTTGTCATTGGTCCTATCTGGTACAGAGTCTGGACACCGCTGTGTGCTCGGACCATGTGTTAGCGTGTATGGCACAGATCACTTTACTGCATGTCACAGGTTCATTCAATAGGAGGCTAGGATTCTTACTACAATTGCCGACACCGCTGTGTGTCGTCGTTATTTGACCATTTACAATGTACTGCCTCAGTGTCAACACCGCCGTATGTCGAACAGATTTATAATGTACTTAGGATTCTGTGTACATTTCTCCTTGGGTTTTTTTATGCTCCTGCCTATGACCAGACGAATCTTGTTATGCTTTATTTGCCATGTTAACCCCACATCAGCCCACATCTTTGTGTGCATGTCTGAACTGTAGATGGGGCCAACCAATTGTATAATTGCCGATCTGCCGCGCCAGCGCTTCCACCCGCTCCATGTACATTAGCTTCCGTCATGCCACTCAGTGCCTTAGGCACACTGTTTCACCCGCACCCCTTGCAATCACCTTCCCGGCGGCTCAGCTGTGCTTTCCGTGACAGCTGCCGCCGCACAGTACAAGGACACACGGGACCCCGGAGTCAGTCTCCTTCTGAGACTGGTGACGCTCTGGGGATCCCGCAGCATCACAGAGCCACGCCCCCCGCCTTCCCCGCTGTCACTCAGCTACAGTGACGCAGGGAGGCTTGGTTGACCCCATTTGTGTTTTTGGCGCAATTTTAAGTTATTTAAACCTGCTCTGTACTACTGTGCCTCACCTCTGATGAAAACTGCACCCAGCAGTTGAAACGGCTGTCAGGTCAGCAGCTGTCACTTAGTGCAATGTTGCACTCTTAAATAAACAACTTTTTCTTCACCTATACTACCGTGTGCCGGATCCATCCTTTCTCTGAGGGGGTAAGTGTCTCTTATATATATACACACACATATATATATATATATATATATATATATATATATACACACACACACATGCATGCATATGTTTATATAAGGTGCTGTGTGGGAGTGGGTTGGGTGCACCAATATTTTTATTGCCTCTAGGCAACTGGGATGAATTCATGCCAAAGGGGCTAAAGAAATAGCTGCTCCCCTAGTGAAACAGCAGCTGCACACCCTGTCACAGACGGCCGAGGTGCATAAGCTACTGTACGTCCCTGTGCATGTATGGCACTTGCAGTGGGAGTTGGTGGGCGCACTGTGCAATTTAGGGTTGACATTCAAGTTCTACAGCTGCAATTGGGGTCATCTCGTAGACATGCATAATGACTTAATTAAGATCAGTGTACAGTGTGTGTGTGTATATATATATATATATATATATATATATATATATATATATATATACCACTAAACTTTTGCCTGGGATTGGGTCCTTTGTGCTTGAGATTTTAAAAGGGTCATGGCTATGGGTTGGTGAGCATGACCCTGTGACATGGACCTGTTTTCAGCATTTTGGGGGATGAATGCCAGCACTGTCACACTGGAATTTGGACACTCTCTCCCTATTGCTTCTAGTGACCTGGTTGGCAAGTGTGAACCAAATGCCCAACTTTCAGGAGAGATTGTTGCTCTTTCTCAATCCATAATCTATTTCTAAACAAAATGGTATAAGTATGACCTTGGGAAAATGTAACGGGAGCTCTTGGTGAGGGCCTCTGTACAGGCATCAGACTTCAAGATCTGGTTGTGCGGTTTGATTCAAAATAGTTGGAGGGTGATGCTTTTTTGTGTATTAAAGCAGAATTTTTGCTTACTACAGACATTTTTGCTAACCTTCTCTGTCCGCGTAATAGGTTTTGCTATTCATGTAGTTTACTGACAAATAAATGATATATGATTATAGTGAGGGTCTGACCTTGGACATAGAAGCCCTCACGCAACATACAAGATACAGGTATATTACAAAAAACTAAATGTGCTTTTTTTTCTTCTTCACCAATGTGGATATAAAATAACATCATATTCATTCTTAATAGAGAATCTTCTGTGATTTGATGGGTACCTTTTATAGCAGGAAGTCACCTTTGTAGAGAATTGGCACTTTTATACCTTGGCTACTATTTAAAACTAAAACACTAAGGGTGACATTCTATGTGAGATAAATGCGCATGTTTTTTTAGCGCACCACATCGCCGCTATTCGCCCTTTTTCAAATCGCATTTTTCAGTCATAATTCGCATATTTAATGTGATGCGCTTTGGAGGCTGAAAAGTGCGAAGAGGGGCGATTTGCGGCGAAGTGGTGCGATTTTAAGTCACAAAAAAGTGCGAGTTCTTCCGCCGGTCATGTGCGAGTTTTGGACCAACCGGAGTGCGATTTACAAAACTGTCTCCGCATGAGTAAGAACCCCCCAACCTATTGGCCCACCTCTGTCCCCTCCATTATGCATCACACCCCCTATATAAAGGGGCATTGGTGCCATTTCACTCTTTGATAGAAAGTAAGGAGCATGGAGAGGAGCAGTGGCAGTGTGAGTAGAGGAAGATGTGTTGGTGGCAGAGTGAGCAGTGGCAGAGTGAGCAGTGGCAGAGGGAGCAGTGGCAGAGTGAGGAGTGGCAGAGTGAGGAGTGGCAGAGTGAGGAGTGGCAGAGTGAGGAGTGGCAGAGTGAGGAGTGGCAGGGGGAGCAGTGGCAGAGGGAGCAGGGCAGCAGCCAGCCAAGTGGGAGAGCCAGCAGTGTGGCAGGCAGCATGGCCACAGCAAGGCCAGCCCCAGACCAGGCCCTGGGCGTCCCGCCCCAGCAGGAGGAGGTGGAGGATCCACTGGCATCCCCATCCTATAGCCAAGACCTTGACCATACCCCCACAGCAGCTGCAGGAGGGCCACATGTCAGAGGTGGAGGAAGATGGTGGTGAGGAGGAGGAAGACACTGGCATGGAGGAGGAGGGGTACATGGCTGGAGTAGAAAATGAGGAGGAGGAGGAGGAGGAGGAAGCTGGCCGCACCAAAAGTGGCCGGAAGGTCAGATTTTCATATGAGGAAAATGCTGCACTTGTCCGGGCTATCATGCCAGTGTTTGACCGTTTGCTTGGCAAATCTCACCACAAGACCACTGCACAGCGCAAAAGGGCTATGTGGAAGGACATCACCCAGGCGGTGAACGCTGTCAGTCAGCACAAGCGCCTGGTCCGCAATGTAAAAAAGAGATTCAACGACATCAAAAGGCAGTTGAAAAGTAAAATGGCCATGGAGTTGGAGGAGGCCACCAAGACTGGAGGAGGAAGCCCCACCACTGTGTTCTACACTTCGTATGAGGTGAAGCTGAAGCGCATCATACCCCCTGAGGTCCTGCCTGGCATGCACGTGGCGGATAACGATAGGCCGCAAACGCCATCCAGAGCTGGTAAGTGTGACCCCATGCAATCTTAAACATACATGCCAATGTTTTATAACTATAATGTTCACTTGTATTGTTATGCTAAGTAAAGTGCTGCTGTGGAACTACATAGCCCAGCAAGGTCATGCACAAGAAATTGCCTGCTCCTACTTTCAAATTGCTCATAATGCTGGGCCCTGTAGTTCCACAACTGCTCATATTGATCAACACTGTAACATTCTTTCTAGCAGCCTAACATGTATGTGGCCAAAAACCCAGAGGTGTACTGGTGGTTTAGCTGCCATGACTACATACCACAGATTATCCAATAGTTGTCATGTGGCCACTAATTTAATAATAATTTTACCAAATAATAGTGTGAAAAAAAAAAAAATGTGGTGAATAAATAATGCAGTCCTTTTCCAAAGGAAGTATTGTCCATGATAGTCATTTGAATGCATGGGTTTTGGAAATGCTTATCCATTGTAAGGTCCATAATGGCTGCCCATCTTTCCTTGTACAGATTGTCCATCCCGAAGTGCTGCGGCATCCAAGAACAGAAGGCCCGTTGCTGCAGAACCTGCGGAAGCAGGTAAATTAACAAAAAACACGCCATTACACATACAGTACACACACCCATGTCACATCAACAATATCTCACACTACATTCATCTCCTGCTGCTACATTGCAACGGAAATGAATGTCATCTGAGCTAGGCATGTGACATATTATTCATGTCAATGTTACATGCTGTATCGGGGTACATGTGTAAGTACATAACACCCCTAGGTATGTGCGTCCAGCATCTCAAGCCCTATGTAAAACAGTATAGACGACAGTGTGGCCTATATATGCATCAGTACTTACCTCTTCATCTGTATCCACAGGTGCTATACAACTAGGGACCAACCAAACAGATTCTTCAATAATGCTGTTAGACGAAATGGACATCATTCTTGAACCGGTCGAGACCTTTGCGGCAGAGGAAGAAATACAGACCTCATCACAGAGTGATCTTCCCCCAAGTGGGGTGTCTCCCAACCCACCCCCACCCACAAACTCACCCCATACAGCAGCTTCTGCTTCCCAAGTAGCTAACTCCTTGGTCAATTTCAAGGACAAACAGATTGAATTCATGGCCTCCCAAAGCCTGCAAATAGGTAACATCCAGGGGTACATGCGTGACACCTTTCTTCAATTACGCAAAATTGCACGTAGTGTACGGGTAGGTGTAGGCACTCATGTGCGCATTGCTAACAGCATTGACACCCGTTTTGCAGATTTAACTTCTGCTGTAAGGGAGCAGAATAGCCATATTGGCAGCCTGGCACAAAGTATAGCTGCACTAAGCCAATCATGCACAGCGCAGACCAATGCCTTAATAGGTATGCAGGCCCAAATACAGCAGCTGGAAGCCAATGTGGGAGGTGGCGCAGCATCAACCCTCAGCAGTGTATCCAGCACCCCAATAAGTGGCTCCCCCACTTCCCCACCCCGGCGGAGTGTTAGGACCCGTGGTTGGCTTGGTGCAGGTTCTAGAAGTGGTGTAGGGGTGCCTGATGCTGGGAGAAGGTAGCTCATATATATGTTTGTTAATTTAGTAAAATCCCAAACATCTTGTAACATGCCCCCACAGTTGTTATGTTTCACCTGCAAAAATGCAGATTGCGTCTGACAAAGTAGGCAGAAGTAAAAATGTCTAACCGCATACCATTGTGTTTGTGTATTTTTATAAAAAACAATTATTGTGTGAATTATAACATATTGTAATGGTATATGACAATAGGATTGCACTAAAGTAGTGTGGGGTAACTCCTTGGCCGGCAAAGGTTGTGGATCTACATATTCCAGCAGGCTCTGACACTCATGGTTTGGACTGTAATGGTTGTAGTGTGTCAGGGCATGCTGGCACATGTAGTTCCACAACACCAGTGAGCCATGTTTGACTGCAAACTTCATTCATACATGTATCAAATGTACTTACAAGCTAGATACCAGCAAGGGATAGGTCAGCACCACCATCTGCATCCGTTGGGCTCTGTGTATTAGGCTAAATGTGGGTGGAAACAGATGGTATTGGTCAATAATTTGTTTATGAGTACACTTACAGCACAGGTACATTTTGGAGTACAGGGCACATGTGCTTACCAGAAAAGTAACGGCTGATGATGTGTGTGCGCACCAGATTCCCCCTCTGCGTACCCCTCACTACCCGAGGTGTGGTAGGTTGGGCTTCCTGCACGACTGCTGCATGTTCCTCCTCCACATAGGCAGGTTGGGACAGGGCTATGTTGTGCAGCATGCAGCATGCCTAGATGATCATCACTACTTTGGCAAGGTTGTAAAGCAGTGTACCCGACGACCTGTCCAAACACCGGAATCGACTCTTCAAAACGCCAAATGTGCGCTCCACCACATTGCGGGTTGCAATGTGGGCTTTATTATACCGGTGCTGTGCAGGGCCCTCTGGGGAGCGCAAAGGTGTCATGAGCCAGGAAACACAACCATATCCTGAGTCACCCAAAACACAGATAGGAAGTGATTGCCTTATATGGGAAGGTATGTGTTTCTTTCAAACAGGACACAGTGGTAGAAGTGCAATAAGCTTGTGAAACAGGAAACACACACATTAGAGCAGGTACAAATAAGGACAGACAGGGTAATATGTAAAAAGGTAATTACTTAGTAGCCAGCCCTCTGGCATTTGGTGGTCGGTAAATCTGTTCCAGAGGGCTGAGTGTCTCAGAATATAGGCGTCATGGCAGTTTCCCGGAAAGCCTGCGACAACACTCAGGATTTTCAAGTGAGCATTGGATACAACCTGCACATTCAGGGAGTGCCGCCCACGCCTATTGACGTAGACGTGGCCCCGCACGTGCGGTGCCCTAATCCCAATGTGTGTGCAGTCTATAGCTCCCAGCACGCGAGGGAATGCTGAGAGTCTATAGAAAGCCAACTTGTGGTCCTGCCACTCCTGCTCAGAACTGGGGAATCTGATGTATGTGCGCCACAACTTCTTTAAAGCAAGTAACACTTGAGTAAAATGCTTAGAGAAAGTGGCCTGTGATACCCCCAAGGCCCATGAGGTCACAGACTGAGTGGAGCCTGTGGCCAAATAGTAGAGGGCACACATTAATTTGTGCAGGCCAGACACTGCATAGTTGGCTCCCCCAAAAGGGTCCAAATCATCTCTCACCTGCTCATATAAGTCCAACAGGTTAATGCGGTTCAGCCTAAACATCCCCACAACCTGTTGATCCGAGAGGGAGTCCAGGTACAGCCGAGCACGATACATACGTGGGGTACGCAGTAGTCGGGGGGCTACCTGGATCTGGCGCGCAGCTTCCTCCCTCCTGCCCAGCTCCTCCAAATAAGCAACTCCAAACCACTCTGCAAAATCTCCATGTCTCAAACCCTCACAGGTGTCCTTAATGATGTTGGGGTTTATGTAGGGGTGATTGTGAGTGAAAATGAGGGCACCTGTGGTGAAATTAACCATGTGTGCACTTGACCAAAATGAGTTCTGGGCCAAATCGCCAAACAGAACCTGGTCTGAAATAAGTGCGATTATTAGACACCTAAAAAGTGCGATTTGCGAAAACGCATTGTATTAAATAAGCGATTTGTATACTTTTCTATACGAAAACATCTGGATGCGATAAAAATGCGAATTAATTTCGCACTTTTGGTCCGCATGCGTTAACGCACATAATATGCGATTTCAGTCCCTTAGCGCACCCTATTAAATAGGCGATTTGACGGAAAAATGCGATGTCGCCATTTTGTTGACTAATTAACACCAAAAAACGCAAATCTCATCCCATAGAATGTCACCCTAAGACTATAACTAAGAGGCTCTTATCGGCAGTATTATATATTGTGTTATCGTTCTAAATGCTAACCAAGGTCTAAAGTGCCAATTCTCTACATAGATGGTTAGTATAGCCTCACATACTGTAGTTTGGAAAATATGTATCCACATTCTAAATATGAGTGTTTTATACAGAAGAAAAGTTTGTATTGTGTAGCAGAATAGGAAAGCTAAAAATCTTAGAATACAAATTAATTTCTAGTGAGGACCTTGCCTGTGGTAGGAACATGGAGGATTGTTAAGGTCACACTTATTTCATTCTTACTGTCTCCAAGGCAATAATATGTGGCAATGCATGGAAGTGCCTCTATGTGCTGCCCAATCATCTTCTATCATGCTAACTGCCTTGCTCACTCCCGCTCACAACCACTGTCCTAATTGACCCTCACTGAACAAGAAGTGAAAGGAGTTGCGGGTGGTTAAGTGAAATTACTGGTGTAGACATCATTAGTATATATTTAATTAAATATATGAATCGATATTTAATGATAATAGAATTCAGTGGATGAAATTAGCATACAATAAATGACTAGTTTAAGGTTATTTGCTTTTGATTAAGACATTTTAAAAGTAATGTTAAATCGTAGTTTCTATATTCTGCATGATGGTTTTTAAATAGTATGCCGAGCGCAGCCAGGCACCGTGCCCGAGGCATTGTGAACAAAGTGAGCGGTGTGAGGGGATGCGGTGCACTGGAAACTGTGTCCATGTTGACTGTGTCGACAATAGGGTAAAAAAAAAACAGTGAAAAAACCCATGTTGACCTTTTGACCTAGACACTGTCGACCTAATGCTTGTGTTGACCTGTCAACCTAGAACCATGCTGACCTAGAACCATGTTGACCAAACGGTGTTGACCTAATGCTTGTCAACCATTATGCTGTAGACCGAACGATCCCAACCCAGTAGGAGATTGGTACATAAGGATAAATGTTACATAATGTATTTTGGTCCAATCAACATGTTGTTCTGGGATAGTTGTGTGAATGGGATATGGTATAAATTACTGACAGTCGGGATTCTGACGGTCATTTCTCTGACATAAGAATCACGATTGTCAGAAGCCCGACAAGGGGGGAGCACATTCAAGCTCCTTGCGGGCTCACTGTGCTCGCCACCTGTTCTATTCTTTCTCTATGGGGGTCGTATTTAAACCCCCACAAGGGAATATAGCCCTTGGTGGTGACTCATCTGGCACCCGTGTGTATGTTGAAAGAGAACGAATATAAGTTTTGTTGAGCTGCACAACATTGAGGTAACGCTCGAAGATTCAGAGGCTAGAAGCGTGTCATGTTGTATGAGGGAGTGCATATCACTGAAATAAGCCCTGCAACAAACGAGTATGGATGAGAGATGCAGATCTTGTACCGAGTGGAGGGGCCGAGTTGGGATATTTTCAAGTTAAGCAAAGAGATGTCAGTTAATGTCCTTATTACAGTCAAATTAAAGCAAACAATATAGTTATAAAGAATTTTTGTGCAAGGGATTTCCGTCTAGCCACTGCAATCAAAAAGAATTGCTGGGGTAAAAGCCTGGCAGTAGGAAGACTATTGTGATATCATTGTGGGAGTTTATGGCTTTTGCAGTTGAGATATAGGTGTATTCTTTGTTTCTTTATGTACAGTATGTGAGAGGATTTGGATTGAAGGTGGGGAGCAAATGAAGGGAGGACGCCATTGCCAGATTGAGGTAGTAGTGCGTATTGTCACAATGTTAATACAAATAGAGATAAAACAGAAAAAGGGTAGGTTGTGCTAAGTAAAATTCTTTCAGGTGTGCCTATAATACACACAAGAGGTGAATGTAGACAGGCAGCGCATAATGTGTAACCATTTAAAAAATGAATTATATCACCATTTTGTTTTCAATATAATGGCAGATTTCAGCAATGAAGTAGGCTTGAGACCACCTAAAATGATATACTCCCGTCCTCACAGTGAATGTGATATGGGGCCTTATTTTGGTTCATTCTTTCTGACAAAATCCTTCTTAGATGGACAAAACCATGTGCACTGCAGGGGGGGCAGATGTTGCTTGTGCAGAGAGAATTAGATTTGGGTGAGTAATTTTGTTTCTGTGCAGCGAAAATACTGGCTGCTTTATTTTTACACTGCAATATAGATCTCACTTTGAAGTAAAACCCCACCCAAATCTAATTCTCTCTGCACATGTTACATCTGCCCCACCTGCAGTGCACATGGTTTTGCCCATCTAAGAAGGATTTTGTCAGAAAGAATGAACCAAAATAAGGCCCCATGGGAGATATAAAAGAAAATGCATATAGTGCAAGACTATCTTTGGTAAAAAAAGACGATTTAATACAGGTCCACACTTACGATAGGCAGACGTTTAAAACAGCATTTGGAACAGGTCCAACAGTGGCAAAGCAGCAAGGTCAGATTAAATTTTGCAGTCAGGTCGCAGGTCCAAATCCCCGTCCGGAACAAGGTACAGGATCAGCACCAGAATACCGCAATCGACCAGCAAAGGAGCCTTCCTCTGGGATCAGTCCAAATGAAACACTGGGCATATAATAAAAATGTAACATTTATTTAACAGATATTATGATATAGTACTATTATAAAAATACAAACAATTATTTAAAATAAATAATGCTACATTTTTATTATATGCACACCTGAAAGAATTTTACTTAGTGCAACGTACTCTTTCTTGTTTTGTACTGTGGGGGAGTAACGCCCCCTTTTTCTTTGGTTGCAGCTTGCCCAAAAAGCCCATTACCAGGCGCCCTAAGATAACTTTATCACCCTCTTCCTACACAAATCGAGATGATAGGTCAGTAATTTCTGTTGACTTGTCGAAATCTTAACTGTGCTTTCCAAAAATTTTAATTGAGTCTGCACAATGACATCTATGATGAAACAGAGAAATACATTCAGTAACATGGGCCAACGCAGGTTGTTGAGAAGTATGGACAGGATAAGTATATTTGGGTACCCTCCACATAGAGAGATTTCTGATGTATCTGCTTATAAGTCTTCCAAGAATAGTGGTATAGCAAGAGAAGGACAGAGGACCTGACCTTGTGATACTTCCAATAAAAGAAATGGTGAGGAGATGAACCCCGGAAATGAACTCTGAAAAGCAGTTTCATAATGAGTGGTGAACAGTGTCAAATGCAGCAGAGATATACAGCAGAATCATAAGGTAGCAATGATGGCTGCTGGGGCTATTTGGGTAACACATATACACATCAGAGATGAGCAGGTTCAGTTCTGAGAGAACCAAGCAGACTCGATCTTCCGCGGTGCGGGAAGATTCATGACCCAGCTGTGCTGCATTTGACCTGCACTGTATCCCAAGGGTCCTGTATGATTTCTTGCCGGATGTTTTACAGACTATTATATGACTATTTTACCAACTATTTTACCGACTATTTACAACTATTATAATAATTTTACCGACTATTTTACCGACACCCATTGACCGATAGTCAAAATACTGACGCAGTCAATATACCGACATTCATTATGCTGACATTTTCAATTGACCGACCTAGGTGAAATGCTGCCATTTAACATGCCGACATTTCAACATGTATTTCTGTGGGGTTTTTTGTGTCTATGTCGGCATAGACACTGTCTAGGTGTGCTGCACCCCCCTCGCATGGCGTTCTGCGCTCACAGTGTTCAGGCACGGTGATGGTAAAGTATGAACAAGACTAAAATTGCTTGAAAATTCATGTCGTCGTGATAACTGTCGGCATTTTGAATATATCAGTCAATTGAACATGTCTGCATAATGAATGTCGTATATTGACCGTGTGAGCATTTTGACTGGGTCAGTGGGTGTCGGTGTAATGACCATCTGTAAAACATCCGTTGGTACATTGAAGGCTACCCATATCCAACCCACTCTGTATCTGAGGTAGACTGTATTAGACGCTCACTGTAAACCACTATGTATCTGACCCACACTATATTCCACACAGTATCTGACCAACACTGTATTTGACCTGCACTGTAATGGAGGTGCACTGTAACTTTGTGGGTGTGCAGCTGCAGTGCAGAGAAGGAAAGAAGTAGTGATGATGAGGAAGGATGGGATCTACCATGATATAACATGTATAAGTGGCTCTAATGTGGTGTAACTATTGTGTGGTGCACTGTGATTAATGAACACTACTATGTGGCATAATGTGTAATGTCCTGTGTATATGTACTGCTGCTCTGTCACTAATGCTGGCCACACATCAGACCAACTTTCCTCCCACCATCCAACTAGTCTAAAACCTGGTACTGGATAGGAGCAAATGTAATAAGTAATTTGTTTCTCAAATTGGAAAATAGACAACAACTGTCACTCAGACAATGTACTGTAGTTGGATCTATTGGATTTAAACAATTTCACTGAATGTTTTTGTCCATTCTCCTGAGTTTGTGAGCAAATTGCTTATTGGCATTTCTCCCATACAGTACCAGTTGTTTAGTCCATCCAACCAACTAGTTGGATGGTTGGAGGAAAGTTGGTCTGATGTGTGGCCAGCATTAGTGTCTCCCACCAACTAACTGCAGCCTTTGGACAATATTGTTGAAACATTTTAAGATTATTATGAGATGTGAGGTTTACAAAATGAACTGGAAATGAGTGGAGATGAATGTTGTTGAGGCTAATAATGCCATAGGAACAAAAACAGGCCACAATTTAGTGATTTCAGCTAATTTTATGATAAAAAAAAACAAATACAGAACCAAAACCCACAAGGGATATCAAAACTAAATAAAGATCCAAAACTCTGAGATCCAGTGCCAAAACCGATAACGGAGGTAGGTGCACATCTCTAATACGCAATGTTGTCTGTAATAAACAGTAATATATATGTACTGGCTGTCTTCCCGCATGGATAAGCAGCGCTGCTGTGTTTTATTTACCTGCAGAAGTACAGGACACAAGACTCAGCCTGTCTTTCCTCTTTCTTCCCCCAGACGACTGTCAAACTAACCATTAGGAGTGTGATGGTGGTCTTATTAGCGAATGAGTGTGTCCCGTGGCTCAGTGAAACACAGCTGCACTGCTCTTCCCCAGGGTAAGGCAGCTAGAACATATATCACATGCAACATTACATGCAGTGGCCTATGTTAGCCCCAGTCACCTGGGGGAAAGATACATGTTTGTGACAAACCCCTAACCACCCCACTTTATTTTATAATTAGATAGATATAAATTGAAGGTCAGTTTGTGTCTGAATGGAAACCCTTTGAGTGCCGCCAGCCCCAACCATTATTTTATATATTGTAACAGGTTTGCCGTTCAGACAGGACACAGCAGGCAGTTTCTGGTATTTGGGCATGTATTTAATGGCATACATGCCACAACTCCGCTTTACAGCAGCAAAAGATTTATATAAACAAGCAACAGTATTTGTCAAAGCAGCGCTCCTTGCGCAAGGTGCCTCAGTGCCTCCGGCACTGGCAGTCCAAGTCCCTGGCACTATAACACTTGTCCCTGCTCACTGGCTCCTATTGAGCATCAGCACAATGTGCATCAAACTGAACAAGGTTTAAATCCCTTTCCCTTCTCCTGCAATCAGTCCAGTTCCTGCCTGTGGCTGTGCAGGTCTGAAAACCTTGACTGGAGTTATGCGTTTGGGAGCCCACCCATATATCCCCCTAACACACATCAGAGACACATTCCTGGCTTTGCAGTGAAATAGGTTCTGTTATCAGGCTGCAAAGCACCTTCTCTGATGCTGGACAGCTCCTTAACCCTTTACAGGGCAGTTGTGACCAGGGAAAAACATCACTCTCTGCTGAAACTAACCCTGTTTCACCACAATGGGGGAAATTTACTAAGAATACGAATACAAATAATTGTATTTGTATTCTTGCTACAAATGAATACGAATGCATACCTCGTATGCAAAGTCGTGTTCCGGAGGGGGATTTACAAAGCAGTCATTTACGACTGCTTTGTAACCCTCCGATGTAGTATTAATTCGTATTAGCTGGCCGTATATACGGCCGCTAATATGAATTCCTACAGGCAGTCTGCACGGATCAGTCAGATCCGTGCAGGCTGCAAGGTGTAAAAAAATAAAATAAATAAAAATAAATAAATTAAAAAAACGGCGTAGGGTCCCCCCCACAGCCGTAACCAGCACCAGGCTTAAAGAGCCGGGGTCGGTAATTAAAAATCAGGGGTTCCCCGATTTTTTAACAACCAGCCCCAGGCTCCAGGTCCGGGGCTGGTTCCCAAAATACGGGGGACAAAATTACTAGGGGTCCCCCGTATTTTAAGAACCAGCCCCAGGCATAACCAGCCAGCAGAGTAATGCCACAGCCGGGGGACACTTATTATATAAGGTCCCGCGGCCAAAGCATTAACCCTACCGACCAGTCAGCCTGGCCAGGGGTCCTGGGGGAGTGGGGACCCCCCCAATAAAGGGGTCCCCCCCTCCAGAACTTACCTGACCAGGCTGAAGCCTGGTGCTGTCCTCGATGCCCCTGGGCTGTGGGCATCGAGCTGATCTTTGTGTAAAAAAACAGATTAAAAACTATTGTCTTATACTGTGGAACTATGAGTCCCAGCAAGCCTCCCCCGCATGCTGGGACTTGGAGAACCACAAGTCCCAGCATGCGGGGCATTAAAGGGCCCGCTGGGTCTTGTAGTTCCACAGTACAAGAAATAGTTAAATAAACACACTGACAAGCCAGAAAAATAAAAGTTTAATACATACATTACACAAACACACTGATACTTACCTATCTTGAGCCCGTCGGTAGGTCCCTGGGTCCGGTGGCTTGTTCCGGGGCCTTGGTTCCGGGGCTGGTCCGGGTCCGGGGCTCCAGGGCTGAAGAGTCCAGGGTCCAGGATCCGTAGTAATCCAAAGGGGTACCTGTGGTAGGATATCCTACTCACCTGGTCCTCTGGCGACCATCCCGGCATCTTCTCTTCAAGTCGCGATTCTCCCGGCTGCTGGTACCCGCTCCGCTTGGACACTGGAGACTGAGACGCAGAGATATTCATCTTTCCCCGCCTCTACTCAGAATGAATTCTATTGGCCGCCTAGCGGCCAATCAGGAACCGAGAAAGTTGGTTCCTGATAGCTGTATACTGCATGTAGTGGTAGATAGCTGTATACAGCATGTTAGTTTATTAGTATAGTACAAGATTAAAAGTAACGATGACGTATGTTTTGTAAAGTTTGTTTGGTGAGACAGGGGAGCGTTGTATTGCTATGTGCTGGCATGCTCTTCACTGAATGGGGCCATGTTTGTAAATAACTAAGGAGATTTAATAGCTAAGTAATAGTAAATATTCACTATCTCATAATCGAGCAGTGTATACACTAGTCAGTGTATCCACTATAGAAGCTGGCGAGTATCTGTAACATTAGAAAAGTTTTCCAAATAGAAAATTGTAATAATTCATTTCAAAGGCACCTTTAATTAAATATATATATTTTAAAAAACTGATCAAAGCATTACAGAAAAAACATGTCTGTATAACATCTTGCCAATCAAGATGAAATCATCTAAACATAGCATTAAGGTAAATTTACTAAAGTTGTACTTAGTTTTAACAAATTTATATTCTAAAATAATACTTTTTGAACATATGGTACATGCCTTTCCCATATGCCTCTGTGTAATTCATTATAGATGAAAGAGTATATTCAATGTACGTAGAAATTGCTGTTTTGCCGAAAAGAGGGCAGTTTTCAACATTAATAGATTGGAAGGGGTTCCAACCTATTCAATGCTATCTGTGTTTTGTTTTTTTCGGCAGGTATAATCCACCTGCTTTTGACGTAAACACGGCCTAAACCTAAAGGTTTTGACTGTGTTTCCGTCTATCTCAATCCGACATAAAAAGATGCCAGATTTAGGCAGGGAGGACGGCGCTGGGTGAGCAGCAGCAGCTTACACGGTGTCGTCGTCCTCCTGTCCAGGGCTGGTGCTAGGATGTTCGGCGCCCTCCCGCAAACTATAAATTTGCGCCCTCTCATACATTACGAAGAGACAGAAAGTGCCAAAGGTGCACGCTGAAAAAAAAGGTGTATAATGGCCCTAGTGGTAGTGCTACATCCTGTGCCCAGTAGCAGCAGTGCAGTAACTATACATTTTGGTGCCCTGTGTCAGAAAAGGAATTGTGTGTGTGTAGCTCCCTTTCCCACACAAAGACACACACTGAAAATAGGGTCAGTGCTCGCCGAAGGCGCTCGTCAAAAATTTAGTGTGGCTTTGTGGGGAAGGAGCATGGCCACATAATAGTACCAATTCACCCTACACTATACAGGAGTGTCTGTTTTTCACATTACACCACACAGTATTGCCACTTATAAAGATTGTGCCAGCTAGAGCTCCTTAGACACCCTATACCAGGTAGAAACTCTATAGAAACACTGCATCAGGATTAAGCACACCATTACACATTGTCACACACTGTAATGCCCATTACACATTGTCACACACTGTAATGCCCATTACACATTGTCACACACTGTAATGCCCATTACACATTGTCACACACCGTAATGCCCATTACACATTGTCACACACTGTAATGCCCATAACACTTTATGCCGCACAACGTAATGCCCATAAAAATTATGGCGCACACTGTAATGCCCATAAAAATTATGGCGCACACTGTAATGCCCATTACACATTATGCCGCACACCATAATGCCCTTAACATATTATGCTGCACACGTAATGCTTATTACACATTTTACCACACACAATAATGGCCATTACACATTATGCCACACAAGTACTGCCCATTACATATTATGCCACACACCATAATGCCCATTACACATTATGCCACACACTGTAATGCCTATCACATATTATGCCACATAAGTTCCGCTGACCTACAGTACATGGTCATTGTCAGGGGTTTCATGCTTGTTTCCAGGGATTACTTGCTCCTTGCCAGGGGTTACATGCTTTTTTTCAGGAGCTTCATGAACGCTGCCATAGTGGTTTACATGCTCATTGCCAGGGGGAGTTACATGCTTGTTGCCAGGGGAAGTTACATTGCATGGGGATGCAGGCGCACAGCATGCCTGCGCTTACAGAATTTACAGTTCCATGTAACGCTAGGCACACTGATAGAGGTGCAGGAGGCCCTCCAGCGTCTCTCTCTCTTCTATGGTGGTGGCCATTTTTGGAGGGGCTATTCCCCCATACATACGGCTGTAGACCACACAGAAATTTGATTTGTTTGCACAAGAGCTGGAGTACGTTCGTTCTTCTGATTTTGATATATAAATGTGGACGATAGAGTATGAAAAAGTAAAAAAAAAGAATAAAAAACATGTTGACCTATCGCTTGTGTCAACCTTTTGATCATTACTGCGTGGTTATGGATAGCGCACTCAGGGTGGGTGTGGTGTGCGGTGCAGAAGAAAATAGAAGTGGATGGAAAAATTGGAGGGGGGTGGGGTGGAGGGATCAGGTATAAGAAAGAAGGGGGGGGGGGATATTTGATCATGTTGACCTTAGAGATGTAGTGCCTTTCAGCCAGCCCAGGGAATTGCCAAATTCCCTGAGCTGGCGATCGCTGGTGGAGAGGCGCTGCATCTTACAGGGACGTGCGAGTGTCCCCTTCACTCGGCAGTGGATGGCGGAAACCCTTCTGTCTCCACTTCAGGGAGATGGACAGGGTTAGGGGGGGTGCGGGCAGCATTGGGATAGTGGCAGAGGGTGTAGGCGGGCTCCATAAGAATGGGGCATGCAAGCATCTTGTGCGCACACCACCTTCTGGCGGCTGGTAATCAGTTGGAGATGGCGTTAGAATTGCCAGGAGCAGCTCTAATAAGAGCTGCTCCATATGTATGTTGTGGACTTACTGAATTTATACCAAGACATTGTCCAAAACCCGGATATCAGTTTAGGCGCAGGTACACGGCTATTTAATGGAATAGCCTTTCCCCATGCACATGGTAATTAGCCTACAATTAGTGAAGAGTTTATGAATATGCCTTAAATTCTGCACCAGTGTGTTGTCCGATGCCTGATTGTTTTTATTTGATTATAAAAGATTATGTTCGAGATTTCTGTAAATGTATGTATATGTGTGTGCAAATATATATTTTTATAGTGTACACACATACATGTATATATATTATGTATGTATGTATGTATGTATGTATGTATGTATGTACAATCTCTGTATTACAGGGATTACTACTTGATACAATTACAGTTCTTTGCATTTAAAATAGCTTCTATTACTAAATGTCCTAAAATTGTCCGTCATTTAAGCAGTATATCTTCCAGTTTCTGCATCTGTTTGGCGATTTGTATAATGATAAATAACTATGGCCGACAATAAATATTTTTCAACCTTTTATTAGACATGAAATGCTACTTTTTGTATTTACTTGACATTGCTCTAAAAACTTTAATACAACCGATGCCTAATAAAATGATGTCACGTTAATGCGATAGTGGGGGAGGCTGGTTTATGTGGCCTATAAAATACTGGTTTAACTGGCATGCTTTGACTGGTTTATCCTTCTGATTTATATAGGCCATGATGTATATGCTCATATGCGAACAAGACACACACAGCCACTTATTTTCGTATATATCATGTACTCACCCAAACTTGCTGGTTTTTGATTATTATTATTATTTTTAAGATCCGTTTTAGGATAAAGACAAAAAGGTGAGCTTTGCAAAATCATTGCTGCTTTCATATAAGTAGTTTTTTTAAACCTTCTTGTTTATTATATCTTTTCTGCTTTCATGTAGTCTAGAAGTAGTCGTGTATGTCTAGAAGAGCCGCAGAGATGTCCATTTTTTTTTCTTAGACATAATTAGATATTGGTTACTCTGTGTCCCAATAATCAGAGCCTCCTCACCCACTCCTCTTAATGCTAAAACTGACTCAATGCAGAGAGATCGCTCATGTGACAGCCATCTCTGCTGCAAACCATGGCCCACCTCCTCTATCTCTGGCAATATCAACATGATGGCACTATGAGATTAGAAATTGGAAATGGGTACTACACCCTAACTTGACAGGAGATGTAATGTTGTGTACTCCTACTACTTTTGGTGTTCTGCTCCGTCTGGTGAGCAGAGGCCACTGCTGTCCATTACACGTGTAACCCTAATATAGGTTTACATAAGTAATGAGGTGATATATATATATATATATATATATATATATCTAATATCTATCTATCTATCTATCTATATATATATATATATATATATATATATATATATATATATATATAACTGTTATATGGATATATACTTATGTATGTGGTACCTATCCGGAATAGTTATACACATATTGAGAAAGACAGGGACAGTGAGTCTACAAGAAAGATAGCTACAGGAGTGGTGAGACAAAACCATTGTATTGTTATACACCAATACATTTCAGGAGAGCCACTGAGAGCTACTATACTAACTATAGGGCTGGGGAAGAAGCTGAATTACATGCAGCTATAAGAAGTAGCTGTCATACTGGATAGTTACTGGGAACTCAGCCAAACTTTAATGGTTTGCTACTTTGTAGCAAACACTACTCAGACTGTTGGCTGCTGGACCGCGAGCGCCTATTGGCTAGCGTGGCCCAGCGGGAGATGTGACTTTTAAATAGCAGCACTGTGCACATCTCGCAGAACACAACTGGGAGCCGGGAGCGGGCAGGCGGATTGTACCGCTGCATTGCCGGCTGTGGGTGGGGTGGGGGTGCCACCGCACACTGTACCCTGACAGTTGTGGGGACTACACACTACTCCTCCCACCCTCACTCCACATTATCACTCCGTCCCTGCTCTGCACGATCGCACCCACCCTCCCTGCTCTGCACGATCGCACAATCACACCCACCCACCCTGCTCTGCACTATCACAACCACCCACCCACCCTGCTCTGCACTATCACAACCACCCACCCACCCTGCTCTGCACTATCACAACCACCCACCCACCCTGCTCTGCACTATCACAACCACCCACCCACCCTGCTCTGCACTATCACACCCACCCACCCACCCTGCTCAGCACTAACACACCCACCCACCCACCCTGCTCTGCACTATCACAACCACCCACCCACCCTGCTCTGCACTATCACACCCACCCACCCACCCACCCTGCTCTGCACTATCACAACCACCCACCCTGCTCTGCACTATCACACCCACCCACCCTGCTCTGCACTATCACACCCACCCACCCTGCTCTGCACTTTCACACCCACCCTGCTCTGCACTATCACACTCACCCACCCACCCTGCTCTGCACTATCACTCCCACTCCCACCCACCCTGCTCTGCACTATCACTCCTACCGACCCTTCCTGCTCTGCACTATCTCTCTCCCTCCCCTCCCCTATCAATTACTCACACCTACCCTCCCTGCGAGCAATTTCAGTCCCCCTTGGCAACGAGCAATTTCAGTCCCCCTTGACATTGAGCATGAAGCCCCTGGCATCGAGTAGGTAATGTAGGTAAGTGGCATTTATGTGTTTAATGTGTAATGGGCATTACGGTTTGTTAAATAGTATGCAATGGGCATTGCGGTGTTTTAGTATGCGATGGGCATTACGGTGTGTTAGTATGTGACGGGCATTACGGTGTGTTCTATAGTATGCAATGGGCATTGCGGTGTTTTAGTATGCGATGGGCATTACGGTGTGTTAGTAAGTGACGGGCATTACGGTGTTTTCTATAGTATGCCATGGGCATCATGTGTGGCCTTATGTGTAACTGGCGTTATGGCTGTGGCTTTATGTGTAATTGGTATTACAAAGTTTGCTAAAATGTGCAATGGGCATTAAGGTGTGTGGTATAATGTTGGGCCATACCCACTTTTCACTGCGCAGGAGCCTCACCTACTACAAATTGGGGGGGGGGGGGCGAAACATGCCCTTGCTCCGGGCACCGTGGCACCTAGCTACACCACTGGGGCTGCCTACCAATAAGTTGTACCATTACTCCCACAGTTTTACTGTATCTAAGGCCCTACTGTGGAATTAAGGAGAGACTGTGTATTTACTTTCACCTACAAGTCAGGACTGAGCTGTTTAATTGTTTTACAGTGTTCCCATTGCTGAAAGACTTTATGCATTGAAAGTACAGTGTGTTAAGCCAGTGCTCCACAGCGCCCTCTGTTTGTTGCTTCTGTTAGAAACTGGACATCCGTACACCACAGCGCCCTCTAATGTATACTAGAATCAGCAAAATAAACTTGTATGCTTCTAACAACCCCTATTGGAATACAAATAACTGTGCACGGTTCAACTTTGCCTCCACTTATAATAATGGAATGAACTCAAAAACAGTAAGGGCTATTCTGTGGACAGTTTAGATATTTCACCAGTTTCAGTGATACGTTATTGCAGGCTTTATAGTGTCTGAATATTGATGTGTAGATTTGAATGATTAATTGCTAGATAAGATTTATGTTAATAGACCATTACAAATTCGGTACTTGTGTATTAGCCGGGCGCCCAATTAGCATAAGTACGCAGCCATAGGCTAAGCTACGCTGTCAGCGTAGTCCAACGGCTGCCTAGCGTAGTTAGTGTAGTGACTTTGCGGCAGCCCAATGGCTGCCTCGTGTAGTTAGCGTAGTGACTCCACAGCAGCCTGGCTCTGTCCCCTGCGTCCATGGCTCTGTCCCCGGCATCCATGCCAAGCGCCTCTCACACAGCTCCAGTAACCGCCAGATCCCCTGCACTGGTGGACGCCGGCAGAGAGGCGCTCCAGCTGTCTGAGACGCAGGTGCGTCTCAGATGCTCCTGCGTCTCAGTAATTATTAGCACGTGTGCCTCTTGCATAAAGAGGGTATGCGGACGCAAGTGCATCCTATGCACAATAATGGAGGCATTTTCAAACCCCCACTATCCCCGCCATACCCCCACATTCTTTCGCCATATGAACTCCTGCAAGTAGGAGTCGAGCTGATGGCGCGCAGTGCCCCTTTGGCATTTGTTGCGCCACTTGCATTATCCCCAAAGGCGCTCGATGTTCTGGGTGTGAACCCCGGTCTCCGGATCCACGAAGTTGTATCGGTGGTTCACCCGAGCATGGTGGTAACCTGCCAGCTCCAGCTGCCCTGTGTTGTAGGCACGCCAGCAATCGGAGAAGATGGTCGTCCCTGGTTCGATGTGCCTCTCGATGGTGGCCATCAGAGTACTGGCATCACGTCTTTGTACTGGTGTCACAAAGCACTCACAAGTCTCCCTGCAAATGCCTCCGAATATCCACTGCTGAGGCAGCATCCGTCCAACATGGCTCTTCCTCTGCACGAATTGACTTTGACGATTTCCCCCGGACCGCCAATTTTGCGTTGGGGCTGTGTCATCCGGTTCACAGTGCAGGCCTCATGCATAAGGTGATTATACTGGACCCCTGTTTTGTTTGACATGTTCAATTGACGCTCCCAAAAATTTATAGTTGTGAGCTCCACTGCTCATGAATAAATAAAGCGTACCAGTGTCAAAAACGGTAAAAGGCAACCCAGGAACTAATGTGCCACACGCATGCTCACCTTCTTACGGCACGATTTGATATGGCAGTGCCACGATGACTCCTTTATGCTGAGGCGCATTGGGTGTCCATTTTTGCAATTTATAGGCAGCAAATGGAGCTGCTGGAAGAATAACACTGCGTCCTCCTCTGTCTTTGCCAAGCTGAACATTGTCACATGTTCTGCAGCCATTACACTGTCACTTCACCTTTAGTTATGACAGGGACACTGACTGTCTGGCAGCGGCAACACTACGCTGATTCTGACAGAGACGCTGGCTACGCGGCCGTGGGAACACTACAGTGATTCTGACACTGACTACGCTAACTGAGAGCCAGATTAAGGTCTAAATGGGCCTGGAGCTGAAAATGATCAAGGGCCTATTATGCGCAATAATAGGGGTTGTGGCCAGCACCTAATATTGTGGGGGGTGTGACCAGTGTTCTGTTTGGGAGGTCTGCTCATGGGTGTGTCTCTATTTGTGTAAATACTTTCAACTAATCATATATGCCTGGAAAAGGCAGGGGGCTGGCATAAGAAAAAAATATATAAAAGCTGAGATATATTAAAAAAGAGATATATTGGCGGGTGCACTCCAAAGGTGCACCCGCAGGATGCCGATGTCCTAACATACTTGCGGGGTGAGGCGGCATTCCAGTCATAAAAAAAATACTTAAAGCAGAAACTTGGTAGACAATATGTCAGCACCTTTTATGTGGTAACCTAAGTTTACCTCACCATATACCCCTTATACAAATCATGCAACACAATAGTAAACCCTTATACAGTACTTGCCTCTTACACATAATGCCACATGGAATGAGACAAAATTCACACCGATTGAGCAAAAATTCACACTATGGCACACAGATTGAGTCAAAATTCACGTTATGCCACACATATTAAGGCAAAATTCACATTTTGCCACATGGATTGAGCCAAAATACACACTATACCAGGCATGTCCAAACAGTGGCCCTCCAGCTGTTGTGAAACTACACGTCCCAGCATGCCTTGACATAGTTTTAGCATTCCCTATTTGCAAAACTGTGGCAATGCATGATGGGACTTGTAGTTTCACAACTGGAGGGCCATAGTTCGGACATGCCTGCACTATACCAAACAGATTGAGCAATAATGCACAGTATTCTTCATAAATAGGGGCATTGCGCTCCAAAAGCGCACATTAAAAATTTACACCATAATGCCCATTACATGATAAGCCTCGCACCATAATCTCCATTACGTATTATGCCAAACAGCATAATGCCTATTAAAAATTATGCTACATAAGTGTTGCTTACCTACATGCTCATTGCCAGGGGTTCCATGCTCATTACCAGGGGTTCCATGCTCATTGCCAGGGGTTCCTTGCTCATTGCCATGTGGGATTACATGCTCATTGCCATGTGGGATTACATGCTCGCGGTAACTTGGGGACAGTCGCCGGGCAGAAATGACAGCCATTAACAGCCGGGCAGAGAGCAGGGGGCTGCCCGGCTGTATTCAGAGCACTGCATGTTCCGGCTATTTGAAATAATACCCCTTTCATACCAGAAAATGCAGGGAATATGGTCCCAGGATCATGCAGGGACATTCTCGGACTGGCCCCTTTTACACCAGCCTAGTCCCTGCATTTTCTGTTGTGAGGGGGAGAGAAAACCACCCCGCCCCCCTTTAAACAACCAGTTATATCTTCGGAAAAAACTGACCCATTTACATGTAGGCTTCGAATGATTTTGGTCCCGTCACCTGGGTCGTTTGGTTCCAGAGAGAAATCTGTCCTCAAACAACATGAACAGCCATGAAATTACTGGCGAGATTTAGTGGGTTTACCGTTTTTTGGAAAATGCGATTTTTTTCTCTCAAATCGCCCTATATCGCCGTTTTTTAATATTGCACTTTTGCCGCGAATTCGCATATTTAATGAGGTGTGTATTCCGGCATGAAAAGTGCGAGAGTGCGATATAGGGCGATTTTCAGAATGAAAAAGTGCAAATTTTTAGTCATGAAAAGGTGCGATATTGGTGAAATGTGCGATTTTGTGATAAAAAAAAAATGGTGTGAGGTCCCCCCTACTGTACATAACCAGCCCCGGGCTCATTGAGCCGGACCTGGTTCCAAAAATACGGGGGACAAAAAATCTGGGGGTCCCCCGTATTTTGAAACCAGCACCGGACTCCAACAGCCCGCAGTGTCATGCCACAGCCGGGGGACACTTTTTACATAAGGTCCCCCAGCCGTACCATGAGCACCGTGGCTGGTCAACCTTGGACGGGGTACCTGGAGGAGTGGGGAACCCCCCCCCAATAAAGGTCCCCCCCAGGCTTCACCCGTCCAGGGCTGAAGCCCGGGGCTGTCACCGGCGTCCCTGGCCATTGGACGCCGGCCTGATAGGGTTAATCTCACATTGCTAACATTGCTTAATACAGGAGAACTACAAGTGCCAGCAGACCTCCCCCGCATGCTGGGACTTGGAGAACCACAAGTCCCAGCATGCGGGGCATTAATGGGCCCGCTGGGACTTGTAGTCCACCTGTAAAAAGAATGTTAAAAGAAAACACACACACAGAAAAGTAAAACTTTATTACATACACACACACACACACACACATCTCACTGTTACACTATGTGTGTTGCGCTGGGACAACGCAACAGAAGCTGTATCGGAGAAAGCCGGTTGTCCCTGCTGTCAGTGCGGGGGGGGCCGGATCTGCTGCAGAAGGGAGACCAGCGCTGGATCCTGGATCGGTGAGTATAGTGGTGTAAAAGTGAGATGTGTGTATGTAATAACGTTTTACTTTTCTGTGTGTGTGTGTTTTCTTTTAACATTCTTTTTACAGGTGGACTACAAGTCCCAGCGGGCCCATTAATGCCCCGCATGCTGGGACTTGTGGTTCTCCAAGTCCCAGCAAGCGGGGTAGGTCTGCTGGCACTTGTAGTTCTCCTGTATTAAGCAATGTTAGGAATGTGAGATTAACCTTATCGGGCCGGCGTCCAATGGCCAGGGACGCCGGTGACAGCCCCGGGCTTCAGCCCTTGACGGGTGAAGCCTGGGGGGGGACCCCTTTATTGGGGGGGGGTCCCCACTCCTCCAGGTACCCCGTCCAAGGCTGACCAGCCATGGTGCTCATGGTACGGCCGGGGGATCTTATGTAAAAGTGTCCCCCGGCTGTGGCATGACACTGCAGGCTGTTGGAGCCCGGTGCTGGTTTCAAAATACGGTGGACCCCCAGATTTTTTGTCCCCCGTGTTTTTGGAACCAGGACCGGTCCAAGAGTCCGGGGCTGGTTTCAGAAATACGGGGAACCCCTACGCTTTTTCTCCCCCGTATTTTTGGAACCAGGTCCAGCTCAATGAGCCCGGAGCTGGTTATGTACAGGACGGGGGACCCCACGCCGTTTTTTTTTTTTTTTTTTATATATATATATTTTAACTTTTACACGTTCTGACAAATTCGACAGTCAGTATCAGGTCTATTTTTTTTTTTGATGTTTAGACCATTTTTAATGGCGATTTCCAAATTCGCATCTCATTAAATATGCGATTTGTATATTTTTCAATGGGGAAAACATCTGGATGCGAATTCCGGAGATAAAAAAAATCGCACTTTCAGAAAGTGCGATTTCGCGGCAAATCCCGCATTTTTTGCCGATTTTCGCATCTCATTAATTATGCGAATTCGGGAAAAAGTGCGAAAACGGACGTTTTTGCGATAAAATGGGCCTATTTAGAGAGTGAGCCTGGAGCTATAGCTCCATCAGGCCCATTGTTAATCCGGCCCTGCGCTAACTACGCTGGGCATGGGAACACTATTTTACTTCTGACTGACCATGCTAACTAAGCTGGCCGCGTGAACACTACGCTGATTATGACAGCGCCACTACGCTAACTATGTACCGGGCGTCCAGCTAATACACAAGTACCCAAATTCTTATGTGGTCCTTTGAATGCATAATTAGTGTTGTCATAATTAAATGCTGTATCAAAACAGTGTATTGTGCTGAGGATTATGCTAAATGTTTGGGCAATAACCACATTTAATCTTACAGAGGTGACCAATTGATTCCTGGTTAACAAATATTATTGTCACCGTCACTTTGTGTACTAGTTACTGTGTGGGTGTGCTTGGGGTGTTCATCCCTGCCCCAGTGGAGCTTACAATCTATATTCCCTACCACATGTACCTGCACACACAGGCATTCTACGGTTAATTTGTTGGGAGCCAATTAGCCTACCAGTATATTTTTGGATTGTGGGAGGAAACAGGAGTACCTCGAGGAAACCCAAGTACGGGAAGAATATACAAACTCTGCACAATTAGGGCCACGGTAGGAATCAAACCCATGACCACAGAGCTGTGAGGCAGTGATGCTAAACATTACATTATCCATAATGCCCCAATATGCTGGTGACCTTCACAAGTGTAGAAAATGCTTATACATTGATGTAGCCATGTCTCTGTTTCCTGTGTATGAACATCTCTCTGATTAAGGGGGATATTCAATCCCGGGCCACGCCTGTCGGGACGTCCCAGCAGTCGTGATCCTGATCCATTTTCGGCCAACTCGACAGCAAATTGGCATTCGGGATTCAATTTCCCACCTGCCAAGTGCCGAAAAGGGGGTGTGACCATGAGAAACAGACGTGGATCGCCGAGATCCGGCCGTGAGCTCAACAATCCACAGCCCAACCACTTTTCGGGCTCGTTTTGATGAAATGCCTATTCAATGCTGTCAGAAAAAAAACAAAATTGAATAGGCAACCCCGCTATTTCCCCTGTTGGTGGGGGATTGAATCCCCCCCCCCCCCCGGTCTTTAAAAGATTCTACCTGTCAGCTGCCGGAGCATTGTTTTCCTGGTATAACAGAACACAAATTGGTGAAAAATGAAATGAGCAAAAAAGCTGCATAATAAAATCAAACTCTCTGAAGACTGAGCAATAAAAATTGACTCAATACTGCAGTGGTTCAATACCTAGAATAAAAACACAGATATGAAAGAAAAATTGAGTCATCATCTTCCCTAGTGATGAATGGCATTAGGTCTGGTTTACAGGTGATAATCTCATTATTGTTGTTGGCTATAAAGAATTAAACTGGATGTAAAACATGAAAGTCGAGGTGAAAAGGGTTGTAGATCAAACTGGTGTAGAGATATTAAACCTTATCTGATGCCCCAGTACAACTGACAAGTGTTAAAGGGAAGCACGCTTAAGGAGATTAGTTTTCAATTATTTATCACCTATCATGTCAACAGAAGGCTCAGGAGTCGGGAAAGTGATGAGTTTAATTTGTTTTGTGCTGTAAGTTCCCCATCCAAGAACAAATGAGGCAAATTGTGTGAATGACAACAGAAGATAGGTTACTCTCTTTAGATACTGAATTGAAAATAAGATCAAGGAAAGATTTCATTTACCTGGGAGGTTTGTCGCCAGTATAGATTGTAGTGGCACAAGGCCAGTGTTACGTGGCAGAACCTAGAGGCACATCAGATATATTTATTTATTATCACTTATATACAGTAGCGCCAAGGGTTAAAGTGGTGGGGAACATGGTGGGACAAAGTTCCACCATCTTTAATGGTTGAATAATAATAATAATTCCAACAGAAAATCCTTTACCAGCGATTTCCTTTTCTGGCATGGCTTATGTGAAAAGAGGAGAGGAAGCTGTTGGAGGAACACAGACAGATGTGTGTAATTGGTACTACTGCTGTTGACATTATGTGTATAAGCAATACTACTGCATTATGAGTAAGCGAAACTACTGTGTGGCCTACAAGTGTAAGGAGTACTATTGTGAAGCTTGTCCTAAAAAAGGGCACAAATATGTGTCATAATGTGAATAAGGGGTACTTCTTTGGTGTCATGAGTCAGGTTCACTACATGTGGTGTAATGTGAATATGATTTTGTTGTGTTGCATAATTTGAATTGGGGGTATTATTGTGAGACAACTGTCCCATTAGAGTATGGCATGGGAAGTAGGGCCAAAACTTCTGGCAATAGCCTGGGCTCCACCTAATGGGGGGAAGGGGGCATTGGCAGGCAAAATGAGTTCCACTTAAACTTAAAGCCCTGGCGAGCATATTCCATTGTGCTTTACAATTTGAAACAAACAGTAATTAAAAAAGACTGGGCAATAACACACAATAGGGTGAAATGCCTTAAGAGTGTAATGAAGTGAATGTATGTAAAGTACCAGCCAATCAGCTCCTAACTGCCATGTTACAAGCTGTGCTTGAAGGTGACAGTTGTGAGCTGGTTGACTGGTACTTTATTTCTGTAAACTTTATTTCTCTCCAAGGCTTAGTACATATGCCACAGATAAGAGCCCTTTTCTGCAGCATTGTTAAAAATAACATAGGGCACACAATAGAAATCAGGTTAGCTTTGATGGGATATAATTTTAGCACAATGCAGAGAAAAGACCGATCTCAGACTCTCGTTATGTGACTATACGTACTATATGGAGGCAGCCAGAAGGAATATAGTTAGGTAAAAAATGCTATCACTGACCTGTCACTTTAGCCCATTAACTACCAAAGAAAGCATATGTGTGAATCTGATCTAAGAAAAGCATTGTTATGTTTTAGCTGCTGATCGACTTATACCAATTTAGGAATTCGGTGGAAAAATGAGTTTGCATGTTTCAGATAACAATCGAAAATAATTCAAAACCATGTTCAACATCTCAAATCCCTGCTCATCTAGACAAGAAAATGCACATTGCTCTGAGAGAGGGTGAGCAACCTGTTGTGGATTGGAAGACATAGGGTAATAGTGTCTGAGGTAAGGGATAACCGAGTGATCTGGAACTTTTTTTTAAAGCGGCAATCATTTACAAGGCACCATGAAAAAGCTGCAGGAACAGTGAAACGCATTGCTCTTGCACAGGTGATGCTGTTTTACTTTTTCACCCCATGACCACTACTGCTACCTAAAAGTGACCTAACCAGCCCTCCTACTATGGACTCCACCACAGGCTCCTATGACCACCTAACGTCCGCACCTCCAGGATTCCTCGGCCAGCACTCTTGTGGAGGAACGCCACCTCTCTAAATAGCCTTAGAAAAGAGGAACTGGACACTCCACTGCACATTACAATCTTTGGGACATTATACGCACAAGAAAACACTCCAGTGATCCAACCAGCCCTCTTACTGCGGACTCCATCAGAGGCTTCTACTACTGCCTAACCACTTCAAGGATTCTTCGCCAAATTACCTCGGCCAACATTCTTGTGGAGGAATGACACCTCTCTAAAAGCCTTGGAAAAGAAAAACTGGGAAACCACACCTTGCCTTTACCATCTATTGGGACATTATCTTCTCAGGGCCTCATCGGAAAAGGATACCAGAGGTATTTATGTGTCACACTGGGCTGGGATGGTGGAACTGGCAAGTGCAGTGGAACTGGGTACGCGGTTGGGAGGTGGAAGCTAGGGGGACGAATATAGTGTTTACTCATGTAATACTGAGTGATGTATCTCTGGAAGAAGTATGCGTGAAAGACTTTAATTAAGAATTTGGTTATACAATTCAGGGAATACTTCAATAGTGAGACATTTATGGTACTGAGTCGTTAATGAAATAAGAGAAATAAAGTCTTTGCGTTTGACCAAGGGAGAATAATGTAAATACTTTAGACTGTAGTAGATGTTTGAATAGAAGATCCGGAGATGACTTGACATCTGAAACTTGAAGAAGAAATAACATTTGGTATTTGGGGCTTTAAGATGAAATTATGACACTGTGAAGCTTTGGTAACTTTAGCTTTAGGACAAGATGAAAGTTATGTGAAGCTTTGGTAACTGTAGCTTTAAGACCAGATGAAATAGGACCACTGAAGAAATCTGTCAGAACCAGGGTTCCCTTCAGCAGTGACCACGTGGCAAGCTGTGAGCGGAGGCAGCACTGCAAGACTCAAGTGGCAGCGACTAAGACAGGTATGGCCAGGATTAATTCAGGAGCTCAGAACTGAAGTACTTAACGCAGGTAAGCAACTCTAAGTACTGGTACAGAGGCTGAAAACCTGATCCCTTTTAAGGAAGTGAACTAAACCATAGCACGGGATTCAGGAAGAATGGTCTGATCTGGTCTCCAACATGGGCCCCCCTATGAAGAGGACACCTGTAGGGTCCAGAGAACAGCAGCTCCCAGCCTCCAGCAACCAGCACCAATTCCCACACGACCTCAGCAGATGGCGACCGCCGCACCAAGACTCCCTCCTGCTGCCCTGCCTGGAGAAGCCACCCCGCCAGTCCAAGCCTGCAATGCCGCCTGCCGCCATGCACACTCCGCTGGGCAAAGTGTGCATGGCGGCAGGCCATAAACCTCCGGAGCGTGACATTATGGTCAATAGACTTGAAAGACGCTCAGCATCCCTCTCACTATTGTTCATAACTTAATAGGCTTCCTTAAGCCATTTTTTAAGCTTTTTAAGAATGAATAATATTGTACTTTAAATACTTGCACACTGAATTTTAGTGCAGCTAGCACTTTGTGTTCTTTTCGTTTTAAAAGGCAAATCTTTGCCTTGTAAATAATTGAAATACCCTATTACATATGCCCCCAGGTTCAAGTGTGACTCTGTAAAGGAGCCCCCTCTGCTCTCACCCCCCCCTCTGCCCCCCCCCATCTCTTTCCCAACTTCAACCTCTTTTTCTTTTCTCTTACCCTAACCTCCTCGTTCTAATTCTCTGCCTCTTACCTCCCACCGCACACCTTGCATTTACAGTATACACAAGGGTATAGGCAGCACACACAGCTACGGGGGTAGAGAGGCTGTGGTATGTCATCTGCTGCCATTGAGAGCTGTGAGGGTTAGGAGGTAATGGGGCATCTGCTTAACTGTTAGACATGCTTAGCAGCTTTATCAAATAGATTTCCATAAACAACTTATTTATTTTTAAAATTCTATATTTATTATAGAATTATTCTTGTAATAATTATTGAATAGTTGTGTTCAGTGTGATACTGTCCTGTATGTATACTCTGGCAAGCAGCTACAAAAATATTGTATGCATGTAACGTGTAGACTAGGCAATGGAACCCATGATGGATAGTAATATGGAGAAACCCCTGCTGTTCTAAGCCTTGGTGGCATTTCTGCAGATGGATTACACATTTTCCATAATCTGGAAAATAAATTCATTTTTTTTTTAGATCTAGAGCAATTCTATAGTTTGACAGGTATTTTTTTTCCCCTGAGTAGATCTGATAGAGGGAAAGAGGAGGTGTGAGATTCTGAAGTTCATCTTCTATTACACTGCTTTGACCTTTTGCCTGAAGTGATCTGTTAATTCATTGTCTCTTCGCTCAATGTCCCTTAAACCTTTGTGAAGAATGATGCATTCATTCCTACCCGATCGTTATTAATTGTATTACTTCTCACACATGCAGGTTGGAAACAGGTAAAAGTAAACCATTTATACAGTCATGGGGCTAATTATTTCATATATCTTTGGTAAAATACAGAATGATAGCATAGAATGATGTGGTAGGCATGTAAGCTTGCATTTACATTTGTTTACTCATACCTGCTAACAGCGGCGAAACTACAGATGGGGCCGGGCTCTTCTTTGCTGGCGAATTGCCAGAACGTCACCGCTGGCGATCCGCCAGCAGCCCGGCTCGCCATCTGACTGAGTCTCAATCTCCGTCGGCGGGGCGATGGGAACCCTGTCCGTCTCAGCTTCAGGGAGACGGACAGGGTTAGGGGGGGGGGGCGGGAACCCCGGGTGAGCGCCGACAAGCTGGCGGTGACCCGGGGGAAGCGCTGGAAGCGGGACGCGCGCGCCTCTCGTGCGAGCGCGTCCCCTTCTCGCTATACAGATGGCGGCTGGCGGGGGATGGCGGCTAGTGTCGCCATCGCCATCCCCTGCAAAGATGAGCCATGCCCCATCTGTAGAACTCATGGGGCCCCATAGCAAAACTTTTACAAGCCCCCCCCCCCTTCTTTCAGTTGTTGGAACAATGCCCCTTAAGGAAGAGGGAGCAGAAGAAAGAGTACGGAGAGCGAGAGACAAAGATTTCTATGCCAGTGGAGATGTATGCTTACACATCCGCAAGCATGCGGCCGCACAAAGGAAAAATCATTCGATGGTCACTCATCATGGAATGATTTTTCCTCCATTCATAATGAAAAGTAAGTCAGGACTTTTCATTTGAACGCTGTCCTCTAAATTTGAGGCGGGCACTGATATCATGTGACGTCAGCTGCCCGCCAGAAGCAGACATTGACATGCCTGCATCTGCAGGGGTACACCCAGCATTTTTGTGGGCATTTTCCTGCTTCTGCCCCCTGCACGCCCCTATTCCACCCACGAAGAAGCAAAATCCCTGGCGAGTGTGAAACTTGCTGAAGGCGTCCGCTCTTAGGGTTTGCACATGCGCATATTCGCTCATGTGCAAACCCTAACCATCAGGGATAAAGTCGGACCTGAGCGATCAGGTCTGAATTGGCCCCTTAGTGGGTCAGGGGGAGAAAGAAAGAGAGGATGGAGGTGAGACAGAGTGAGGGTGAGTGAGGGGGGGGAGAAACATGCTGGGGGAGACAGCAAGGGGTAGAGGAAGTGGGGAGAGCAAGAAAAAGAAAAAGAGGAGGTGTCAGGGAGAGAAGGGGAGATTGAAAAATAGGAGAGAGGGGGTGAGACATACAGGAGAGAGAGAAGAGAAATTGAGAATTGAGAAAATCACTACTTAATGTCCTCCTAAATCACCCCATTCCCCAAGTACAGGTTGTACTTTGCCTCCCCCTCCTTCAGTATTATGTGCACTGTGTACCTCCATCCTCCAGCAGTTGCGCTGGGTCTCCACAGCAGCCCCAGAACACCTCTTCAGTGCCACCGCCGGGGACTCCACTTCAGCGCTGCCAGTCACCAGGCCTGGGTCTCCCGCACACCACAGCGGTGGCAGCAATATACACTACATCTTCACGTTCACAGTCCATTTTTGCGCTAGAGGGAGCTGGCAGTGGTCACCAGACGGCAGCGTCATAGAGGTAGGATGGGGAGACAAGTGCAGAGGTTGAATTAGCCGGACTGGCTCCTCCCCCTTCAGCCACTGGTGGGGAGGCAGGGGAATGGGGAATGGGTAAAGAGGAACGGTATGGCGCCACTACCGAGCTACTAAAAAAACAAATCTCATGGGTGCAAGGGATTGTCTGCTGAGCCCTCGGGCCCCATAGCAGTTGCATCCCCTGCACCCTCCATAGTTACGCCACTGCCTGTTAACATTCTAAACAAATGAAGCCGATAGTAGCTTTGCAGTATGGTCCCTAATAGGGGACGTGGCTGCTGAAAAAGGGGCATGGTTTCATAGGAATTAACTATGGTGGCATGCCCCATGCTTTGTGAGCTGCTGCCCATGCTAACTCTCCCTCTGTCTCTGTGAATAGATGTTGTGCACATGCACACATCGGGTGAAATTGAATAGGATGAGAGATTCAGAAAGTGAGAGATTTGGTAAGAAATCTCCAGTTTTTTTTAAAGCGGCAATCATTTACACTGCTAGACCAGTTTGATTTTGAAGTGTAAATGATTGCTGCTTTAAAAAATAAATAAAAAATCACCCATCATCTATTAACTGCTGCTCAGAGCAGAAAGTTACAGGCGGCCTCCACCTCCCAACTGCCCCCGCATACCCCCCCCCCCCCCCCCCCAGGACACACCTATCCAAGGGTGGAACAACAGTAGAGTCATAATGCTTGCTAATGCTCCCTTAATTTTCAGGGAATCCCGGAATTTTGGTGAGTCCCTATCGACTCATGTAGAGAAGGTAAACTCTCCAGTACGCTGCCTACCCTCTGGAAACGATATGATATAAAATATGCATTTCAATTTGTAATTTGCAGTACAAAAATTACACTTAGCCATCTGTAGCTGTGGAGTGCATCTGTAGCTGTGGAGTGCATCTTGCAGGAGCTGAACGTTTATAGAAGTATATTGAGTGGAGTAGAAATAAGCTGGTTAAAATAAAGTGCAGTGCAGAAAGTAACGTTAGTTTCTGCACTGCACTTTATTTGCTAAGTTATGTAACCAGCTGTCCTGAGGAAGGAGCGCCAGCTCCGAAACTGATGACTTACAGGCTGAGTTTTTTTGCACCATTTTGATGTGCTTTGAAATACACTTTTTCCACGTGTTCTAAGAGTGCTGCCTCCTGTTTTTTCGTTCATTTGGAAAAATTTGCTGATATATACTGTGTATATATATATATATATATATATATATATATATATATATATATATATATATTACAATAATTAGCGGGTACCATGTTATCCTAAGGTGAAAACGTTCTAGTTTTGCCCGGCGGTATCTCCGGTTCCCAGGGGGGTAGCAACGCAGGGCCGGGCTCGTTGGAAAGCCCTGGCCCTCAGCTGCAAATTGGGCCTATTTTTAATCCGGAGTTACATATGCAGTACATAACTGGCAGGGGGAGTTATACCTTCAGTACATGACTGGCAGTGGGGTTATATATGCAGCACATGACTGGCAGTGGGGTTATATATGCAGTACATGACTGGCAGGGGGAGTTATACAGAATTTGCAGTACATGACTGGCAGGGGGAGTTATACAGAATTTGCAGCACATGACTGGGAGGTGGAATTATATTTTCAGTATACTGTATGACTGGCAGGGGGAGTTATATATGCAGTACCTTAGTGGCAGGGGGAGTTATATATGCAGTACCTTAGTGGCAGGGGGAGTTATATATGCAGTACCTTACTGGCAGGGGGAGTTATATATGCAGTACCTTAGTGGCAGGGGGAGTTATATATGCAGTACCTTACTGGCAGGGGGAGTTATATATGCAGTACATGACTGGCAGGGGGAGTTATGTATGCAGTACATGACTGCCAGGGGAAGTTATATACAGTATATGCAGTAAATGACTGGCAGGGGGAGTTATGTATGCAGTACATGACTGCCAAGGGAATTATATATGCAGTACATGACTGGCAGGGGAAGTTATGTATGCAGTACATGACTGGCAGGGGAAGTTACAGTATATTTGCAGTACATGACTGGCAGGGGGGGGGGTATATATGCAGTACATAACTGGCAGGGGGAGTTATAATTGCAGTACATGACTGGCAGTAGGAGTAATATTTGCAGTACATGACTGGCAGGAGGAGTTATACAGAATTTGCAGCACAGGACTGGCAGGTGTAATTATATTTTCAGTATACTGTATGACTGGCAGGGGGATTTATGTATGCAGTACCTTAGTGGCAGGGGGAGTTATATATGCAGTACCTTACTGGCAGGGGGAGTTATGTATGCAGTACATGACTGCCAGGGGGAGTTACATTTGCAGTATACTGTATGACTGGCAAGGGGAGTTATATTTGCAGAAAATGACTGGCAGTTATATATGCAGTATATGACTGGCAGGGGAGTTATATATGTGGCAGGCTGGGTTTGAAAAATGACAGGTATGAGCTGATTGGCAAGTTGTTTATAACTCTCTAGTTTATCACTTTTTGAAACGTGATACATCAGGCCTATAATATGCTATGCATATCTATGGGAAAAAAAAGAAATCTGCATAATCATCGAAAAATGCCCTTTATACATTATACCACACACTGTAATATGTTACATTATGCCACATACCGCAATTATTATACCGCACACTGTGACACATTATGCCACATACCGCAATGCCCCAGACACAATATTCCACACACTGCAATGTCCAATATGTCGCATACATACCTCCCAACGGAGGAGGTAGAGGAGACAGGACAAAATTAGGGGGCATGACCTGCTATCGTGGTGCCCCTGCAAGGCCACATCCCCCATTTTTTCCACTATGGGGGCATGACCAGCGCTCTGAGAGCTGCTGGCCAGGCCCCCAGCCTCTCTGAATAGACGCTGTGCCATATATACACATGCCACCAGCAGTGCCAGTTACACAATGCCCCCAATACCTGCAGTAATGCCATAAGCACAATGCCCCCCAGCAGTGCCAGATAAACAATGCCCGCCCTATTGTGGGGCCGTTCTAAATAAATACTCTGGCGCTACTGTGTAAAAATGGCTGAATGTGGGTGTAGCCACATGCCACATGGGGTGCAGCCAATAAAAATGGTGGTGTGATACACATATGCCCCTAATAAGGCAGTGCCAGATACACATATTTCCCCAATAGTGCCAGATGCACATATAGGCTCACGGTGCCAGGTATGCCCCAACAATTCCATAAATAGTTATGCTACCATGGTGCTAGGTATGACCCCACAGTGCCAGGTATGCAACCACAGTCCCAGAAACACATATGCCCCCAATGTGCCAGAATTCCCAGCAGCAGCACAACTCACCATTGTTGCTCTTGCTGCTGCCGGGGAGAGGAGAGTCATTGTCCCCCTGCTGGTTGTCTGTCTGTCTGTCTGTCTCCTCCTCCTCCGCTGCTTCCCTTCTGAGGGGAGGAGAGCACAGCACATTGCGCGCCTCTCCTTCCCTGTGACTGGGCCATCAGCCAATCAAAGCTCCTGGGTCAGCTCCTGATTGGTTGCCAGCCCGCGAGCTCTGATTGGCTGACCACCGAATCACAGGGATACAGTGAGGGGAAGGAGAGACGCGCAACGTGCTCTCCTCCCCTCAGAAGTGAAGTGGTGATGGGCAATGGAGGGATGGGTGGGTGGCTGCAGAGTGGTCGAGCCACCCGGATCGCTGCCGCAAGCTACCAGTAGCTTGCAAGCGATGGGTTGGTGACCACTGCTCTAACATATGCGATTAGTATCATAAAGGGCAGCTCTTGCTATAAAAGCTGCCCTTTGCAAAGCAGTCACCCCCCCTCCAGCTCCTTCTTCAAAGCGCCAACCCTGCCCGGCAGAGGCTGGCAGCAGCAGCAGCCAGCAGCAACCGGGTAGGAGGAGGGGGGAGAGCTGCCAGGGACCCGCTCACCCTCCGCCGGCTGCTTCACAAAGGGCAGCTCTTATCACAAGAGCTGCCCTTTGCATAACTAATCGCATATGTTAGAGCGGTAGCCGGTGGAGGGGGGTGAAGTGGTTCGGCGGATGTTAGGCTAGTATGTAACTTGCCCGCGACCAGGGGCTATTCGTTATGATGGATTGCGTGCCATCCAGGGGGGATTGGTATGTAATCCCGGCGGCCGGAATCACAGCAGTCAAAACCCCGACGCTGGAATCCCGACAAGGGGAGGACGTGGATCGCCCTCCCCCCTTTGCGGGCTCGCTGCGCTCGCCACGTAGTGGGCCCGGTGCCGGCACACTAATATATTCTCCCTCTATGGGTGTTTTGGACTCCCACAGAGGGACAAAGTGCCAAGATTTCTGCGGTCAGGATTCCGGCGTCAAGATTTTGACCGCCAGATTCCGACCGCCGGGATTGTGACTGCATCCCATCCAGGGGACAGGTGAAGAACATGGCTGGTATGAAGAGGTGTTAAATTTTGAGATTTAAATACATTAACCCACTTAAGGGGTTAAGTCACTGCTTTACTACTTTGATTTACTAACCCACCATGGGTGCTCCCACTTTAAATCTTGGTGCCAACCAATTACTAAGTTGCCATCTTGAAGGTCTTTTGAATATTTAGCCATTGAGCACCAGAGCGATTTCACTCCTGTTCTTTGTACGGCGTTTGCCTCATCCCCTTGAGCACTTTCTTTTAATGGATTAGATCTGAAGCCTTTTGTCTGTTTTCAGGTTACAAGCAGCGCAGCAAATTCTCTTGGTCACCAGGGCCCTGTGTAAACCAATTGATCGTCTTATATGTGTCCCAGTCTGCTTGTAACCCACCATTACTTTAATTTGCTAGCGTTTCTATAAAATCTTGCTGCTTAACTAATTTTCTATAGTGTCTGCATGCTACAGTATTCTGGATATAGCCACATTTTCCCATTGACCTGTTTACCCAGCTCTTGAGTTACTGTCCCTTTATTATTTATTTTCAAATATTATAATTTAAGAGAAATAGATAAATGACATGTACATGTAACAATTGTACATTGTAATTGATTTCTTGCAATATACAGTACCATTATAAAGTATTTTTATATGCAACTAAAACCAACATTTAATATTAATATACAATATATGAAATATAATGAATACAGTGGGCAAATTTTACTAAGAATACGAATACAACTTATCATGGAGTATTTCATTTACACATTTGTATTCTGGAGCATATTTTACGAAGGTGTCATATTTTTGAGATTCGTATTTTTCTATGTCATTTGGAGTCGTATTCGTATTTGGATGCGAAAAATACAAAAAAGAGTTGTCAGCTTGCACAGATCAGTCAGATCCGTGCAAGCTGCCGTGTACCAAAAAATAAAATCTAAAAATGAAATATATGAATACATAAATAAATAAAAACCGTGAGCTGTAACCAGCCCCAGGCTCAAAGAGCCAGTTCCAGTTTAAAAAAATCACGGGGCAAACAACATAGGATTTTTAAAACCAGCACCAGGCTCAAGGGCCGGTCAAACAAGCTAGCAAGGTAATGCCACAGCTGGGGGACAGAAACCTTGGGGGGCCTGGTACACTTATATATCCCCCTACTCATTGCACCTTGAGACACACGGGATGCGTTTAGCATCCCACGGATCGGACGCCTCCAGCCACAATACCAATGCCGACTACCAACAGAGGGCTGGTGCTGAATGCCAACATCCTTTATCCCAGCTGCAGGCATCCCTAGCATAGGTATGCGAGCATTGCTAGTTTGGCGGGTTAGGGTTGTGCTGGGAGTTATGGGGGTTAGGGTTAGGCACTAGCGGGGAGTTAAGATAGGGAAACACGGCAAACACTGTGCCCCTGCAGATATCTAGGGTTTGCAAAGGACCCAAACCCACACTCACAAAGACACAGGATGACAGGTCTCCTTCTCCCCTTATACCCTCCACACTGACCAGTACACCCATAATAGGCTGGAACCACACTCTGCATTCTCTCTGTCTGCAGGGTCACAGAAGTCACGCTAGGAGTAATGGTGTGTACACATGGTGAGATGTCCCTTGAGATGTGACCCCGATACGATCAGATCGGATCGGGATCGGATGGCAAGGCACATCCGATTTGCATACAATCTTGACTATATAGTGCAGACTATATGGTGCAGCCTTGGCACTTGCTTGCGATACGTGAACGCGCATCGGGATCGCAAGGGTTAAAACCCTTGCGATCTGCATCCGATGCCGATCCGATGTTGACTATATCGTCAACATCGGAAGGCAAATTGTACCGTGTGTACACACTATAAGGGGCCGTCTGCAAACTGATTGCCAATACACAAGTGTAAAAAATATCAGCAGTGTTTGATTACTCTTGTAAAGTGGCAACAAGTTTGTTGACTATCCCTTCCTCCCTGCGTGCTGTGCTGAAAGGTCGACATGGGTCTAGGTTGACATGTGATTATGTCGACACAAGTATTATGTCGACATGGGCAAGGTCGACACTCAAACAGTCGATATGGTTTTTTTCCACTTTTTTTTGAGCCGACATGTGCCGACAGGCGGTATTTCATGCCCTACCATCCACTAGGATGTGGAGGGAGAATAAAATAGTGTGCCGAGCGCAGCGAGGCATCGTGCACGAAGCATGGTGAGTGCAGTGAGCCATGCGAGGGGACGCGTGCTACGTTTCAGTGTCCATCGACATTTGGTTCAAAAACCAGTGAAAACCCCCATGTTGACCTTTCAGGATGTCGACCTAGTGGTGTCAACCTAATAACTGTCAACATGCTGTAGACCTAATGATTCACACCCGCTTATTTAAAGTAATAGATTGCGCTGTCTGCCACCTCATCCCAATCATGAAGTTAAAATACACATAGAAAGTATATCACTAACAGGCAATCGGTAGCAGAAGATAGGATTACAGCACTGAACATCTGGAGTACTTGGGAGACATATTGGATTGTGCTAACACCAGACTGAATGGAAGCAGAATTCATGTCCGTCCCACCTGAGCATTACAGATATAATAATGTTATAATTTATTGTCACATTCACAGACACTGGTTGAGACATTCTGTCTTTGTACAGCATCATATTTTATTAATATAATTATATATTTATGACCTAATACTTAACGAGTCTACAGTACCGTAAGAGCACCTTTGTCATACCTTAATATGTATTATTCATGTATTAATAAACTTGATTCAAGTACTTCTTAATTTCCTTGTCTGCACATATAAGCAATTTCTGCCTAGTAGAACCTGCCACCATCATTCCATTCAGGCTTAGGGTATAAAAAGGAGACTAGCCCTAGCAATACGGACAGGCTGTGTTTGGTATGCATCACACATTGCACTGGTAATGTTATCAGAGTACAAAATCTGAATCCATTTCGATATATTTGTGTGACAGACTGTTGACACTGCAGCATACAAGTCCAACTAGTAATAAATATTAGCTACCGCAGGCTGTACTCGACTTCATTTAAATAGAAAGGCTGTGAATTTGTGCTATGTCATGTGACTAATTCCTGAAGCTAGTGCAGAAAAACTGCTATCTAATGAGCCCTCCCGAAGAGGGATCTGGAATTCACATCTTTCTCAAATAGATGTGTTAGTACTGTACTCCAAAACAAATGCATCTCCACTCATCCCATGGGAGGTGGTAAATATATATTTATATTATACATCATGTTCATCCCAGGGAATTTATTGCAGTTGTGTCTGCAGAATTCTCACAGACAGGGAAAAAAGCATTCGGAATTAGGTCATTTATATTTATAAAGTCCTAGCAAATATGTTTTCAGAGGCTTAACATATATATATATATATATATATATATATATATATATATATATATATATATATATATAAAATAGTGTGACTAGTTATAGAATATACAACTAAAACTCTAACATTGGAATCCTAGAGAGGGCTTATCTCATACCAGTTTTTCTTTGACACTCTCATCGTTGTTTTTCTGTTAGACTTCAGGGCTTGTTTTAATTTCGTTCTGTTGAGAGCACCTTTGAAGTAAAGGATATTTATAGCTTTTCTTTTATAACATTAATTTGAGTACTGGTATAGTTCTTACAGCCATAAATCTTCGTTATACCGCCTTTGGTCTAAGGTAAACGACAAAAAAAGAAGGTTGACTTAATAAACTCTAAAAGCTGTGACTTATTCTGAAGCAGCTTTTCTTACTCTATTCATTATACTGTATACAGTAATATATATATATATATATATATATATATATATATATATATATTGCATTATTTATTATGTTATTTTTTTTTTATTTACTATTTAGACAGTGATATGAAATAATTAATACTACATATGGCTGATGATCAAATGTACAAAGATTTCTCAAACGTTTCCAGAATAAATAACATCACAGTAAGATTGTTACAACTTGGAAATGAAAACCAGTCTCAAATTGAAATGAGTTTTGCAGATTTTGCAAAACAATTTGTCTGAGTTGGCAAAGCAATACATGATTTATTCCACTTGGCCAGTCTGGGACTATGGGATACATTTATTAAGATGGGAGATCTGTTGAAGGTGGGATGTTGCCCATAGCAACCAATCAGTCTTCTGGAAGGTGCTAAATGAATAAGAAGTAGAATCGGATTGAATGTTGTAGGGTTTTTCTTAGAAGTATCTTCTTTTAAACACCAGAAAGTAACCTGTAGCTAATCAGTGCATTGCAACCCTTGCAGACTAAATCCCTCAGCATCAAATCAGAATATTAGACTGCTCATAACATCGGAACAGTAGCAGCATACAGTAGAACCACCTACAATTGAATTATGGGTGGTAACTTCAACACGGGTTCCGGTGCCTCTTTAGATAAGTTTTCTAGACCCCCCACCCTATCTAATCACCAATGGAGTTACATTTCTCATTTACTTGCGGATCACTCTTTATTGGATTCTTAGAGGCTTCTCAACCCCACAGTTTATACATTCCACTCAGCGGTCCACAGATCTTTCTTTTGCATTGACTATATACATTCCACTCAGCGGTCCACAGATCTTTCTTTTGCATTGACTATATCTTACTCTCTGCTTCCCTACTCTCAAACACTGAGTAGTTGGCCTCAAGGGCATAACTACCATAGTTGCAAGGGGTGCAGCTGCTAGGGGGCCCATCTTTACTGTCTAAGTCAGGCATTCCCAACCACGGTCCTCAAGGCACACCGACAGTGCAGATTTTAGTGATATCCAGGCTTCAGCACAGATGGTTTAATCAGAATCCCTCAGATACTAATTAAGTCACCTGTGCTCAAGCCTGGATATCTACAAAACCTGCACTGTTGGTGTGCCTTGAGGACCGTGGTTGGGAATGCCTGGTCTAAGTAATATGTTTTACATACATTTATCACCATCAGCTGCTAAATAGGGGGCCCTTACGACCTTTTGCTATGGGGCCTGCGAATATCTAGTTATGCCACTGGTTGGCCTCTTTGGGTGACCCTGCCCCAATTTCTGTAACCCTTAAAGCTCATTCGATGGGAATACATAGTTTTATGTGGTGCTTCCCTTCATACCTATATCAATCTTATTAATGAAATATATTTCTCAAATTAAAATGGAAGGAATACTCAGACGATAATCTAGAACATTGGGATAATCCTGTTTTGTTTTGGAAGACCTCTAAAGCAGTGATGAGAGGCCATGTGATGTCATATATTGCAAAAAGGAATATTGAGATCAACTCCCAGTATCAAGAACTACAATGAACTATGCAAAGAGTGCAATAGCAAATGACATCTTGAATCCCACTGGTGAAACACGTGATTCCTATATTACGTCCCATCAATTTATTGGATAGTTTCTTGATGACTCAAGCCCGATTAAACTAGAGTATACCAAACAAAAATATTTTTTGCTGGGGTAACAAAACGGGAAATTTTTTGGCTAATATGGCTGAAAGCTTTAAACGCAGACTTCATATAGCTACTATTAAAGATAAACACTCACATTTTACTAACCAAGACTTCTGACATTGTAAACGCATTCCAAGAATATTTTAGTAGCCTATACACCGCAGCCCCACATAATCCTTCTGAATCAGAGATTACCAAGGTAATAACATCTATGCATATAAAAGGCCCTGGACCCGATAGTTTCTCAGTAGAATGTTACAAAATTCTACAACACATCATTTCTACACTTCTCCATTTTTATGGCCATATCCAAAATGAAACAGGATTTTTCCCAATTTTAATAAGGCATTCACCTCTCTCATCCCTAAGCCTAATAAAGACATTACCCTCTCTTCTTCATTTCGCCCAATAACCCTATTGAATGTTGATTTTAAAATCCAAGCGAAAATCCTGGCTGATAGACATCAAGTTTTTCTAACCTCAATACTTACTAAACATCAGTTTGGTTTCACTAAAGGTTCACTCAGTTTACGGTATCCATAACGAGTTTGCTGCAGTGATGGAAGCAAGTCTTCAACCTACCACCCCAAACATGCACTAAAGTATAAAGTAAAACACTAAAGTATTTGACATGGTATCATGGCCATATTTATATGACGTCTTAGACAGGATTTGGGCCTAGGTTTCATGTATGAGTTTTAACATATGATAAAAATTGTCTATACTTCACCTGGAACTATGGGAGGAGAGATTAATCTAGCTAGAGGAACGCGGCAGGGGTGCCCACTCTCGCCCTTACTCCTTAATTTGACTCTTGCTTCGAGTGTTACAAAATTATCCACAATTCCAGGGAATAAAACTTGGAGGAGAGGAATTAAAAATGTCTGCCTTCGCGATGATGTCTTGTTAATTGTATCAACACCTAGACAATCTCTGGAAGGCTGATGGACCATATCAAGGAATTTGGTTCTGTGTCTGGTTTTGAGGTTAATTTCGAGAAGTCCACAGTGTTTTATCTAAAACCTGGATGTGCCTTCCCAGCATGGCATAGTGAAATCCCTATTAATTGAACCACAAAATCCCTACCATATCTTGGCATACAACTACCAAAGAATTTAAATAATTGAAATTACCTCAACTTGAAAAATATTATTCAGGGTATGCGAGATGACACAAATAGATGGCGACATCTGAATTTACCAAATCTGGTCGGTGCCAACTTAGTTAAAATGATCCTCTTCCCCAGAATTCTATACCCCTTCAATCTCTTCCAATCTTACTGACTAATCGTGATGCAATAGAAAGGAATAGGATCATACGGATATTTATATGGAATGGTAAAAGGACAAGGATTGGTGTGATAAATCAAAGTAGATCGAATGGGGGTATTCATTTGCCCAATTTTACGAATACTGCCATGCCTCTCATCTACGTTACCTTCGTGATTGGATACATGGCAACAATAAGTATTCTAACGCGACTATAGAATCAACTTTCTTGAATGATGACAATTTAATAATGTTCCTACACTTGCATGATAAGGAGATACTTGTCCCACTACAGACTAACCCACTACTTATGACTACACGTAAAGTGTGGCACATATTACGCCATAATCAGATGCTTAACCCATACAGTTTGTATCCCTTTATTTTCCATTTGTCTCAAACTCAAGGTTTAAAGATGGTAATGCACATTATCCCTAGGATGCTTTCCCCAACTGACTATATTAACCCATTAGATACCCTATTACAAAGGGAAAATGCTGCTTTTAAGGAAATTTTGGTTCACTACTCATTCCTCCATACTCCCCTTCATCATGATAATCTAGACAGGGATGGCACAATGGATGGATCATTTCCTATCCTTAAGCACCAAAAATGTGTTGAAAACTCTTGAAATCTCCATTAAATTTGTTTCTTCAACTTCCTGGCTGTCTTTTTCAAGGCTGGGGGCCCAGCCTTGAAATAGACAGCCAGCCTGTCGAAAACCACCGTTTTTTTGCATCCTATGACTACCTGGCCTAGTGGTGGATGGCCATACACCGCTCTCTCAGGTATTGTCAGACTGTACACCATCATTGATGCCAATTTGTATCTGCACAGAGTACCCCCCTCTTTTATATAATAAACTTTTTACTGAAAAGACTCCTTTCCTCTTTTCTACCTATTAATGCTTTGGGGAGATAAACCCTGACCATACAGATATCTTCAGGATCTGAAGTAGGAAGATACCTTTATAGAAATATCCCTGACTGTATGCATATGAGTATGGTATGCACTGACTACCATCCCCTTATCACTCAACAACACTGAGGTGGTCCAGAATTGATAAAGATACCTTGACGAGCCTGTACACATTGCACTTTGTGTGAGTGAGGGTATGATATCCTATTTGGGAATCCTCTTCGTCCTCCCCTTACTTTTTTATTATGTACTTACATTACTCTTATCAACATACTTTTTTATTTTTCATGTATCTTCTGTATGGAAATTCTGAGACAATTACACCTGAAATACAATCATTGGAGGAACAAGAATCCAGCGCCTTTTACTACTTTGCTTTTTCCGATTTATATTTTTTAATGTGAACAAAATCTCCAGTTTGTCTTTCTGCCTAATGTTTTGCTGGCACCAATACAGAAAAAGTCCTGTTCCAAACAAATCTTTCCATGGAAGGTTAGGTAATCTTGATATTTATTTATAATAACACATTGAACTATTTTTAAAAATGTTTAATGTTTGCCTAATGATTGTTTTATACAGTTTGCCAATAATCAGTGGTAGAAGTGGGAAATTTAAGTTGGGTTATGACATTCTAAGAAATACTATAGCATGAGCAATGGAAAAGGGTATGTGGTCACTGAAAAGGTTTTTTTTTAAAGATGAAAGTGGTGGTGAGGCAGAATGGGGTGGTGACTCTAATATACAGACAATCACTGACACACACACACACAGATGCTGATGCTGGCACCCAGACGCTGACATACAGATTGACGCTGACACACGGACACAGATTTTGACACACATTCACAGCCACCGACAAGCAAAGGAGAGCATATGAGCTCAACACAGGGAGTTGGTGGAAATTACAATGACTGAAAGACAGAGAGAGAAGGAATAGTGGGAAATGGGAGAGAGAGAAGCAATTGTTACAGGGGTGAAAGATAAAGAAAAGGAATAGACGGAGAGAGAGAGAGAGAGAGAGAGAGAGAGAGAGAGAGAGAGAGAGAGAGAGAGCGAGCACCTAGACTAGAATACAGAGAGAGAGAGAGAGTATATAGGGACATGGGCAAGAGAGATGAGGAATCATGGGAAATAGAGATTTAAATTTAGTTTTTAATAAGTTGCTTGCCGCACAGAGCCAAAAAACTGCAGTGGCTTAACTACTGTAATAATGAGTAGATTAGAGCCAGGAGTAAATTTCACTGTACATCACTATATAATTAGGTATGTGCACCGGCCACTTTTTCGGGTTTTGGATTTCCTTCGGGTTTTGGGTTCTAATGGGTTTTGCCAAAACCACCCTTCCGGGTTTTGGTCTGGATTTTTTTTTAAAAAGCATAAACACCGCAAAGGTAGCATCACCCCTGGACTGATACGGCACACCTAGCATCACCCCTGGACTGATATGACATAGGTAGCATCACCCCTGGACGGATATGACATAGGTAGCATCACCCATGGACTGACATGACACACTAAGCATCACCCCTAGACTGATACTGCACACCTAGCATCACCCCTGGACTGATACAGCACAGGTAGCATCACCCCTGGACTGACATGACACACTTAGAATCACCCCTAGACTGATATGGCACACTTGGCTCACCCCAGAAATTATTTGACACACTTGGCTGAGCCCAAGAATTATACAGCACACTTGGCTGACCCCTTGACTGACAACACCACTGGTATGATATGGCACATTAAACAGCCCTTGCAGTTTAAAATAAAATACAAATACTTTAATAAAAAAAATGGGTGGGGGGTGCAGCTCCCCTGGACTGATACGGGACACTGAGCAGCACAGCTGGTCTTATACGGGACACCGAGCAGCACAGCTGGATTGATATGAGACACTGGTCAGCACATCTAGACTGATAGCGGGCAGCCTGCAGTAAAAATAAAAAAACTTTTTTGTAGCCACCTTAACAGCGCCCCGTAATAGTACCCTATACCTAGTAGTTTCCATCACAGTAGTTCCCCCTTAATAGTTGCACCCTGGCCATTAATAAAGCTTCCTGCTCAGTAGTTCCCCCTTACTAGATGTACCCTTTTGTTTTCCCATAGGCAGATGTCCCCTGTCAGCAGCCCCCAGGTTAGGCAGCCAGTTAGTTCCCCCATTTGTTTGTCCCCTTAGTTTTTGCCCCCCCGCAGCCCCCATAACGTCCCCCTCTGCAGACAGCAGGGATGTGTTCCCCTCAGCAGCCCCCAAGATAGGCAGCCTGTTAGTTCCCCTATTTTTATGTGACCCCCTGCAGCTGTGTTTGCCCCCCCCCCCCTGCATCCCCCTGCATCCCCCTGCATCCCCCATAGTGTCGTCGCCCCCCCCCCCCCTCTGCAGACAGCACGGACACATCTGTGCTGTCTGACTTTCACGTCCAGAATAAAGATGGTGCCGGAAGCCGGGATTTATATAGAGTTCCGGTCTTTGAGAATCCGATGTGGGATGATGACGTTTTGGCTTCGTTTTGGGATCGGGTTATCAGCAGGATGGATGACAACGGCTTGAGAATGCCTCGGATCAGGAAAGTTGGGGGGGGGGGGGGTACGGATCTCTAGGATCCGAACCCGCTCATCCTTATATATTATTACTGAACCAAATACCCCCTTTCTGTATGTGCCCAGGACAACAGTAACGGCAGTTTCCCCCTGTTGGCTGCACTGACAGTAGCAAATTTCTGGCATCTGCAGATGTTATACTGAACCTCCTTTGGCTTCGGTCCTGCAGAAAGACAGTTGGGTAACAAAGGATACCTGTTCATACCATTACAGATTGAGATGGCGGGGAGCGGAGGCTGCAGAGATCTTGCTGCCTGGGGTTGAATGTGATGGTGTAGCAATGATACTGTAAACCCCACAGTGGTCTGGAATGCCACAAAGTGCCCACCCACTCAAGAGACTTGTGGCTGTGTTCAGAGTCCTGTAATGACTGAGGTACAGTGCTAACTTCCCCAAACGTTCTCTCTCTCTTTTCCACTGGCTCCCCCCTCTCTCTGTTACTCTCTCTCTTACTCCCTTTCTCCCTTCTCTTTCCCTCTAACACTTTCTGCCATGGACACTTTCTCTCACTGAAACTGCCCCTCTCTCTCATTCTTTCTCTCTCCCTGATACTGCCTCTCTCTCTTTCCCTGATGCCCTCCCCCTTCCCTAAACACTCCAATTTCACTCTCTACCTCTTTCTCACCCCTCTCTCTTTTTCTGTCTCCCCTTATCATACACTTTTGTCTTTACTCTTTGCTTTAATACAGTATCACACTACAGCAATGGTTCCCAAACTGTGTGCAGTTGGCACCCTAGGGAGCCTTGGGGGACTTGCAGGGATGCCTTGGATTCGTGGTCCATGGCTAATTCAAATAATTTATGACCAATGTAACGGGCAAATTCTGGACAAACAGAAGTAAATCCTGTTCATTAACACATACATAACTGATGAGCTATAAACACAATTTACTTAATTAAATATTTTTTGTTGATTTTCTCAATGAGAAACTTTTGATCTAGGGGAGCCGTGAACTAAATTTTGATACTCAGGGGTACCATGATTCAAAACTGTTTAGGAAACACTGCACTACAGTATTACTAGGTATCATATTGATCATAAAACACGCCTTTTGGTGATATTCTTATCATCTTTTGGTTGTGCACCATGGGCAGGAGTATTATCAAGTCAATCAGATTTTGCTATACCCCTACAGCTCCTTCTTCATCACTCCCGAGTCCTCACCACCACGGATTGGTTTCTCTGCTGCTGATGGTGTAGTACCAGTGTTTGCCCATTGACTAAGGTATACAGAGCCCTATACATTATTCAACTGCCATTGGGACTATTTGCAGTTAAAACCATTCATGGTTACCCATTATTACAACTACAGTATGCTGATCTTAAACCTGCTTTGTTAACATCAATGGTTAACACTTCAACAACCACAACACACATGGCATTTTATAGAAACTTAGTGTTGAGCACTGTCTATCTTTATCATGGAGATCTTTGAGCCACAGCTGACAGTTTTATGTAAATCTTTATAAAAATGACTGAGAACCATGAGTCTAGTTGGTTTATGCAGATTAGGACACCTGATGAATTCTGGTTAACCTTGCTCGGATAACATTGTTGGTTTAAGCCCATCTACCATTGGTTGTCAATGATCAACAGCTAGCCAATTCAGAGTCAATGTCTGACCCTTATTTGCATAAATCTATCAAAGGCACTTATTTGCATAAGGTTGACTTCTCTCACCATGACATCAAAAAGGATGTGCTTCAAACTAGGCTAAATGAAAAAGTATAAAAGTAGCAGAAGGTGGCTTATAACACATGGGTTGTTGACAGTCCGTCTCTGCTGGTTTAAGACTATTGACAGATCATCCCAGCAACAGTTGTACAAAAAAAAAAAAAAGAGAGAGAAAAGCATTGCTGGTGTAAGGCTAGCTATAGTTGGTCCCAGTACAGTTGGAAAGATATAAGGTGAGTTTTGCATCATAGCTGATGGACAACCATTGGTTCTCCACTCTCAAGTGTACAGGCAAATAGCTACCATTGGTTCTTTTCTCTCAATAGCCAAATCATCTACCATTGGTTGTCAATCATAAAGAGTCAGCCAATATTGAGTCAATGTTTGGCTCTAATTTGCAAAACTAATCAGAGGCACTTATTTCTTTACTCATTTGCATAAGGCTGACCTCTCACAAGGACATAAAAAGGGTGTGCTTCACACTAGGTTCAATTAAAAAGTATGAAAGCAGCTTTGTTGGAAGTCCGTCTTGCTGCATTTTTTCTCTGCTTCTTGGTTCAGACCGAGGTTTGTAGCTTTGGTCCGGGCTATGGAGGTCTCCAGACACTAAGGAGGGATCACCTGAAGTTGAGCCTTTCGTTATCAAAGAGTCTACTCTTTTCAACAGAATGGCTAATGTGAGAAATATAATACGCCTGGAAGTTGTGGAGCTAAGGAGAGACGTCTAAAAAGTTTTTGTTGTGCAAGAAATTCTGTACAAGTTATTGGTGTTGCTCTGTGGTGAGTGGAGGAGAAACACTGTTACATGTAATGTGTGTTTTCAATGGCAAATATAAGTTTTGGGTTAATTTCAGACCAGACCCAATATGCATTGGAGGTGTAACCTATCCCCCAAGTAGTTTTGTGATCAGAGGAAACGGGATACCTGTTTTATTCTAATCAGCTGATGTTCTTAAGGAAATGCCATGAGTATGAGCATACAGAAGCTGCAAATAAACTGATATCTGCAGAAATTGCAATGCAGAAGGTTATAATGCAAGCATGTGCCTGGAAAGCAAAACGTTTGACCTGTGTGATGAGGAAGGCCATACATGTAAATCATAACCTAACTGGTATAATTTAAAGCAACAGAAGCATGTGAGAAATGAGATAATAGAAAGAGGTAAAACCGTTTTAAAGAAGCAGAAAGAGGACAGAGAACTCAATGCTAAACCTGTTCTTGCTTGAGATGAGAATGTGCATATCAAATCAGCAGCTTGTGAAGAGTAGGGGGGTTGGGTTCCTAAATGTAGAGGTGTACTTAGGAGTGAATGGTATGGCGAGTTTAGGTAGGATGTTTGAGAAAATAAAGGGTGTACATGATGAATACTGTATCTAGCAGGAGGGATATTGATGGGTTTAGGATGGTGCATAAGAGATCTTTGTGGGCCTGTGGCGGATGAGTGCCCGGTGTTTCAAAGTTTGGTATGAATTGTTTGAATGTGAGTGATTTTGCAGAGAAAAAGAAAGTGATAAAATGTTGAAAGATCTCTCGCTTTATGGAAGAATTACTTTAGTTAAGTGTTATTTTCCCTACATTATCCAATCTTTTACAGATGTTACCCCTCTCCCTATCTAAAACAGATCTCTCCTGATATAACTCGATAATTACGAAGTTTATCTGGGCAGCGAAAAAACTGGTTTCAATGCTAGCTCCTCACAATGTTTTAGGGTATAGGATTAGGAACCTTTATCAGTTTCTGGTCCTAGTTCCAAGGGACAAATTCATTTTATCATTGGAACTGAAATGGAGATCTGATATTCCTTCTTTCCCACCGATCCAATCGCTAATTAAGAAACTCCCTAACTCACTTAAATATCTGCAATCTGCATCTCTTCAAGAGACCCACCTCAAATTTCTCAATAGAGCCCATGTATCTCAGCAACAGAGAAGCCATTTTATCTCTGATGATATGGGACTCTGTCCAAAATGCAAGATGCATGGAGCCACTTATTTCCACAACTTTTGGGAGTGTGGACGTATCAGAATATTTTGGAGGAGATTTCACTTTGCAGCTTTCTTATGACCCCCTACCACTATTATTCTTATACTTTAAAAACTGGACCTTAGGTCCGAATAAAAAGAAAATAGTCTTGTTACTTACACTGATACTGGTCATAGCTAAGAAACGGATACTGACGCACTGGATCTGTGGGACGGCACCATCCCTACTTATGAATTCCCTGCTCAAGACGCTATTCTTTGAACGCACTGCAGCCCTATGTGTTATTGAAAAGGGAGTAATACGCTTCTATGCCAAATGGGCAGAAGGTCTTTGAAAACACGACTTGGTACTTACTACGCCAGGTCACATAGAGCTATTATCTAATAACACCCTCTATTTTCTGATAGATACCTTGACCCCCCCCCAGTATGTCCACTTCCTCCCCCCCTTGTTCCATCCCTCATCCCCTTCTTGTTCTATTTTTTTTGTGTATATTTAATTAAGAGGTTATGAGTGACTGTTTACTATACAATCAGGCCATCTGGTTTACATTCTGTTATGACCCTGTAAACTTTTACATTGGGACTTGACTCTAGTGACCCTCCTAACATCCACCTCCATTTTACAGTCTTGTCCTGTTGTGAAATCGTTCTCTGCAGATGTACGATGAATAACCACATGCAAGTTATACATGACAAGTGTTTGTTTATTGGTTATACTTATTGTACAATCATAAAACTTTTCAATAAAATGTATTTAAAAAAAAAATGTTGAAAGATAGGGAAGGTATGTGTGAGATTGCTGTTTAAAGTCAGTAGAGGCTAAGAAGGTGTGGCAGAAAATGAGTATAAATAGTATGACAAATAAGCAACGGTATATTGTATGGATGAGTATCCATGATATTTGACCTGTTCGAGTGGTTTCAGAAAAAGTGAGTCTTAGTAAGAGTGGAGACATGCCCGAAGGTTGGATGTTGGATGAAGAAGTCAATAATGCATGTGCTCTGGAATTGTGAGATTTGTAGAATGGTATGGAAGGGTATATGTGGTTTATCTAAGGAACTGAATGGTGTGAGCATTATGACATGGAAAGTAGCATTGGGGCAGATGTATTAAGCGATTAAGAGATAAATCCAATGGTGATAAGGAGAGATAAATGTCCAACCACTCAGCTGCTAACTGCCATGTTATAGGCTGTGTTCAGTGGCGCCAGAACGGGGGGGGGGGAGGGGGCAGCCTGCCCCCCCCCAAAATTACTGAGGCGCTAAAGTACCGTTGTCTGGGGGCGCTGTCAGGGCCGGCCACAGGGGGGGTCAAGGGGGACATGTGTGACGGGCCCCGGCGATCTGAAGGGCCCCAGAGCCCGGCCGGGGCCCGTCTGTGTCTTGATGTATGTGTGAGGTCTTTTCTACACTCACATATCCTGCAGTGCTATGCGCGCTGGCACCGCTGCGCCGGGTCTCTCCATCCGTCCTCCCTGTCAGACTCAGTCCCCTCCCTGCCGGCCGCCCTGCCCAGCGGTGTTTGATTGACACTTACAGTGCCCGCCCCCTGCTGCTTCAGCGACGAGCGTCGCATGGGCATGGCATCCAGCATCCAGGTCCCCAGCGCAGTCCAACCCCATCCTGCTGCGGCCAGCGTGTCTGCCCTGCTGTGTATGGGAGGGATCCAGGCAGCAAAACAAAAAAAGTAAGTTGAGGAGATCTCTAAACTTGCTCACAATTTGAGTTAATGTACATTGGGGATGTATTAAGTTATGGGGAGTGTGTGAACAATTGATGTTCTGGGTATATGAGTGGTGTGGGGACATGTTCTGGGCAAATGAGGGTTATAGGGACATGTGCTGAACATATGAGGGATGTGGGGGCATGTGCTGGGCATATGAGGGATGTGGGGGCATGTGCTGGACATATGAGGGATGTGGGGGCATGTGCTGGACATATGAGGGATGTGGGGGCATGTGCTGGGCATATGAGGGATGTGGGGGCATGTGCTGGACATATGAGGGATGTGAGGGCATGTGCTGGACATATGAGGGATGTGAGGGCATGTGCTGGACATATGAGGGTTATAGGGACATGTGCTGGACATATGAGGGTTATAGGGACATGTGCTGAACATATGAGGGTTATAGGGACATGTGCTGGACAAATGAGTGGTGTGGGGACATGTATTGCATATAGCAATTTAGGGGGCGCCAAAATGAGATTATATCTTGCCCCCCCCAACCTAAAAACGTTCCAGCGCCCCTGGCTGTGTTTGAAAAAATTCAGTAAGGAGCTGATTGGCTGGACGTTTATCTCTCCTTATCACACTTGAATTTATCTCTTGTTAAGGCTTAATACATCTGCCCCATTGTTTGGAAGGGTTTGAGTGTGAAAGATGAATGTGGTTAAATAGGGTGTGTGTGAGGGAAGTGCTATGGGATGCTAGGAATTTGTATTAGTGTTAAGAAAGTTGCGTTGTCTGATAGAGTGTATTAGGATGATCTTATGGAAATTGTATGTATATTGTTTGTTTGATTGTAAAGGCCGCCATAAACTATGCGATTTGGACCCGATTTCACCCGATCCAGATGGATCGGGCAGTGAAATCGGACCAAATTGCAGGTTTTGACACCCGGTCCGACCCGATGCGCGGTCCCGTGCGCATCGGGTCAGAGTCGGGACGTCGGACCGGCTGCACATAAGATAAATCTTATGTGCAGCCGCGGGGACTCTGAGGACGCTGGCGAGGGAGGGGGGCGGGAGACCCCGGCGAGGGAGGGGGGCGGCAGAGGGAGCCGGAGCAGGGAGCTGTCATGCTCTGTCCGGGTAGGGGGGGGGACACGTGCATCCGTCCCCCCAGCCGCCTTGCAGCATCCCCCGCCCGCCACCTCGATGTCCCCGGCCCCCCTGCTCGCTCCACATTGCAGCTCCCCGGGAGTTGCAAATGATACATCGCATGCGATGTATCATTTGCAAAACTTGGCACATCAAGTGCCAAATCGTGTGCCCCCCTCCCGGGGAGCTACAGGGGGAAATCAGGTCCGACTTGTCCTTAGGACAAGTCGGACTAATGTATGGGGGCCTTAAGACTGGTACTGGCAGTGTGGATGCTGAAGTTTACTGAAAGAAGAAAAAGTGGAAACATTGTTACATTTTTGTTATTTTTTTGGGTTGGGAATGTGTTTTGGTGATGAAAATTTGTGTTTGATGTGATTGCAGTGTAATGTGGAAAATTATTTTATTTAAAAAAGATTTAGAACAACCCAAAAAATCTTGCAAGTTTAAGACTATTGATAGATTGTCCCTGCCACAGTTGATTAATAGAAAACCATGAGTGGAGAAAAACAGGAAAATGCAGGAGGCTCTTTGAACCATTGTTGATTGACAAACATTGGCACTCCATTGTGTGGGCCACACAAATCGTAATGCCCATTACACATTATGCCACACAAACTGTAATACCCATTACACATGATGCCACACACCTATTACATATTAAACCACACACAGTTATGCTGCTGACACCATTTTTTCTCACACACAAAAATGTCCCTTACAAATGATGCAACCCATTCATTATAGAATATTTTTACCTACATGCTAGTTGCCAGGGGTTACAAGCTCGTTGCCAGGGGGTAACATGCTCATTTCCATGGGAAAAGTTACATGCTCATTGCCAGGGGGAGGGAGTTACATGCTTGTTGCCAGGGGGAGTTACATGCTTGTTGCCAAGGGGGAAGTTACATGCTTGTTATGAAGAGGGAAGTTACAGGCTTGTTGCCAGTGGGAGTGAGTTACATGTACGTTGACAAGGGGGAAGTTAAAGGCTTGTTGTGAATGGGAAGTTACATGCTTGTTGCCAGGGGGAGGGAGTTACATGCTCATTGCCAGGGGAGGGCGTTACATGCTCATTGCCGGAGGGAGTTAAATGCTCATTGCCAGGGGGAGGGAGTTACACGCTCACTGACAGACGTAGGGAGTTATATGCTCATTGCCAGCGGGAGGGAGTTACATGCTCATTGCCAGGGGGGTTACATCCTCATTGCAAGGGGAGTTACATGCTTATTGCCAGGGGAAATTGCCAGATGGGTTAAATGCTCATCGCCAAGGGAATTACATGCTTGTTGCCAATGGGTATAGTTACATGCTTGTTGCTGGGGGGGGGAAGTTACTTGCTTGTTGCTTGGGGGAAAGTTACTTGCTCGTTGCTTGGGGGAAAGTTACATGCCCATTGCCAAGGGGGGTTTACATGCTCATTGTCAGGGGGGTGTTATATGTTAGTTGCCAGGGAGTTACATGCTTCTTGCCAGGGGGGAATTATATGTTTGTTGCCAGGGGGAGTTATATGATTGTTGTCAAGGGGACTTAATTGCTCATTGCCAGGTCTGTGGGGATTACATGCTCATTGTCCAGGGGGTTCCATTTACACTGGAAATCCACAGTTCCGGGTAACACTGGGCACACTAGGGCCTCTAGTGTTTGTCCCCTCCAAGGCAGTGGCCATTTTTGGAGGGGCCCACCATGGACAGAGACTGGGGCCAGCTCCCAGTGCCCAATGCCTGCTGCCTGTTCTCTGGTGCAGTGGAGGAGGGGGGTCACCGGTGCACCATCTTCTCCTCCCCTGGTTATTGAGCTCCACTGGAGCCACCCTCCCTATGCCTTGGAGTAGGCTGTGTATATCTGGAACTCCCATTAAAGCCTCTATTTAAAAAAATATATAATGTGAGAGATCAACAAATAGTCAAACTACAATGCTTGTCTATTGGGATTCAGTATTGAATCCCGGCGGTCGGGATCCCGGCGTTCAGAATCCCGACGCCGGAATCCCGACAGCCGAAATGCCGACAAGGGGGGGACGTGGATCGCCCCCCCTTGCGGGCTCGCTGCGCTCGCCACGCAGCGGGCCCGGTGCCTCGCTACGCTCGGCACGCTATTTTATTCTCCCTCCAGGGGTGTCGTGGACACCCCAGGGGGGAGAAAGTGTCGGCATTTCGGCTGTCGGGATTCCGGCGTCGGGATTCTGAACGCCGGGATCCCGACCGCCGGGATCTTAACTGCATCCCGTCTATTGTCCTGCTAACAAATCGAAGTAAACCACCTAAACACTGAAAGAGATAATATTACAGCTGTAGGGGGTATGCACATGTTTGGCATGCATAATCAAAATGAATCCCAGGTTTGCATGTGTTACTGCTTTATAAGTATTGCTGCCCATTATGAAACATTGATCTATACCAGGGCTGGGCAACACCGGCCCTCCAGATGTTGATTAACTACACATCCCAGCATGCCTTGCATCAGTTTCAGCATGGCCACATAGCAAAACTAATGTAAAGCATCCTGGGATGTGTAGTTCATTAACATCTGGAGGGGCGGTGTTGTCCAGTCCTGATCTATACGGTGAAATCTGGCCAACTGGCTTTTTCATCCTATGATAAATGTTCCCCATAGTAATATTTTACATAGTATACATAGTATAAATACATTTATTCTAGCACTAGCTGCATTTATTTACTATTAAAGGTCACTGGACCCTTTGTTTCGAACATTTAACAAAAAATGTCCTTGCAGTTAAAACAATGCCATTCTGAAATGTGAATGTGGTACTTAGCTCCCTGCTAGCATTTCATTTTGATAGAAATTACAGTGTACATTGTAGCTGGAGATCTCTAATTTCTTAGCAATTGTTACAGCACTAATTAGCTCCCAAGAGGTGTGGGATTCTGTGCCAGCTTTAGTTCGGAACAGAGATAGACAGCCTTGTTCTGACATTTAGCATTCAAAGAGAGTATTGTTTCAAGTGAAAAGCCTATAGCTTTGAAATATTGATCTTATCATTTAGGTTTGAAGACATTTTACCTTAGGCCAAAAAGACCTCCAGCTTTAATTCTGGAAACCATTCTTCCTTTTAGATCTTGATTTCAAAGCAAATGTTGAAGCATTTTTCTGTCATTTGTATTGGTTTTATAGAGTGTATGCAATGTTCAATGGTATGCATTTCTGCGAATCCCAAAATAATTTAGGAACTGTAAATATGTGTGGGTGTTGTAAAAACACACTCGCATCCCAGTGTTGTAAGAAAAAGAAGCAGTTTCGTTAAGCCCTACAGTATCAAAATGATTTTTGCTGTGTTTATGTATGCTTTGTGCCATGTGTGAGGGGGTGAAGAGATGGAGGGGAGAAAGGATCCATGTAAATCCCAGTTCATATCCCAGAGCTCCTTCACCAACTGAAATCTAAAGACATTTTTGTTTTTGGATTATGCTGAATACTAGGTGGATGCATTGGGCTACAAATTGTCATATTAACAGCTTTAGGTAATTGCCTATGGCAGCGGTTCTCAAACTGTGGGTCATGACCCCAAAGTGGGGCCCAGCCTTCTCAGCATGGGGTCGTGACTCCATGTTGCTGACCATCAGGCTGATAACTTTTCTAATCTCAGTCAGTGATTCAAGGAGTCTGTTATTAAGGAGTTGAATTGTTTGTTATTTTAGACTCATCCCATCATGTTGTGCCTCCACCAATGCTGCCATGTATGTGCTGTCTGCAGACCTCACATGTGTGGGGACCATTCTGCAGTAACTTGCTGGGGTCCTATAATTATTTTTATTGTCTGATGGGGTCCCAGAGCTAAATAGTTTGAGGACCCCTGGCCTAAGGGCATCAAGAACCAAGGAGGTGGCCCAATGAGGCTGCCTGGTGGAAAAATGTGTCCTCCTTCTAGACAAGGGGTCATTGACGTATGGCCACTGAAGCCAAGTGGGTGTTGAGGGGGACAGTGAAAGTTGAGTGCCCAATGTACACCATCATGAGGGTCATCTAAATAGAAAGGCATTGCATCTTCATAAAGGACTGCATCTGCTGCCTGCAACTGGCTGCTGCTCCTCCCATTTCGGAATGGTCAAACTGTCTGGCAAAAAGAAACAATTAGCAGGAATATACAGTACAGTAGACAGTCAAATTCAATAAAATATAAATCACAGTTGTTCATAATGTCTAATGCAAGAAATACTCTACAGTACATTGGTCCTAATTCAGCTTGGGCCTGGCAAGCTGGTCGCAGCAGCTTAGCATATATGATCCTTAAGCAATGCAAATAAAGGAGAAGTATATCATCCCATACAAGCTGTCAGCGCTGTGTGCTGTGCGAGCTTACAGCACTGTGACTTGCAGATTGATGGACACTTCCTATCAATCTCAGGCAGCGATATCGACGCGCGGAGATGCGCATTGCTGTCACTATAGCCCCTACACGCACCGATGTAGGGGCATTTTCTAAGCAACTTTGCCAAACTAAGTAATGTTGTGTAGAAAATGCCTTAATATACTGCTTGGCTTTGACAAAGGTCTTTGACAAGACCGAAACATTAGCCGTGTCATGTGAGCAACATTAAAACTTTTCTTTACATTTATTCAACAAATGGTGAGTGCCCTTTTTTGTTTCTACTTTTATATATATATATATATATATATATATATATATATATATATATATAAATGTGTATAGTGTTTTGGATATGTGCTGCACTCCAATGGTGTGTCGTGGACCAATGCAAATAGCCGGTGCCCTCCCAAAGTTCAAAGCAAGGAAGCAAATGTAACAGCGTGGTAATGGCGGCACTCGAATAAAAGACACAAACTGCCAGGGGTATCCCAACGTTTCAAGCCCTTGCGGGCCCTTTATCAAGGTGCAGAAGACAACTGAAAACAAGTGACACACATACCTATATGCAGAATCCATCTCCGTTCGCGAGCTCCCCCGGCGTCCCGCCCGGCGCAGAAACATGACGTCATTCCTGACGGAACGACGCTGAAGCCGCGAAGGGCAAACTGGAACTGCCCACACTGTGAAAATACAAACGCAAGTGATTAAGACAATGTAAAGCGGAACCAGCCGCACATTGATGGTAATAAGACTGAGTTAAACACGACTCAGATATAATGATGAAAAAAGGAAAAAATAAATATTTAAAGCAGACATAATACAATTAAAATAGCAAACAATTATGGAGTCCGCCCAAAGTAACCGCCCACATAGTGACGGTTTCAGCATAGTATATGGTGACAGTCAGCTGCATCATAGGTCACCATAGTAACACAGTTAAATGACGGGCAATTCAAACGTGTGGACATTGCAGGCATGTGTATATATAGTACTAATAGCAACACCTCAATTTTAAAATAAAAGCTGGAAAGCTGGTGCCAAATACCAATGGACTATATGAACTCGGGGTAATTTCATAAAAAATATGAATACCCAGCGTGTTCATTCAGGCCCTTGGGGGCCAATGTGTCGAGCCGGTATATCCACCTGCTTTCCGCACGACACAACAACAGATCTCTATCCCCTCCCCTAAATCAGCACTACTCTCAGGGGTTGGGGACCAACCAGTGTCCCGTCACTTTGCCTCAGCCAGGCATCCTCTGGCATCTTTGAGGTACAGAATCATTGAACAGATCCCCAAACCCAAAAGGGGAGGGGATAGAGATCTGTTGTTGTGTCGTGCGGAAAGCAGGTGGATATACCGGCTCGACACATTGGCCCCCAAGGGCCTGAATGAACACGCTGGGTATTCATATTTTTTATGAAATTACCCCGAGTTCATATAGTCCATTGGTATTTGGCACCAGCTTTCCAGCTTTTATTTTAAAATTGAGGTGTTGCTATTAGTACTATATATACACATGCCTGCAATGTCCACACGTTTGAATTGCCCGTCATTTAACTGTATTACTATGGTGACCTATGATGCAGCTGACTGTCACCATATACTATGCTGAAACCGTCACTATGTGGGCGGTTACTTTGGGCGGACTCCATAATTGTTTGCTATTTTAATTGTATTATGTCTGCTTTAAATATTTATTTTTTCCTTTTTTCATCATTATATCTGAGTCGTGTTTAACTCAGTCTTATTACCATCAATGTGCGGCTGGTTCCGCTTTACATTGTCTTAATCACTTGCGTTTGTATTTTCACAGTGTGGGCAGTTCCAGTTTGCCCTTCGCGGCTTCAGCGTCGTTCCGTCAGGAATGACGTCATGTTTCTGCGCCGGGCGGGACGCCGGGGGAGCTCGCGAACGGAGATGGATTCTGCATATAGGTATGTGTGTCACTTGTTTTCAGTTGTCTTCTGCACCTTGATAAAGGGCCCGCAAGGGCTTGAAACGTTGGGATACCCCTGGCAGTTTGTGTCTTTTATTCGAGTGCCGCCATTACCACGCTGTTATATATATGTATATATATATATATAAAAGGTGAAATAAGCGGCACTCGGAGACTTGAGAAACGGTGAAGTGAATAGGATGTTTAATCCATGTGCAGGAAAGACGTTTCGGAGCTCGGAGGCCCCGTAGTCAGGACTTGCCCTGACCTGACGACGGGGCCTTCGAGCTCCGAAACGTTGTCTTTCCTGCACATGGATTAAACATCCTATTCAATTTACCGTTTCTTAAGTCTCCGAGTGCCGCTTATTTCTCCTTCTATACATTGCTGAGGCCTAATCCCCTCCTGCTAGAGGGCACCGAAGCAAGTACATCGGGGCTTTCAAGACCTGAGTGCCGGTCTCTTGGATTATATATATATATATATATATATATATATATATATATATATATAGGAAAAAACAACAATGGCGGCACTCGTAGGCTTGGTAAAAAACTTGTTTTATCAAATCATCAAGGGTGCAAAAAAGATACCGACGTTTCGGGGATCAACCCCGTTTTCAAGGTGCAGGAAAAACAACAACAAAATAAAGTGTATGATCTCTTACCTAAATAGGCTGAGAAGAAGCTGAGGTGGGAGCCTGTCCCCCAAGTACCACCGCGACCTAGTCAAGTTCAAACGGTCTAAACACGCCACTGTTACGGAAGACTACGACACCAACAAAGTGTACCGTTGGGCCATGGGGGGCGAACAATCTACGCAACGCCCATACAACGCCAGGGCCAAACATCATTGGCGCAGGCGCCGAGAGGGCCAAGGACGTGAAGCCGCTACATCCAACAGTGACAGCGAGTTTGCATACAATGATATGGACACAATTCCAGAATCCTCCACGGCCGTCCCTTTAGGGAACGAACAGCATATGCCCACTCCCACCCCAAGAGGAAGAGGCAGGCCACCCGCCGGGGCGGGCAAAATAAAAGGCACGCCAACAAGATCCACGCCGAGGAATCGGTAATTTACAACCTTTCATCTCATGTGTTATCCCCAGCCGAAAAATCTGCCCTAGAGAGAGGGCTGTCTTTCATACCCACTAGCAAGCACAATGACCTCCAATGGGGCATTGATTCTTACAAACTGGGCCGAAAATTAAGACTGGGTGAATACTTTCAACACTCTGAAACCCCTATCACGGCTGAAAACCATCAAGCATTTATCAATTCCAGAAAGCACTCCAATTTCGACCCCCCTTCCACGAACCCATCGATCAAAACATTCATGAGACTCCTTGGCGATTCAGTCACCAAATACACAGAAGCCAACCAAGTCACCCATTCCAATGTGTCTAACGAAGAGCGGATAGCTATCCGTGAACTGGGCAACAACAAAAATGTTGTAATTCGCCCTGCGGATAAAGGGGGGGCATTGTCATCATGAACACGGAAGATTACCGCAATGAGGCCCTCCTCCAATTAAATGACACAAAAACTTATCAAAGGCTCTCCAAAGACCCCACAATTGAATATAAGGGAGAACTGGATCGCATCTTGGATGAAGCCTGTAAAGACAACAAAATCTCTTGCAAATTAGCAACAGCCCTGAAACAGGACTTCCCTATTTGCCCGGTGTTCTTTACAGTGCCTAAGATGCACAAGAACAGTGAACATCCCCCTGGCAGGCCGATTATATCGGCCAGGAATGGCTTATACCATCCCATCTCGGCCTTTCTAGACGGGATTCTGCAGCCACTCATACTTAAACAACCAAATCACATCAAGGACACAACAAGCTTCCTGAAGAAAATACAGAACTGCTTTGCCATTAAAGAGGGTACCTGGTTATGCACCATGGACATCTGCAGCCTGTATACGGCTATCCCCCATGACAAGGGGCTAGTGGCCATGAGGAGGTTTTTAACCAACGAGCCTAGTCTCTCTATAGACATTGAATTGTTTCTGAGTTTGCTGGAACTAATCCTGAGAAGGAACTATTTCCTATTCGACGGCCTATATTATCTACAGGTCAGTGGGTGCGCGATGGGGAGCAACGTCTCCCCATCGTACGCGAATGTGTTCATGCAGCAAGAAGAGCAAAGCATGTTCTTCTCCAATACCACCTGGGCATCCAACATCGATGTATATTGTCGCTACATAGACGATGTCTTCCTACTGTGGCAGGGTAGGAAGTCTAGTCTAGAAGAGATGATTCAATTCATCAACACAAGAGACTCTCCAATCAGTCACCTCACAAATTGAGGACAATGCGATCAATTACCTGGATGTCCTTGTAACTATTAGGAATGGAATGCTGGACACGTCAGTTTATTACAAACCCACGAGCAAAAACACACTGCTCAAAGCGTCAAGCCACCATCCTAGGGCACTAAAAGTTGGTTTATCCAAATCACAACTAATCCGCAGTGCCAGAATTACCAGCAACCCTGAAAGGACAGAAGAGGCTCTGGACCTTGTGGTTCAAAGGTTCATTACCAAGGGGTATGATAGCAAGATTCTGGACAAGCAAAAGATTGAAGTGTTGAATACTCCCAGGCAAACTCTTCTAGAAAGCCACACTAAGCCAAGTTCCAAGGTCATTCCCTGGACCAACAGGTATTCCACCACAAGTCCAGTAATACCAAGAGCCACAAGGGCTCTCTGGCCTATCGTCAGTACGGACAGAGGGCTGCCGTGCTTTAGAGATAAAAGGCCTATGACATGTTTCACTAGAAGCAAGAGTATTAAAGATCTAGTTGTCCACACCGACATCACAGGGTTTGCAGCAGACATCCAACGGCATCAAAAAGGCAGTACCTTTCTCACCAAAGCTCCAGGATGCTACAAATGTGTTAACTGTACAACGTGCCAATTTATGAAAACAGGGGCATCTTTCACCTTACCATCGGCCACAGGGAAGTTTAGAATTAACCAAGTCGTCACATGCACCACAGCATATGTGGTGTATCTATTGACATGCCCTTGCAACAAAGGGTACGTGGGCAAAACCATCAGGCCCTTTAAGGAACGTGCAGCAATGCATCGTTCCACAATAAAAGCGGCTCTAATTAATAAGACAAAAGGTAAAACCTCTGAGCACCCAGTGGCCAGGCATTTTGCCGAATCCAATCATGCCCTCAATGATCTCAGGCACATAATTATTGAACATGTTCCGGCGCAACTTAGAGGAGGAGACAGAGACACTAAGTTGCTGCAATCTGAAGCAGGCTGGATTTTCAGGTTAAAGACTACACATCCTCAAGGTCTCAATGAAAGGATGCCGTGGAATGTATTTCTAAAATGAAACAACCAGGTCGATACTAGTAGTGATCTACTGGTCTATTTCCCCTACTATTCCCAGTAATCTTTGAATATATGTCCCCCTATCTCACCTTATTGCTGGACACTGTCCTTATTTTAGCAGAATTTTCCGACTCATCATAAATGACAATGCTGTGGCACCACACAATGAGTTGACGGACGGGTGACAATAGGGCGATATGCTGCAGGATGTTCTGCATCCTATGAAGCGCAGCGCGCCTTACGTACTTACAATATACACAGTCAGCCGCCAATATGGAAAAGTCATACTACATTCCGTGGGAGCTGTTTTTAATTGTGTTTAGCACTGTTTATTCTGTTGCATTGTTATTTTTCACTGTCATTTTTCACTGTCACCTAGAAGTGTGTTTTTGTATACGCAGGTTGCCTAGGTAACCCAAGTCGCGCTGTCCGGCGGAAGAACCGGAAGCGCAACACCAGCGTCTTCCTGTGAGACGCCGGCCATGGACGTGGGGGACAGGCTCCCGCCTCAGCTTCTTCTCAGCCTATTTAGGTAAGAGATCATACACTTTATTTTGTTGTTGTTTTTCCTGCACCTTGAAAACGGGGTTGATCCCCGAAACGTTGGTATCTTTTTTGCACCCTTGATGATTTGATAAAACAAGTTTTTTACCAAGCCTACGAGTGCCGCCATTGTTGTTTTTTCCTGCATACTATGTATCGGAAGGCACCGCAGCACAGCATACCCATTTAGGAACTGAGTGCCGGTCCGCCCCACACGTGTGTGTATATATATATATATATATATATATATATATATATATATATATATATATATATATATATATATATATAGGTGTTGAAACATTGCTGTACTTTGTTACAGTCCTTTCACTAAAAATTATTTTGAAAGTTAAGCTGGAGTGCTGCATAGTTTTCATCTCTCTCTTTCTCTCTCTCTCTACCACTAATGGTCAACAGTGATTTGGACTTGGTCGGCACCTTGAAATGGTTGACATAATAAAGGTGAACATTGACAGACGGTTGACAAGGGAATGGTCGACACCCACATGGTCGACATGCGTTTTCTAAATTTTTGGGTGTCTATGTTGACATATGTCCACATGGACACTGTATAAGCATACTAGGTGCCCTCACATGGCTCGCTGTGCTCGCCATGCTTCAGGCACACTATTATTATCTCACTCTATGCCTACTTCGATAGTAATGTATGAACCAAGTTGGTCTACACCAAAAAAAATGAAAAACGCATGTCAACCTTAAGCATTTGTTGACTTGTCAATGCCGACCTATGGTATGTCGACCATTTCAAGGTGTTGACCTAGTCACTGTCAACCATTACTGGTCCACCTAGTGACATACCTAATCCAGTAGCATCATCCCTTTCCCATATCAATAGGATTTAGCCGTAACATTCTGTGATGTGTGCCTCATAATGTATTTCTAATAATTGTGCGCCCTCTGTTCATACAGTAATACAAGACAAATGTCTGTAAATGGAGAATAACATTTAATAACAGGAATGGAAACAGAGAATAATTACATGGTTACATCTATGTTATTCATTATGTTTCATGATGGCATTCAAAGGAAATAAATTGTAAACCAAAAAGGTCTACAAGGTCACCGGAATCTCAAGAGAACACAATCTCAACACCAAATATCCAATTAAAATAAATATAGTGCTTACATATTCATTATTTTTTTGTATTAAATGGGAGAGCCGGTTTATTAAGCCTGTAAGTCAAGAGAACTAGAAATGTAAACCCTTCAGCTACAATGGTTTATTGCCTTTCACATGCCAACTTAGCTCACTTTAACTAGAACTGTGCACAGATCCCTGCGTTTTGAGTTTTAGTTTTCGGGTTTTGGATCTCGGTTTCTTTAAAAGCAATAAATATTGATAAAACCTAAACTCATGTAACTTAGACCTGTTTTTGTTCATCTGGTATCATTAACATCAATAAATATCCATTTTCAGTCAATTCTGCCCATCTCATTAAACATTCCAAAAACATGGGTGAGAGATTTACATGCAATCGGAAAGTTCTGAACAAGGCACTCCCAATTTAGGAACATGGGGGTTATTCATACCTGATTGCAAATTCGTAGGCCAGGAAATAATCGATAGATTAATCATGTGTACGGTTTGTAGCTCACATGCAAAAGGCCGACCTGAGATAAACTCTTGCTACTTTTTAGTTTATTGCTGGTCGTACACAAGATGATTGACAGAAAGTCCACATTTGTGGGTGGTAGCCAGCTGTTTCCTTGGAGTGTTAGGGAAAAGGCAGGCATGCTTAGGCGTTTGAAGGGAAATCATGTGATTTCAGCTCCAATCATGATCAGCCTGTTTCTATGGCAGCCGCTGAGTAAATCCTGGGCTACGCCAGACTGCACAGATCACCTGATAGTAAGTGTCTTGCATGTGGATTAGCTGCTAATCACCAATCAGCGTAATTTTTGCAAGCTGTGCTCATTGATTCGCAGGCATGCACATGTCGGGATTTCACTGTGGCTGGGTGACGATTACCATCACAGTGCCCTGAAAATTAGCAGCCCAGCATTCAGGTCTGAATAACCCTTTTGGTCCACTCAATTCCCCAAAATTGATCTGAGCCAGGGCTCAATTCTATTTGGATCTCCACAGTTTGGTGTGTTCAGTTTTCAGTAGAATCGTACCGCTCACCTCTACTAGTAAGTGTTGTAAAGATTTAGATTTGGGTGAGGTGTGTTTAGGTTGAAATCTAAATTGCTTTGTAAAAATAAAGCAGCCAGTATTTACCCTGCACAGAAACAGAATAACTCCCCCAAATGTAACTTTCTCTGCACATGTTACACTTGCACCCAATGGTTTTATCCAATGGAGAAGGAATTTGCTTTGCACTCCAGTATGAGTTAGAGTTCAGGGCTCCTGTTGTTGAACAAGTTAACCAAGTAGATAGACTGAGGGTAGTGATTAGCATCAGCATGTCATGACCATGAAGGTCTGCTGATCTCATGTATGTCGCCTGTCTGCTGGAATGTTAACTCAATGCGGATTGGTTGCCATGGCACACTTCTCCACTGCCACATTTCTTCAGTCTTAACTGTTGGACATGATTCTTTCCAAGTTGTCACAGCACTTAGACCTTAGACTGCCGGTGGAACGGGGATGAAAAACATAATTTGAGGATAGTAAACGTGCCCATCCACTATTGCTGGGTATTGTATGCAATATTTTGCCAACGCAGCTCTCGGGTGGCTGGACCTCATAAGATGCAGTGTATGCTGTCCTTTTGCATACAATGTATTGTATGTGGGTGCACCTCTAGGGTCTGACAGGGGAGAGCAGAGGGCCGAGCACTACCCAGAAGTTTGGATTCCAGCGGCGTTGGTTCGCAGTACGCACACCTGGGCAACTAGCATGTAACTCCTCTCGGCAACGAGTATGTAACTCCACCTGGGCAACGAGCCTGTAACTCCCACTGGCAATAAGCATGTAATCCCTCTTGGTAATGACTGTGAAAGCCATGGCAAGGAGCATGTAACAACCTGGCAATGAGCATCCACCCCATGGCAGGAGCATGAAACCCCTGGCAAGGAGCATATAACCCCCAGGCAAAGAGATTTAACCCCTGGCATTGAACAAGAATCACCTGGCAACAAGCATGTACAGTAACTCAACTACTGGTAACAAGCATGTAACTCCAGGCAATGAGCATGTACTGTATGTATTCGGCAGTTATGTGGCATGATATGTCATAGGTATTACTTAGATGTGTGGTATAATATGTAAAAGGCATTACGGTATGTTGTATAAAATGTAATCGGCATTAAGGTGTGTGGCATAATATGTAATAGGCATTACAGTGTGTCTGGTATAATATGTAATGGCATTATGTTGTGTGGCATAATATGTAATGGACATTGCCTTGTGTGGGCATTATATTGTGTGTAATCCTGTTGCACTGTGTACAATGGGCTCTACCTGGTGCAGTGTTTGATGAAATGTGAATTGGCAACGCCCCTTTCCCACACCCTACATTTTTCCCTTAATATAGTCAAAAGGAAAGTTAGCCAAAATTACACAGGGTTAGTAGAAATAGACTGTGCAGCAGAGTCTATTTCTACTATATTGCAGGAGAACAATGCTGCACAATGGATTATTGCCCAAGCTCTCCCCCAGCGTTCATCGCCCGCTGGCCGATGCTGTAGCTTTGCCTAGCACCAATGCCTCTAGTTATAGTGATGCAGCAATTTCGCCTACTGTTATGCTGGCTCCACCCATTGTTGATTTCTTGATGCCCACATAAGGCCACTTCCAGAAATTTTTCAGGGCCTCTTTTATTCCCCAATTCACACTCTGCATTCTGGGTGGCCGATGACTCGATTCTTGCTGAATTGCGTCATCCTGGCTACACTCCCGTCTGTATAATGCCAGTAATTCTAGCATTACATAGCGTGGTCGTGGCTAAAGTGACATTTTCTTCCATCAGGCGGAGAGAGAGCAGCCAGGAAATCGTACAGTATGATTAATATGCTTATTCAATAAGGCCCCAATGAAACATAATTTATTGTGAAATGCAACAAGTCTTTCCTATATCAATCACGCTTCTAATGAGAATATTACTTTTCCACTTGTCCCACTAATGTTCTGGAAAGTTTATTTGTAGTAAGCATGTATGTTGCAGATCAGCATATTTTTAAAAGATTTTCAATAAGCAAGTGACGTGCCTTTTGGAGAAATTCAGCACCCAACTGAGTGGATGATGTCTACATGAACACATAATTGGGCAATAGGGAAGAGAATAAATGCACATATTATAAAAAACAGAATTACTTGTGCATTGATTATTCACATTTGTGCAATGACACTTTTTGCATGCAAATATTTTGATTGTATTATTTAAATGTAAAAACATAATAGCAAAAATGCTGTTTACCTCATACTTGCCTACCCTCCCGGAGTGGCTGGGAGGCTCCCGAAAATCGGGTCACTCTCCCGGGAAGGTGGGCAAGTCTCCCGCATGCTGGCAAAACCCTGAAACCCCCCGGAAAGATGCTGGAATTCGTGGCTCCACAGGAGGTGGAGGGACTAAAATGACGTGAATCGTTTCACTTCATTTTAGCCCGGCCACCTCCTCGCAGATCCGAGAGTTGCGGAGATTGTGTGGATATATAAATATCGTGATTCACAGGTCTTTGGGGAGGGAATGGGTCTATAATTATGCAAATAGGGGGCTTAATGATGTCCAGATTAGTCCCCGACCCCGACTGATGGAATTTTGACTGCACCCCATTAACAATACAATTGTAACAAGAACTGAGATGAGTACGGTATATGTGGCAATAGCACATGTAACTAACACTTTCTCCAATGCCCTAATTTTCAGATTTTAGTTCTCATTAAAACTATAATTCTGGAATGTAGAGTCAGCATCACAAAGGCAAGCCGTGCAGTCACTCAGCTGGAACCAAATGATTTCCCTGACATGGAAAATCGTACTGCAACATGTTCCACCAGACACAGTGCTTTCTACAACACAAAACATTTCATCAGCTTTTCCAAAGGTTGCATGATTCCTGTTGTTGTGTTTTGTTAGTAAGAAATTGCCTGTTCCTCTCTTACATTTATCTCTGGCCATCAGATGGACAGGCAGCACTAGGTCTCCGGCTCCCAGACAATGGTGAGTCTTGTGACTGGATTTGTATAATTAACCTTCTTTATGAGTTCAATGTTGCATGATGATGGACAGAATTTAATCAGCAAGAACAAACTGCAATCAGAAGTTCAGGCCACTGGAACACTGCTCCCTAATATAGAGGTAATATTCTATTGTATTAAACACAACTGAAAGGACAACAGTTAAGTCACAGATATGGGCTGCACATTGTTTACTTAACCCTTTGAGTGCCAACATCTCGGTGAGAGATGTGCAAAATATCCGCTCAAAACACCAGCGTCACTCTCATATGTTATATAAATTCAAATAAGAAATGTTGTGTAAAAAAGGATTATACTTCCTATATAAGGTAACATTACAGGTCATTATGATGAATAAAAATGTTTGCTTGACAATTTTCACACCTATTTGGGTGAATTCACTTGGCAAAGGGTTAAACAGCAATCTTTTTTAAAAACCTAATGGACTGATAAACATAGAGGCATAGTTTATACAGGTAGTTAAAGAAGTTATAGTATAGAGAAAAGGCACACACATAATTTTTCCCTTTTACGTTAAATTATATGTACATGTACCTTTCAGATTATCTATAATCATCATCTTATTATTATTATTATTGTGTGTGTGTGTGTGTGTGTGTGTGTGTAATTTCGGCTCTCTGGGGACTAATTCAGTATGCCCCTCAGATCTCCAAAGATCACTATTCGACAATTTACAGAGATCTGAGCATGCGAGCACATGGGCACTTAAACTGCTTTTATGCCACGACCGCAGTTTAAGCGGTGACAGGTCAGTGACTGAGCATTTTTGTGGGACACAGGCCTGTACAGACTCTGAGGTAGGGTCACGGTGTTGCTACTCGAAGCATGGCCTGTCTGTGTATGGCTTTGCAGCTAGACTGTGCAGCCAGGGGGTAGCTGGCACTGTGGAGGCATATCACGTGGAGGAACCAGGCAAGTGTCGTGGCCATGCCCTTTGCTGCGCTTGGCGCCCCCCCTCCCCCTCCCAAAAAAACCTGCATGATCTTTGGACCTGGCAAATTATCATTCCTAATTTGCAAGCCGACAACATATTCTGCAGCAGTTTATAATAGAGAATGTACAATTATATTAAGAGGAACATACAATGAAAACTGTCCATTGAAGCCCTTAGTGTAAAGGGATTATATATTAAATCTTAGTGGCTGCCACGAGAGCAATCCGGGCTGCTGGCCACTTGCAGGATCATTTATATCTTGAAACATCTCTGGTTTGTTTGTATATAAATTTGCTGCTACAAACTAACAAATGGATATTACTTCGGTCTTGAACCCTTCCTATCTTGTTTACTTTGGTTGGCACCAAAAAACTGACTGGCAGTGCAATGATAGCACTAAACTGCTTGTGTGCATAAACAATGGATGGAATTTAATAGGATGAGAGATTCAGACAGTGAGAGATTTGGTAATGATTTCTTTCCAAATCTCTCACTTTCTGATTTTCTCATCCCATTACATTTCACCCATTATCTCTTCAAAGAAAGGAAAGGGTACCAGGTGCTGGAGCTGACGAGCGGCGGGTTGGCTGCACCCCCCCTCCTGGAGCAGGTGAGCAGCCGAGCGGCGGCTGACACGCAACTGATACCCCCAAGCCCCCGCCACTACCGCAGGAGCAGATGAGCAGCCAGGGCTGTCCACTTGTGCATCCTCCGTCAAGGTGCACATACACGTTGTGGAGTGTGTAACTGATTTTTAACCATATGCTATTGCTATATGCTATTGAACTTGCGCCTGCCATCTATTTTGTTGGGTATGGGTCACTGGGTCGATAGTCTATATCGACATAGGTCAGCATGAACAACATATAAGTGTATGGTGTCTGCTTGCCATGCTTTGGGAACAGTGCTTCGCTGCACTTGGCAGACTGTTATATTCTTGCTCTATGCCCACTGGGAAGGTAAAGTATGAACACATTAGTTTAAAAAAATAAATCATAAAAAACTTTTTTTTTTCATATCGTCCTAATGTATGTCAAGCTTTTTCATGTGTCGCCCTTTTGACAATAGTGGTTAACCCTTTCACATTTGACCTAATGGTCGCATACCTTTTTTTAAAATAAAATACAGATGCCTGATTTATACACATTTGCCGATGAATGATACGTCACTCACCACTTCGGGATGCTTCAATTGGGCAAAAGCAACATCACAATTTTTCTTACTAATATTTGTGCAGACAAGAGAGTGAGACTTTAGCCAGTGCTGTTACCTGGAGTGCTGAATGCTTCACACAATACCGTGATCTATGCTTAACAGCAAAACTGTTATATATTGTTGGTAGAGTTTTGGTAGTTCTTGATGAGATCTTATACAAACTATTATACAAATTCAAGATCCCACAAATAACTGATTGCCTCAACTTACCACATTGGCCAATGGACGAGTGTTGATTACACCATTGCCCAACAGCACAGAATTCTTACCGTCGGAACATAGCAGAAGTTTTGCATTAACCAAACGGCTCTACTGCTGGATCAAAATGTGCAATATTTATTATGGGATTTACCTAGCACCAGAATGCTTTACGTTTCACCGCTTGCCACCAGTAGCTAACAGCATCAGTAGCCTATCAATTGTAGACTATTGGTTCCAGATTGCACATTTTAATGGGAGAGGGTTTTTGATCAGAGCTCCTGTACCTCTTATGTTTCTTAGTACATCTGTGCAGTATTCATTTTCTTGCCACAAGTGCCAATAAGAAATTATAATTATCAAGTCTAAAACCCTTAATGCTACTTAAGCATTCCAACCAGCATATACGGTTATGGTCTACAATGACCTGAATTAAATTTTAAGACAAAATGACATTACTTAACAATGGCTTTTTTTCCCTCTTCTTCATGAACAGAGGTTTAGAGGTGAACCTTTTTATGGAGACGCAAAAATCCTCCACTAGTAGACCCAGATAATCTAAGCCAACTGTGAAGTCAAAAACTGCCATCTTGCATGAATGATTCATTGGTGTTACTGTTACAATACAAAGGCTAGAGCTGTGTACTGGGCCATGTTTGCTGATTTTGGTTCTAATTCATTATGATTTTAGTTTTTGACTAGTTTTGTTATTTTTTTTAAAAATGGACAAAAAAAGCTAGTCCAATAACTTGGGCCTTTTTTATGCCTAAACTCTTATTAACCTAAATAACGTTAATTTCCAGTTAATTTTGAACACCTTACACTAATATCCCCATTAGGACTGGCATCAGCTACACAAATATCCATTTCATCATCTTGTACTTGCACGGTGGCATCCTCAATTTCTAGGTCATCTGCTACGTACTTATCACCACATTTGCAAAGAGAGCAGAAATGGTGGGGGGCGACTTCTCTGTGAGTATCAGAAAGGTAAGGCTCATGTACTGTATAGCTTTTATGGAAACACTTAGATTCTCCCCGGGGATATGTGTAATTTCTGTTTCTGAACACACAGTTTGTTCTACTGCCTTAGTGTATTTTTTTTTATTTTATTTTTTTATTTTGTTGTATTTTATTAGTTTTTTTACAAAAATTCCCATAAAAAAAAAAACATCAGGGTTTAACCAATACATTTACAGTGTTGTTGTCAAGCAAAGATCCCACATAGCATGTATACATACAAATCAATACAAACAATTTAATTTAAATAGAAATATATTACCTGTGCTACTGCGAGACCAAGGTTAAATAATCTACGCTTACATGACCGGTTCTCAATTACCCTCTTTTTGATTTCTTTCTCTATTTACTCATAAAGTATATACTCTAAAGTGAACTAATTTTTTATGTGCAAATAAAAGTATATTTAAAGCATTTGTGTGGTGTTTCTTACGATTTATCTTACAGAAGTGAATAGTTGGAAATTGTTGTGCAGCTTAAATATCTCGTTACTAATCCTTAATCCTACTTCCATTTTCCTTTATTCCTTGTGTATTGTGCGTTACTACGTATTGCTTAAAGGAACCAATAGTATTGTGTAGTACCTTCTAACTAAATATACTACCTCTTTTACCCCAATAAGTAATAATTAGTGATTGTCTCTATATTTAAATTTAAACCAACTTAGTGCCCCGAACAAAAACAATAATTCTTGATTACTATCTATTTATATTCTAATCATAGGAACTCAGTCAGTTGATCTTCTAGCCAGGTAATAACATTACTGTATTTGTATTTGGTTAATCCCCACATCTTTTTCCCTCCCTATGTCTCCCTAAGTCCCCTACCCCCCCCCCCCCCCCCCCAAGCCTCCCAGTTAGGTTACCAATCCCCTTTATTGAATCCGTATCTACATCCTTATCTATCAGTCCCATCTGTCCCATATTTGGTGAATTTTTTTCTCTAGCCCTCTTGCTGCGTACACATATTTTTCATGTTTTATGTCCAAACATTTTGGGCATTTCGTATCTCCTCTACCCCCGTATTTGTATAGGCGAACGGGTGTCAGATATACCCTATGTATTATATAAAGTTGAATCTGTTGGTATTTAACCTGACTCGTCGCCTTCCATATCTCCTTAATTGCGCGTTTCCAATCCTCCTCCGATATCCTTCCCACATCTACTTCCCATTTTAATTTAAGATTTGTTAAGCAGTCATTATGTGTTTCCTGATTTAATTTCCTATAAAGGAAGGTGACTTCATGCCTACCCGGACATTTTTTCAGTAAATCTTTGGTCAATGAATTACTTAAATTAGGAGTACTACTACCAAACTGTTTATCACATGCATGTCTCAGTTGTAGATATCTGTACCAATAGTTATTAGGGAGGTGGAATTCTAACTTGAGGGATTGAAATGTTCTAAATACTCCATCTTTAAATAGTTGTCCCACTTTCAAAAGACCCGTTTCCCCCCATACTTTCCTGCCCTGTAGCTGCTTTAGCTCCCCCAGGCCCGGGGTATTTAATAGTGGGGTTTTAGGGTCTAACCCATGGCTCCCCAGTTTCCTTTCTATTTGTTTGTCCATATCGTTAGTTGTTGTTTTATTATTGGGGGCCAGTGTTGTCTTATCTGTCCACTCAGCAACAGTCCGAGGGGATCGATCCCTGGGTTTAGTTGACCAGCTAATTCTACCACTAGCTCATACGAGTTCCCACCCTGGATCCAGCTCTTCAGCTGTGCCAGCTGAGCTGCATGGTAGTAGCCCCGGAAATCCGGGAGGGCCAAGCCTCCTTCCTCTTTCTTCTTAATTAAGGTTTTTAACTTGAGCCTTGCTCTCTTGTTACCCCAGATTAGGGAGGAGATTAAACTATCTATAATCCTGAAATATTTCACAGGTAAGTATACTGGAGTATTCTGTAAGATGTATAATATTTTAGGGAGTAGAGTCATCTTTATTAAATTGACTCTTCCAGACATGGATAAAGGAAGTTTCCCCCATGAGCGGGTTTTGGCCTTTATACTTTCAATTTGGGGGGTCAGGTTGAGCGATATAAACCTGGTAGTGTCTCTGGACACCTTAATCCCCAAATATATAAACTCTTCCACACATTTTAAGGGTAACTGGACTGTCCCGTCTGTTATGTTCTCACCACTTAGGGGAAGAACGCAGGACTTGTTCCAGTTGATTTTAAGTCCTGAATGGCTGCCGAAGCCATCCAGCACCTCCATAATTTCTGGGATTGCCTCCGTGTAATTGTTAACATATAGTAAAATATCGTCAGCATACAAGGAAATACGATCTTCATAATTCCCGATATTCATGCCTTGTAATTTGGGGCTACTTCTTATCAAACACGCCAGAGGTTCCATCGCAATGGCGAAAAGGCCCGGAGACAGTGGACACCCCTGACGTGTACCTCTCTTTACTGCAAATCTTGGGGATATATAATTATTAACGGAAATCCTAACTTCCGGTGATTGATATAGAAGCTTCACCCAATTAATAAATTTAGGGCCAATACCTGCCCATTCCAGAGCTGACCAGAGGTACCCCCACTCAATAGAATCGAAGGCTTTCGCTGCGTCTAGCGATATTACTGCAGCATTTATTTTACTATTTAGACCGTATTGTAGGTGCAGGTAAAGTCTCCACAGGTTAGAGGATGTCGACCTTCCGGGTATAAAACTGGATTGATCCTTGTGGACAACTTCACCTATCACCCGATTTAGTCTAGTAGCCAGTACCTTCCCCAGTATCTTGGTCAACAATGAAATAGGCCTGTAGGACTCCACCAACTTAGGATCTTTATCCTTTTTAATTATATTTATTACCAGGGCTTCTGACATGGATTGAGGTACCGACTTAGTTCTATATATATCATTGAACAAGGAAAGAAGTCTGTTGGAGAAGAAATCGCTCTGTTTCTTGTATAAATCGTGGGGGATCCCATCGAGTCCTGGTGCTTTCCCACCAGAAATGGACCCAATGGCTTATTTTATCTCAGCCAGGGACAGTGTATTTTTATTTTTACACCTATTCTAGACTTTCGGTGTTATTCAGTGTTGGTTGTTAGGGCTCTTTTGTCGAAAACAGCATATTTTCCACCTGTAATAAACGTTTAATTGATTTAGACTATTCAAGGTCCTTTTTTTTGCCAGTCTAAAGCATTCCTTCTGTCAAAATAATTTCGCCTGTCTCTACTGTCTAAAGTAGTATGTTTCGACTTTATTTGCAAATTGTCTAAACTCTGTAATGTTAACTATGTTTAGCCTATTCAGTGTCAGATTGTCTAAATGGATTTGCCAGTTTTCAGTCAGGCTCCCGTCAATCTAAACACTTTTTTTTGTCGAGACTAGCCTACTAAACTTTTTTTATTTATTTGTAATAAATATATCTAATTTATTTCCAACTTGATTGTAAATGATTTTTTTCATGTTTTCATTGGCCATTGGATATTTTTTTCACACTACCCATGTTGCACTGTATTTCCTAGCATGCCCATGTAATACATTCAGTATTGTTACCCAGGATTCTGTTCTGCCCTCATTTTACATTCACTCCCAAAAGCTTGTTCAATAACATGCACAGAAAACAAAGTTTAACGAAACACTGCAGCCAGAGCCGGCCTTAGGCATAGGCAAACTAGGCAATTGCCTAGGGCATTTGGAATGTCTAGGGGCATCAGTAGCTTCTGCTGATTAAAATGATATGTAGCATGCCTATATTCTGTGTGTGAGTGAGGCTGTATCTGTGTATTCATGGAAATCACTATAACATTGCATTCTGTATGCAGGTACAGCCACAGTCGCACACAGAATATAGGCATGCCACATATCATTTTAATCATCGGAAGCTCCTTGTGTATGTTGGTCATAACAATGCAAATAAGACAGCTGTGCGAGTGCTGTCTGCGGGTGGGTTGGTTGTGCAATAGTGTTCAGCATATATGTAAGGGGCATTATGTGTGTCATGTATAACTGCATTAATAATGTGCGACATATGTGTAACAGGCATTATGTGTGTCATGTGTATAAGGGCATTAATAATGTGCAACATATGTGTAATGGGCATTATGTGTGTCATGTGTATAAGGGCATTAATAATGTGCAACATATGTGTAAGGGGCATTATGTGTATGAAGGGCAGTAATAAAGGTTGGCATAATGTGTAAGGGGCATTATGGTTATAAGGACATTAATAATGTGTTATGTGTAAGGGGCATTATTGTGTGGTATTATCAGGGGTGCCGAGAGAAAGGGGTAGGGGGTACAAATTACCCAGGCCAAAGTCTGATGGAAGGGCCCAATGGGGGTCCCGTGCCCCTCCCCTTAAGTGACAGCAGCAGCTGCAGCTCTTCTCCTCTACCCAGCACACACTGCTTTGTGCTGGGTTGCAGTGTGGCCATGGAGGTGCTTAAAATACAATATTTTCTCAGGATTTTTTTCTAAGGGTATAATGTGAATAACGTGAGGAGTAATGTACATAAGGTAAAGTGGTACTACTATGTGACGTAACGTGAATAAGGGAGACCATCGCATGATATAATGTGAATAAAGTTGCACTACTGTGTGGCATAATTTGAATTGGGGGTACTATTGTGTGGCAAAGCTATCCCTGTTTGGGCTGCGCCCAGAATGTGTGCACTGTTTCTATTTAAAATATTGCGGGTAGGAAAACCAAAATGATGACTGCTATGATGAGGGTTGATGGTGCTGGGAAAGGGGAGCAGGGTCAGAGACGGAACTAGTGGCGGTGCTAGGGGGCACCAGCCAAAATCTTGCCTAGGGCGTCATTTTGGCAAGGGCCAGCTCTGACTGCAGCACCTGTCAGTGTTGCAGGTAGTGAAAATGTCGGAGGACCACGCTACAAACTGTAGCGGTGTGAAGGCAAAATAGTACATGCCCCCTTTCCACTTCATTGGTATTTTCTTGCCAGGAGGTGTTCTGTAAATAAATCACTCTAAGCAGGTGGAAGATCAGCCTGGTGGAAGAGAATCTACCTGGCGAATGGACCACAAACACCAAACTGGTGGAAATTGTCCCACTTGAGCCCAGCACTGAATACATCCCTTTGCATGAAAAGGTCTTGCATCATCATGTAGGAAGCTACTTCATGACTTGTGGTCAGCCCAATCTGGCTTCTATGGGCTGCAAACGATACAGTCCATAGAAGACAGGGTTTTGAACATGCACAGTTGCACTGGAGCACCTACGCCGGTCCCGGGACCAGCTAGATCAATTCCGCAGGCAGAGGCGCCATAAGGTGTGGTGACACCCAGTGCACACTCCGCATTACTCCATCCATACTGGCGGTACAGTCACCTGAAAGGGAGTTGTGCCCTAATATAAAGAGGATCTCCATTCTGTTACTTATGGGGCATGTCCAGTATCTTTGAAGATGCTCCCTGAACCGGTAGACTGGGCTGTGTGAAATGCCAGCTCTTTATCTGTGGCAGAAACTGGGTGCTGCAGGAGAATATCACACTGGAGCACCCAGCTCCTGTCACTGCACAATAACCAGCATTTTGGTGTCACCCCCCTGCACCTTCTGATGCCACTGTATGTAATTGCTGTGACCCGGGGCTGCAAGTATCTTATAGTCTCTGACCACGGGGATAGCAGCAGCCTCTTGCTAAAAGTCAGTAGCAGCCACCCCTGTAACTACATACCATAACTCTTTACAGAATGACATACATAAATTACACATATAATTTAAATATGTACGGATTTCTCCATATATTTTAAATTTAAAAAGTATAAGTAAATATTTTATGAAAGGGGGCTGGATGAGTTGTTGCTGCTTTGTTTTACATAAAATACGTAAGAAAATGATCCCGCTTATACAAGATTCATTTTCTTCTCCAGGAAACTGACTTCCAGTATAATACTTTTCCATTACACACTCCCTTTAATGCAACTGCTGAAATCTCTTCACATCCTTTAAATCTCTCTCCTACAATTTTCTCCTGAACTAATCTTCTTGGCTAAGTGGTGAATAATATATTAGAGTCCTGTATCCACTTTTAAAGCTATAGATTTATCTGCTTGCTGAACTGTTCATGTCCGTATAGTGTCATCTCTTTTAAACCCTATGTGGTCTTACTTGCGTAGCCTTTAGGCTTTTCTTAGCTGAATCTACAATTATTTTGGCCTCAGGGTTGATCGAGACAATAGATAGAATGAATTGTAACAATATCCAAAACTTACGACCGCACTAACATTTCAGTAAAATAATACGCCCAACACCTGCATTGACTCCTATTAATCTTATGTATAGCAAGTGTCAAATACGATCGATGTCACTGGCTTTACATCAGTTTCCATAATGTATAACTGTATATATTACAGATATACAAAAAATTGGCCCATAAATCCTTTACATGTAAGCTAAGACTAGGGGCAGTCGAAGTGTGAAGTTTATATCTACGCAGTGCTTGATCATCACTGGAGGTGGGTGTATTTATGAAGCTGTAATAACCCCTTTTCCAATATGTTAGTGGGGAAAAGGGGTTATTGCTGCTTCTACCATATTAGCAAGAAGTACACTGCATAGAAATCATAGACTTCGCAGGTCGTAGTCGTACTGTACCTCTCTTTCCAGCCTGTGGGCTGAGTCAATTTAATATGTGAGAAGAGCATTGCGTTTTACTGCTAGCTAACACCATCCTGAGATGGCAAAATCTATGCACAACAATGAGGACCCCAGAAACCTAGAGAGACCGCATAAGGTAAATGGCAAAATTACTCTTAGGGGTTGACTCGGTAAGCTGTGAAGTTCGCACAAAAGTACCGGAGATATCGGGGCAAGTGGACCCATTTGCAGCTTGGGGAAAAATTTTAAATATTTGGTTATGCTGGGAAATCTATAAAGAGAAACCATCTAGTCCTCCCCCTTTGATGGCAAAACTATTCCACATCAGCCATAAACCATTGATGATTTTGAATCATTGATGACCAATGGTCATCTCTACACTGAACTCCCTCCCTGCCCACCTCCTGCAGTTTCTCTTACTGGCTCAGACACTGCTGCTTTCAAGGAATGACCCTCTTGAATGACCCCCTAGGGGAGAAAAACTGGAAATAGCAGTGGTGGCTGTAATAAAAACAGAGCAGTAGATCTGCAGAGTGAGAGTTTGAGGTGAAATGAAACCAAAATGATTTTGAATGTGTAAGAAATGAGAGCATGTGAGTGTGGGTAAAAATGCAGAGGTGATTCAGAGAGGACTTTACTCTACATGCATTGTCCAGTTCTATGTGGTATAACACGGGACCTGGGATTTTGGACCTGGGATTTTGGGGCAGCCCACTTGGAAGTGAATCCCTGCCTAGGATGACTAGAGGGGGAAATGTAATGTTTAGGCTTGGGGGACAATTCTATACCCAATCGGGGGAACATGATTCTTACTAAATTTGACTATTAATCTTACGAAACTTTCATGTATGCCAGCGATGCCCATCATGTTTAATCTCAACCTATCACAATTCTTAGAAAATTTACTACCATGTCTCCAAGGCACCTTTGTAACCACTCACACCATAGGTCAAGCCCATAGGGTTTGGTTTACATTAATTCCTTTCCTCAGGCAGTTATACAGTAGCATCATCTCTGAGCCTGAAATAAATGTCAGAACCGAGTTCTGTCGCATTCCTGTAGGATGTAAAGGCATGGATGTTGTAGGTGGTAAGTTGGCACACAGCAGGGCAGGACCAGTGGGCACAAGCTTACAGTTCATTGCGCTAATTCTGCATCCTAGACACACACATATCCCCTTACTGCTGGAAATGGTTATGAATCAGGATATTATGTGACACTGAACAGCAGTCAGGTAGAAACCTCCTTCATCAAACCAGTGATTTTGACATTACCTATGATAATAATTAATCCTGCTAGCTGACAGCTACACTGCAGGAGGGAGGAGAGGGTCTGATAGACCTACATTTATATTTCTTGTACAAAAGTCTCATGGGGAAAATCTGTAATCAGTTAGATCGCATTGCTTATGTGTATGCTACAGAAAATATCTATCCACGGATCGCTCTATGTATCTCCAACATATCTATGAATCCACATTCCACTGATTCGTCACGTAAATGGAAATAGACTTCTGTCTTATCACATACATAAACACATGTATATGCTGCTGTCTGGCTGAAGTGAAACACATCTTATAGTTTTGAACACAAGTGGATAAAGCAGTGTTTTATTTTCTAATAGTCATAATATGCAATTGTGCAACTTCAATAAAATTGCTTCCATGTATATTTGATGACACAAGTTGTGTTTCCTAGCTGCAAATCACTGTTGATGCAAGGCAGGTATGGAGTTAACAAGAGCTCTTAACAGCAGAGCCCTGACAGGGGCAGTGTTCCAGGTTCCTTTACATCACTGCACTTTCTCCAGCACTCATCAGTGAGCGAGGAGGCAGGTGTCAGGAGTGCCTTGTGTGGCTTGGCTGTGGGATCTTTCATTCCTTGAATGTACTCAAGTCACAACCTCCTAGCAGCATCAACAGCATCCGCTACATCCAGCTCAGTGGTCCAGCAGGATAACGTACAGAGCAGCAGCTACTGCTTGTGTCCCGGGGGATCCTCCAGGAATTCCAACATGCGCCTGGTAATATATCCAATTTCCTAAACAAGGCTACCGTGTAACTCTCATTGCATTTTATTTTACCTTGTCTTTCTTACTAATTGAATGAAGAATGTCATTGTGCCTGCTGGGACAGCACTGCTGCTGTTCATTATACTTATCAGCACAAGATACATAGGTAGATTTCCTAGGGGCACTCCAGAGAAAGTATTACTTTGGCTGTGAGGAGAATGCATTGCACAAGTTACATTTAACCGGTGGTCTGTCTGTCATTGTGAATTAGCTGCTTGGTAGTAAAGGATCTGTACAGTTGCAGAAAGGTCTCTGATATCTAAGATGAAAGGGGTTCTACCTTAAACCCTGATTTACAGCAAGATACTCATTGTAAGATTTACAGTACTGTATGTAGCTTTCATGCAGTACATGCATTTATGTACTGTACTGTACAGTGGCTGCTGGATTGTGGGCACAGTGAGGCTCAGGGGTCACAGACAGTATAAGTAGATCACTTTGTCTTGTGCTTGGTGTCTTCCAATTGCAAGTGTGAAAATATATCAAATATGCATGATGAAGTGGAAGCTATTTTGTACATAGCAAACCTGTGAAATAGAATGATTACTGTTCTCTAATTAACAAGAAGCAAAATAAGTGTTGCTGTGTCAGATGTGCATTTATTTAAATAAATAATGAATCCATCTGATCAATTAAGTTTCCCAATGATTATCATTTTTACCTCATTTTCATTTTGCGCTATGTTTTGTGCCACTCGTTTCCCAAATCTAGTGCACAGCGCTGACATTTATATTAAATGACATTGTGAACCATCGCAGCACATGACTGATTAAAGATTTACTGACAATTACATTTTGTTGACTTGTTTTCATGTAAATTGCTTGGGAGTGTGACTGGCATCTGGTCTCATTTGCATCCTTGGTTTAATAGGAGTGAACATGCTGTAGTGAGAGTAATACATGTTCTAGCAAGGGTTTTAATAAAACACTTATACTGACTGTAAACTGATCTGACCACACTGTTCTCATGCTGTAAACAAGTGTCAGTGTTATCAGATAGCTTTATTACTTTCCTATTGGCAGAAGCATGTACTGTAATGTCACAGCGTATAATAGCAGCCAATAGAATAATGCCAATTGGCATCTGTGTACTTGGTTTTAGACATTTAGAACCCATAATTCTATTTCTGCCTAGTTTTAATCATTTATTCTTGTGTAAATGGAGGTGATAATATAATCATGAAAGTGGAATTGGCTGCCATTTTTTATTATAAGCCTATATATTCAACCTAATTCACATCATTAGTAAGGCAATTTGTTAGATTTATTCCCATTTTCAGTACATATAGTTCTGTAAATACATTCAGGACCCAAAGATCAGTAACAACCAAATTCAAAAAATGGCCATCACGTTTCACTTAAAATTATTATTATGTATGTATGTATTTATGTTACAAAAACACCATCCCATCTCTACTTTAGCTGGAAAAAGTGTTGGATAAAAGTTACATTGTAATTGCAGATTCTGAGCTGAGGAGACACTATAAGATCTGTCTACCGATATAAAGTCCCGAGGCACACTGGAAGGACCATCTTCACAGATGGTAATCGTTTTCACCCATCATCCAATGCATCTTTGCTTATGGGGGATTATTCTGGTTCATTTGCAAAGACAAGTTCACTCTCTAATGTACAAAACCATATGCACTGCAGGTGGGGCAGAGAGAGTTAGATTTGGGTGTTATTTTGTTTCTGTGCAGGGTAAATACTGGCTGCTTTATTTTTACACTGCAATATAGATATCGGTTTGAAGTACAAACCCCACCCAAATCTAACTCTCTCTGCACATGTTACATCAGCACCCCTGCAGTGCATATGGTTTTGTCCATTAGAAAGTGAATTTGCCTTTGCGAGTGAGCCAGAATAACCCCCATGGTGTGCAGCATGTCATGCGTGTGTATGCACAACCGCACGAAGTGTACAGCAGATAGGATTGATTGCATACAACCCTTTTGCGCTGCTGTTCAGAAGATTGCATAGTCTGTAAACTCTACATCGTTTGCACTTGGATCTGGTGAAATTGGAATGACCATCACAATATTTGTTACATTACGTCGTATGTAACCAGAAATGACTAAAAATTACTGTAAATTGCTTGATAGTGTTTTTTTGTTTTTATTAGCTTACAGAACTCCTCCTCCTTGCTACAGTAAATGTACATTTCTGTATATATTGAATGGGGGTCTTGTACTCTTGGTGACGGGTAGTCTTATTGGCTGTGACAGGATTAAATCATTTACTGGAGTGGCTTTGGTCACCAGAGAGGCATTGTTGTCTTGTGTATTTGATATATATTGAATATGACTGTTGCTGAATAGAGATTTATTTGCATATTTGTTGTGTAGTCAATTTCTTTACTGGGCTTCTAGTAAAGTTTAATGACTCATATCTCTAATGAATTCAGAACCCTTTCATCTACTGTGTTCTCAAAGGTCAACACTATCAGAACTGAACAGACACACAGGTACATATAAACTAATATTTGATATGTATAAACCAACTTCTATCCTATAAAATAGCTACATCGGTAGGTTTTGAGTTAAGGTGAGACCACCCAGTGTACACCTGAATAATGGATGACCGTGCTTGCTGACACAGACTGTGCAAAAGATAGGATAAAGCAGACTAGATTACAGAATGAATTGTTGGGAGAGGAAAGAAAGACTATTTGTTGGGGCACTCTTATGTTGACAATCACTGTGTTTAAAAATTAGCTTTTAATTATTACAATTAAAATATTCAAATCACTCAGTATTTAGACTTGACAAAACATATACATGAAAAGAACGTATAATATTAATAGTTTTAAATGGTGGTACTGGCTTCAAAGTTCTATGTAACGTAAAGATGACTTAGGTGTGGACTCTTATACATACCCCTTTCAGACAGAAAACAAAACCCTGGAATTACCCTGGTCCCACAAATGCTTGGGCTTCGATCCTGGAATTTACCAGGGTTTTTTCCTGGGTCTTAATTCCAAAAACCCGGGTCGCCGGCTGTCTGAAAGGGTGCAACCTGAGTTTTTGGGATTAATGCACAGAAAGGCACTGTGTAGATGTGCCCAGGAGCAGAAAATAGGGTGAGCGGCAGTAGCGGGGATGGAGCAGGAGATGGTGAGTGGTGGCTGGGAGCAGGTGATGGGGAGCATCAGCAGCGGAGATGGACAACACACCGCAGGGCAGAAAGGTATCCTGGCACCGGTTAACAGAAGGCTGGATGAGGCTAGTTAAGAATGAGACTAGCCTTCTCTCCTCTTCCCTCCACCTCATTTGCTCTTGCCACCCCTTCACCACTCATTCTGTCACCCCTTGACCTCACCCTCCATCATACTATCTTGCCCCCATCACCTCATTCCCTCTCATGCCCCCTTTCACCTCATCTCTCCATTAATCAGGCTTCTTTGTGAAACTAATCGACACAGGAAATTCCCAGGTTTTTGTGCTTTGTGAAGGGGGTCAGAGCTTTTACCTGTGTCTTACCCAGGTTTTTGCATCTGGGAAATACCCGTGTTTTGGGGGCTTTCTGTCTGAAAGGGGTATTAGTGAATAAAAATTAGTGTATACATGAATAAGTGAATAAAAATTCCATCTCTTAGATTAGAGAATGACAAAAAATGCCTGATGCTACTTTCCCCTTCTCTCTCTCTCTCTCTCTCTCTCTCTCTGGGCCAGATGTACTAATCTTGAAAAGTGATAAAATAGAGAGTAATAAACCACCAGCCAATCAGCTGCGAACTACCATGGCACAGGCTGTATTTGAAAAATGAAAGGTAAAAGGTAGGAGCTGATTGGTTGGTGGTTTATCACTTTATGCACTAAGCTTCAAAAGTGATAAAATGGAGAGCGATAAACAGCCAGCCAATCAGTTCCTGCCTGCCATGTCACAAACTGGCAGGTAGGAGCTGATTGGTTGGTTGTGAAGCTTAGTGCATCTGGCCCTTAATATCTATCTCTCTTGAGGGCCAGATGTACTAAGCTACAAAAGTGATAAAATTAAAAGTGATAAACCACCAGCCAATCATCTCTTAACTGCCATACTTCATGCTGTGTTTGAAAAATGATAGGTAGGAGCTGATTGGTTGGTGGTTTTTCACTCTCCATTTTATCACTTTTCAAGGCTTAGTACATCTCGCCCTCTCTCTCTCTCTCTCTCTCGCCCTCTCTCTCTCTCTCTCTCTCTCTCTCTCTCATACAACCGAGTAGGGGACATTCTGTTATTTATAATTATAAGTATCAATGTTTAAAATAGAAGTCTGAGTATGTTCAGGGCCAGTGCAACCCGTTACCCATATTATACTATTACAGTAGGTTTAGCATTTGAATCATTGCACAGAGCCACACACATTCCAAATTCATCAGAAATCTAATCATTGTATAATCGTAATTACATGTCTTATTTCTCTGCTATCTTTCTAACAAATATTAGATTTTCAGTTGTATGATAACATTAATATTCATCGTTCACTGTTCTCTCTAAATGCAACTATTATGACATCAGCATATGTATAGCCAATATTAGGAAATGGAATAGTTAATGGTCACTAATATAATGAGCTGTTATTACAGGAGCTGACTATTTGTATGCGTGTACTTCATCTTTACTTACTGCGCATCCAGGTTTTCCCCGTATTTACTACAGATACATCACCTCCCCTTGAAAGCTTATTTTCTAGAAAGAATCATAATGCCCCCAAATGATTAGATTCAGAGGGGCTCCTATAACTGTATTATATCGTCCTGAGCATGATAGACAGCATTCATGATCACTTATGGTCTGATTGACGTATACAGCATGAATGGGATTAATATCAAAATATGGGAAAGCCAGCAACATTGCATTACGGAGCAGCTCACCGTAGATGCATGCAGGCAGCACGTACAGAACCCAAAATGAGGTTTACATAAATATTGATAAGGCAGATGGATGGCCTGGTAGCGTATTTACTTTCCAAAATTGACTATTATTGTCTAGGGGCAAATGTACTAAGCCTTACAAAGTGATAAAGCAGAGAGATGAAGAACCAACCAATCAGCTCATGTCCTTTTCTAAACACAGCCTGTAATATGGCAGATAGAACTTACATGGCGGGTACTTTATCTCTCTCCGGGCGAGATGCACTAACCCTCAAAAGTGACAAAATGGAGAGTGATAAACAGCAAGGCAACCAGCTCCTACCTGCCATGTCACATGCTGTGTTTGAAAAATGTCAGCCAGAAGCTGATTGGTTGATTGTTTATCAGTCTTTATTACTTTTGAAGCTTAGTACATCTGGCCCTCCAAGTCTTACTATATCTCCGATTAAGTATGTTTGATATGTATACTACTCTGTATGTACAGGGCTGTGTAAGGCTTGTACGCAAAACTTCTACCTACTGCCGCCCCCCAACAATACCCACTTACCAGCCCCTCAATGGAAAGTCACCTCCTGTATTAAGTACAACAATGATGTCATAGACATTCTTATTTTTGTAATAGGCACACCCTCCCCCCCCCCCCCCCCCCCGGGTTCAGCGCCTTAGACACCTGTCTAATGTTATGGCTGACCCTTTATATGTAGAATGTGTGCTTTTCCAATTAGGTGGAGGCTTCAGTGCTGATTCTTAGTTGGTCCAGTTGGGACCTTGATTGTCAGCAGCACTGGCCAAACTACTCTACATTGCTTCAAGGGAAATGTAACCTTTGTTTATGACAAACCATAGTCCTGGACCCCCTTTCTATCTGGGCCTGGGGTTGGAGTCACTACAGTCCCCATCTGATGGCTGCCTAATACAGAAGAAGAACATATAAACTCACTAAACTATTGAGCCAGAATTGCAGGGGAAAAGGGTTACTCTATCAGTGATAACACTTGTGACTTTACTAAGCCTTTGTACAGCAGCAGTCACTGTGTAGTTATAGTTATTTTAGGAGCAGACTGGCTTTAGTTATTATTATATATAAGATGCCTTTAAGAAGAGGTAGAACATTTTGGCACATTCTGTATACAATGTGATAGAGTATAGGCTGTTTGGCGTTGATAAATCTGATTAACAAACGTGTGTGCCCCGAATCAGTCCCGAAGCTCAGTTTTGGCATATTCGCGGATCATGCTATGGAAAGGGATCAAGGGACAATAAATAGGCCTTATGGCATGACCTCCTAAAAGTAGATGCATTTTTAAAACAGCAACCTGACTAGCTCAGTAGAAATATTAATGTTCTCAGAGCACATTACATTTTCTGTATTCAGGAAACGTGCAGGTCCCTGCCACAGAACGGTCTATGACCGCGAACTAGAGATCACTTTCATAAACTCCGCCCTGCGTCTTCTTTACGCAACGTGTTGGAAAATAATATTCCCACAAGATACTCACGGAACACTGTGAACTTAATATTTGATGGTGTTCTTTTTAGTTAACGTTACTATGTATACATAAAACATCGGTATATTTTGTACAGCAGTAGTACAGGAATGTAAGATGGAGATCCATATCAGCTGCAGACTGCAAGAGAACATGGTAATTAAACTTTGATGTGGTTGAAGCTCGCAGCGGCCATGCTGTCATGAAAAGCTATGTTTTTCAGACCCCAGCAGCAGAAAAGGTTTCCTCTTGCTCACAATGGGAGATTCATCAAACTTTTATTACAGCTTTACACCACCTCAAATAGTTTGTTTCTTATGGAAAGCAAATTGTATTTCAGGCACATACCATTCAAATCGAACACTGTTACCTTATTCATTTGCACACAGGCTTTTCAAGTCCCATATAAAAGATTCAATACTTCCCTGCACAATGCTTAAGCTTATGTATATTATTATAGCAGAAGTAGAAATTTGACCAGAAAATGATCATGCACTCTTCTGCTGGGCCACGTTGGCAATTTTAAATCACAATAGGCCCCACGGGATAGTGGGCCATAAAACGTATCATTGAAAATGTATATGGCCCGTAGAAAGGAATCTGATTTCATTTAAGGAAATTGCTATGTATATACCATTTACAATCCACTACTCTCCTCGAATGTTTGTAAGACTCACACATTTTGGGGGCTCAACTGGGCTCATGATAGTTAGCCAGCTTGCTAGTTTTCTTTTCCAGCAATGCAATTTCCTGTGATTTATTTTAGTATCGGGTATTTCCATACCAAGGACAGAGAGAGCCACAGAGAAAGCAGGAAATATCCAGCTGGGCCTATGCAAGGCCAACTGCCACACTTTTGGGATTTGTGTTCCACTGTGTAACACAAACCAGAAGCTGCCTTGTGCTATGGCAAGCGGGGGCTTCCTAACGTCCCCTGAACTTCAGAAATACCTATAACCTGCGCTAGCCCCACCCCCTGGCCTCAAGAACATACCTTACCCCAGAGAAATAAACTAACCACCACTATCACTTGGTCCGTGGGACATACACTCCTCACTCACATGCACTATCAACCATACCAACCCCGCACAGTGGTGTTGTAAGAGTGGATCCATGCTAAATTACTCAGGCATGATAGAGTGGCCCGATGGGGACCAAGTTGGCCACTAATCCCACCCCCTCCATCTTACCTGGCATTGCTGCTTCTGCCTGTTGCTGTGTGTTGGGCTGTGGTGGGTACAATGAGTCAGCAATTTCCTACTAGCTGTGTGTGTGGGGGGTGGTGATCACAATGATTGAACATTCTCCTTGATTTTTTCCTTGATCATTGAGGGGAACAACGACCCCCCCCTTGTGGAGCATTTGGTGCCGCTTCACCATGCTGCAAAACTTTTTTTATTTTTTATTGTTAGGAGACATGGCCTTCAATAGATCACACACCCTCAAATTGTTAGGGACTACCCATCCTCTTCAAGCCCCCCCCCCCTCCCAGCCATAGGAGCATAAACTGAATGTCAGAGTCGTAACTAAACCTTTGTGGGCCCCATTGCAAAAAGGGCCCCCCTGTGATCTGCGAGAACAACAGCGAGTGGCGGGGATTTGGCTGCAACTGATGTCACGTGGTCAGAACAGAAAATAGTGGGGGGGGGGGGGGGGGTGACAGTGGAGGGTGAACATAGATAAAGTGGGTTTGTCACATGCATGCAGTAGAAACATACATTTTCAGGGGTGAATTAATATTCTTGAGAATGTAGCCTCACTGAAAACCAGTACTTCATGACTAAAATTCAGGCCTTAGATGTAATACTTAAGTAGAGCCTCAGTGATGTCACCGATCATAGAGAAATCAATTGGCTACATACTGGTATACAGATATGTCCACATACATCTATCCTCCGTGCTCTACAAGTTGCAGTACACATAACGCTGGAGCTCTATGTGACGGTAGCACTGAGCATCTATGCTTGCTACTATTTCCATTACAATGCATCTTATTCACAAAATAGAGTGAATATATGACTCACAATCAGCTTCTGATTATTTGAAGGATATGCTGCATGTCTATATTCTGTGTGTGTGTGTGACTGTGTCTGCATACGAAATACTACATTACATCGCTTTACTGGAAAATACTGTAGGCTTGTAAATATCAATCACATTGAGGTGTCTGAAATTATTATGGGCCCTTCTTTCGTCCTGCAGCAAAAAAAGGTACAGGCCATAAAAAAATTATACTATACCTGCCAAAAGGGTAGAGTTGGAGGTATGCGGTAGGTCAACGCACCTGTGAGGCCGCCTGTCAGCCAGTGACTTTAAAAAAAAAAAGATGTGGTCCTGCCCAGAGTAGTGGCCATGACCATCTTCTGTCTCCCACACAAACAAACTTTGCTGGTTCACAGAGCAGAGTAACCAATGCTGCAAATACTAATCTTAGACAAGCGCCAAGCAATATCCATTGTGACATCTATTAAAGGGACAGAAGTGTATGCTATCTGGGGGTGTAACAAATTCTGTTTTGTTTCTGGGGTCCTCTCGGGGAGGGGTGGGGATATTTGTGATATTCGGTCTATTAGAGTAATGAATTTTTGTCTTTTGATGGAGGTTTTGTAGTCTGTTTGTCAAAGCAGCCTAAATGTCTAGGGGTAACTAGACTACCCAGCATATTGAAACCAACAGCTTCCATATAGGTGTAGTGATTATACCTATTTTGGTGTTTGTTCCATATACATTTTGTAATGATCAGATCAGGTGATCGATCAAATTAACGTATGCCTCCTGTTATGATTATCTGTTCAATCAATGTATGTCTGGTATGTTTGGTAAAATCATGCCGCCTGTGATTATTATGTGGGAGATCAGAACATGTCATGTATTATGTGTGTGGACTGTTGGTGACCCAGGGAGTGTAGCCATCTGTGGACTCCTCTGGAGTTAGGATGTCAGATAAGATCTGAGACCCCTCATAAACCAGATTGGGGGGGAGAGCAATAGTGTCCAGCCAACAGGCCAAAGTTGCTCTGGCCCTCCACTAAATTACCTCTTATCACTTGAGGAATGTATAAAATCTACTTCAAAGCAGGGACAAATTCTTTATGGGAAAGATCCTATATCTAGGGACTTTCACTAGGCTCAGCAAGGGAATGGTTAAAAATCCCAAGGGTGGGAGGGATGAGGGAGTCTTCAAGGTATAACTAAGACCCTTCTCCCTATAGTCAGTGTCATTACCTGGGGGTCTAGCAAACAGGCTGTAAGCGACCAGAGATTTCTTGTGGAGAACCCCCCCACGTCAGGATCTGTATTTAGGTGTAAGATACGGTTCTGTAATTTTTTCCTTTTATTTTATTTCTGAAATTGCATTTAAACTCGTGTGTACTTTTAAAATCATTGTAAAATCTTGTAACTATTTTCTAAAGCTCTGTAGTATTTCTAGGAATAAATAATACATATTCTCAGTCCTGGTTCTGTGTTCTTAAGACTCATTAGCCTCAGAAGAGAACGCTCCAGCGTGTTACCATTTGTATATTGTATTGTGCGGTCAGGTGCGAGCCAAGCCGCCCCTTGCGCAGTTTCAAGCGCTAAAATCAGGTTTTGGCTGGTGGCAGTGTACCTCAAGGAAAGGACCCGAGTGTCCTAAGTGAACCCCAGTCACGGCCGGAGCTGCTCAGATTGACGTATTGGAGCAGGCGACCGGTGGGTCCGTGACACATTTGTTTTGGTGCCACCTACTGTATGTGTTGCCACTTTTAGGTATTTTGCCAGGGTCACTTTTAGTTCCCAATCCACCCCTGAATTTCACTCTGGTATAAAAAAATGAAGGTTAATTCCACATCATAAACTTCAGATATAAATAAAATAATTAAAAAGGCTCATATTTAATTATTGAAGTATCATTTGTATGTATAGTCCTGTAATAGGATATGAATAACTAAATACTAAAAATAATTTCAAATGAAACCTCCAATTGCTCATAGACGATGACTAGTGACAATAATGATGCAATTATACAACCTCTAGCTTCCCAAAGAAGATAATTCCAGTCGTGATGAGGGAAGGCATAAATTAAATACATTATCGACAAGAACGTATGTAGCTAACAAGCTCTTCAACATCATTCAGAAGATTCTAACTGTGGATAATCACTTGACAGCAAATGCTAGGTATCTACCATTAAATATGGCATGAAACTTTACATCTATTTAAATGAGTCCTGCAGTTATAAATATATTGTCACAATCCTGATTAAATTCATATCATTTGGTGATTTACCTGTGCCCTATGACCTGGATATTGGCTGTTTTCTGCTTGCTGGGGTAACCAGCTCACCAGTCCTATGAGTTCCTGTGTGATGAGTACACTATCTGGGAAGTATTATCATTTATTACCAGTTTTTATAGTGATACAACAAACTGGGTATTTACAGACATTCAAAGGTATGAGGGCCCTGCTCGCAAGTTTACTATCCATAGGGAAATAGGATAGACAAGGATAGATGTTCTTTATTGCATAAAGTCCACCAGAATGCAAAGGTTCCTGGTATGCTGTATGATACGGTAACCCATCAGTCTGGCCATGGGTCAGGAGGATGGAAAATGTGAAATTAAAGAGAGTGGATATGTGTGGCCTGTACAGTGGGGATGTGATTGGATAGGAATGGTATATGAAGGTTAAGTGGCTGGTTCTGGAATTTGAGCTTTCCTGAAGAGGTGAGTTTTCAGGGAACGCTTGTAGGTTTGGAGACTGGAGGAGTGTCTTATTGTGCATGGGAGAAGAGGTATAAGTTGGTACTCTTTGGTTTAGTGTGTAAGTAAAATTATTTTGTATTGAATTCGGTAAAGTATAGGTAACCAATGAAGTGACTAACAGTAGCTTTGCAGACGATGAACATCTGGCTAAGAAGATTAGCCTCGCAGCTGCATTCATAATGGATTGTAGTGCTGAGAGTCTGTATTGGGGAAGACCAATAAGGAGACTATTGCAATAATTAAATAGTGAGATGATGAAAGCATGGATTAGAGTTTTAGCAGTGTCTTTTGTAAGGTAAGGGAGATTTTTGAATATGTTTTTGGTCAGTGATCATTAAATGATTTGGTCCCAGCACCCAAGGCTGTGAATGGATGTTTATGTAAAACATCCATTAGCAGCCGTGCAGGGAATGCGGAGAGAGAGAGGAGGGGGGGTGGGGGGGCTTATTCACCATACTAGCAAAGAGATGTTACTATACTTAGGGGCTGATTTACCAATGAGTTTTATCATACGCAGTGCATACCTCCCAACTTTTCAGCCAAGTCAATAAGGAAATTAGGGGTGTGGCTTAATGACAAGGGGGCATGGCCTATAAGTCAGATCATTCCAGCAAGGCTACACCCCTTTTTACCGCTGTGGGGGCATGACCAGCGGAACTGTAATGCGCACAGTGTCTTTTCACTGGATGAGAGGGGACTCCCAAATGCCCCCCACCCAGCCACAGGACACTGCTGGCCTTGGGCGGGATGTGGGAATGTCCCCAAAAACCGGGACGTTCCCGTGGAAAGCAGGACAGTTGGGAGGTATGCGCAATGAGTTTGTTGCATATGATAAATCATGCTTCAGCTAATCATCTCCGAACTATCTATTTTTAAACATATGACAGGAGCTGATGAGCACCATTTATCATTTAATTAAAAAATTGTTGGGTATGATAAAACTCATTGATAAATCAGCATACATAATAGAAAGGTGTACCTCACAGAGACACCCATATTTATTGTATACAGGTATGTAATCAAGTAGCTCTATATCGTATCACAGTATCTTGGTTTGATAATAAATTGCACAGTACCATGGTGTGATATGTAATTGATAATTGTCATGTCATTTAGCTGCACCAGTGGTTTCCAAAATGTGTGCCTAGGCTCCCTGGGGTGCCTCAGGACACTTGCAGGGGTGCCTTGGGTTGGTGGACCAGGATCAATTCATATTATTTATGGTCAATGTACCAGGCAAAACCAGTGCTGGTGGCTGCCAATCATAATATATGTGCACAAACAGAAGCAAATCCTGTCCCTCACCAGATAACTGTGACATATACACACATGTTACTTAATTTAATTTTATTTTCTTCTAAATTTCTCAATAAGAAGCATTTGACCTAGGGGTGCCATGAAAACATTTTGATGCTCTAGGGTGCCGTGATTCAAATAAGTTTGGGAACCACTGAGCAACACTATTGGTAAACTGCTATTGGACTATATATATATATATATATATATATATATATATATATATATATATATATATACACCAATGAGAAGGCTGCCCAATTATGTATATATATATACAAAGCACGCCTAGCTTCACCCCTGGGAAGAGAGCATGGACCTAAAATATTGTACGGCTTGAATTTTGCACCTGTACTCGTGTACATATATTCATTTTTTTAGTTTTGTGGCATAAAATTGCAGCTTGATTTGGCAATTATATGTATTTTTATATTTGAGTGTGTCATGGTGATTTCTATTACTTGTAAAGAAAAAAAAACATATGTAATGTTGCAAATGTTATTCCCCCCCTGGTCTATGACAACTTTAGGGCTGTGGAAGTGAGTGGAAGCATATTTGACATTTTAAATTTACTGGGAAATTTGATTTGCGCTCAAATCCCCTAAGTAGGTAGATCTCAACTGAGTGCATTTTCCAAAGCTTTGTAACAGATTCAATCTGCAAATTCTATTGAGATGAAGGGAACTGCAGTGACAGCGGAAGGGTGGTGGGGGGCTGGGACAAAACACCACATTTCATGTAATAGAACAAAATCAACTAAAGTACCATTTTATATGATAATTTTAAAGTGCCATCTTGGGTTTGATGGATTTCAGAATAACCGGTATACTTTTCTTATTACATTACTCAGGGTACACATAATGTACCGTACATCAGCATTCAAACTCAGATTTGTATTTTCTGGAGTAGTATATAGTGTAGTGGGATGGGCGGGGGGGGGCTACAGAATTGTCTGTGTTTTTAGTCTGATGAAATTTAGTAGCGATATATTTGTATTCTGCATGTAAAGATAAAAAGTAGATAAAAAATGACACAAGTTTGCTAAAGAGTAAGACAATATGATGGCACCGTTATTCTGAAACAGACAGGCAGTTAATAACTGTGCTGTAAATTTGCCTTTTGAGGATACATATGTTCAAGTGCACTTACTGCATTTATAAAGTGCAGCTATACTATACTACTGTATATATGATAAGTATATTCTGAAACCATTTCGGGAATTGCAATCTGAGTTGGGAACGTGCATTCCTGCAAAAATAACAAAACTGAACTATTCCTCCTATTCCTATAATATTTGGAATGCTCCATAATGATTTTTCTATGTCTGGATTATATCATGAGAACAAGGGGACATTGGAACTGGCTACAATAAAAATGCCATGATTCTGCTACCTAAACCAGAGACATAAGAACTTACTTGAATATAGTTATTCCATTGCATCATGAACTATGGGGTGGGTGGCTTCGGGGCCACTGATACAAAATAAGCTTTGTTATTCAGAATCTGTATTTCATATTATGACAAAATCTGTATAAATTAAACTGTGAAAATGGCCCTTATTCTGGTTCACTCGCAAAGGCAAATTCCTTCTCAAATGGACATCTCCACTGACTTACATTTGCAAAGGCAGGAGAAATCAATGGCCAATGGGCATCAACTGATTTCATACCATATATGGCCAATAACAGATGTCTTCGTAACACATCCCCTCGCATGGTTGTGAGGGGAACTGGTGGCGGGGGGTGGGGATTTGCTGGGGCAGCATCACATGGTCTAGGTCAGTGGTAGCCAACCCTAGCCCTCGAGAGCTACCAACAGTTCACATTTTCCAGACAACCTAGCTGCTGCACAGCTGCACTCATTAATCACTGACACATTTTAAAAGATACACAGATGGAGCTAATTAGCTCACTTGTGATTCTGTGAGGAGACCTGCAAAACATGCACTGTTGGTAGCTCTCGAGGACTAGGGTTGGCTACCCCAGGTCTAGGTAAACTGTGAGCTTCGAATCATTGCACAGTGGTCCTTATTCTATTTGACTCGCAAGGCTGCAAATTTCACAGCCTTGCTAGTCTCCTAGACGCCGCCCACCACCCACATGGTCCCCCCGCACTCCATGTGCATAATCCTCCATTTACAGCCTTAGTTACGGTGGAGAAATCATTTGATGGCCGGCGACCATCAAAATATTTCTTCAGCGGTCGTAGATCTGCAACACCTCTATGGTGTCTCTGATCTGGGGGTGCCCTGTGTGAAGACAGGGCGGGCAGCTGACATCCGCTGATGTCAGCTGCCTGCCCCCTCACCCGCATCATCGGGAAACTACCATGGGAACACCCAGCATTCTAATGGGAATGCCCGTGAAATGCTGGGTGGCGTTTTATAGGCAAATACCCCAGCCCACCTCCCCACAGCCCTCCACGCCCCCCGCCCAGACTCTGTATGCGAGCGCTGTGGGCACTCGCACACAGCAACTGCACCTGTGCATAAAAACCTATGCACTTGCGCAGTTGCAAAAAATTGGTGCAAACTCGTGTGGGACTGATTTATTTCGAATAACGTCCAGTGGGCCAATGGAATCTTTGCATGTGCAGCTGTGCTGGGCATAGGATCCAGGTGTACTGGTGCCTATTAACACGTATTACTACTTACAGTTTATGGTACTGTTTGCTATTTATGGTATTAAAATATGCTATCTTTATTGCAAATCAGCGGCAATGAAGCCAAATATTTAACTGCTGTTCTGCAAATTAAAAACCTACTTTCTTGCAAGGTTTATTACTTGAATTTCCATTCCTGAGTGAAGTGGTGTAATTAAAACTAAAGCAGAGGGAAGCAGATGATAGATGCTCTTCGTTCTTCCAGCATAATGAAAAGTCACTGTCATTTTTCTTGCGCATCGGATAGAGTGCAAATTTATCATCAAGTCGCAGAGCATATTCAAGGGAAAAAAAAAGCAATTACACCAGAGACCTTTGTGGCAGCATCTGTCACGTGAAATGTTATGAATAGTTGTCTGTTGATTTTTAATTATAAATATTGGTTTTCTCAAACTGTCTGCGTCTTTACATTATTTTTCTCGGCAGAATACACAAATGACAAACAGAGCTTGCTTTCATTAGGAGGTTGTTCTATTAGTGTTTTAACTACAACAAAAACTGATTTTATGATTATCCTGTTAGACCTCTTAGCACATCCTGCTACACTAAAATAAATGTGTTTACTTTGTTATAGAGGAACACATGTCACAGAACATTGCAAACACTAGATACAATTAATTCTGGAATAGGAACATATGTTATAATTTATAAGTGGGCTTGCAAGTTCTGATGGTCATTTCTCATGGAAACCCCACCAAGTATAAAAATATATTTTATAATTACAGTACTTCAAAGCACCTACTTTTCTATATGTCCTCTGCTACCTGATATTATACGCCCCTTTACTACTTTTCATTATTTAATAGATCAAACTGTACAGCCTCTATGTCTACTCAGTCTGCCTGTACTCAATCATTTATTTATTTATATTATTTCACAATAGTATTGCTCAATATGTGACATGCCCCTATTGGTGGGCATTGAGCACAAGTACATGGTGCATTTTCTAGACACAGGCATCTTTTCCTGTAAAATAATACAAAGAATATACCTACAGTATGACACATATTCTGTGTCATTTCTTTATATTATTTCAATTATTTGTAGCGTTTACACCAAAACAAACAAAACGGAAAAGTCCCAAGGCGCTATCAGCCCGTGCAGCCTCAATTCCTGGAGGAGGACCACTTTGGAATCCCCACTGTGGATATTCTGGAACAAGATGAGGAATTGTGGGCGCTTGACTTTGTATGTTCAGGTAGTATGGATTTATCTCAGAATGGATGAATAAAGAGAAAAACACAATATGTGTATTAATAACACACAACCTCCAAAGCGAATATATAGGGAGATAAATGGGATCCCAAATATTAGCGGCGTACCAGAACTCACAATGTACTGCGGTGCTGGACGTGCATAGCGGTATCTTTTAGGGGATCACCACAGGTGCAATTAGGAAGGTGAATACTAGATGCTCCAATGTGCGCACCGTTACTCACTAGGGAACGGGGGGGTGTAAGCCTATAAAGGTATCTTTAAGGCTATCATTCCTCCAGTGAACACACGAACATGCAACAAAAGGGTCCCAATGCCAGTCGTACCAGTACTCACTGCTGAGGCAGGTGGATAACACTCATACACTCTTTAGTGTTATCCACCTGCCTCAGCAGTGAGTACTGGTACGACTGGCATTGGGACCCTTTTGTTGCATGTTCGTGTGTTCACTGGAGGAATGATAGCCTTAAAGATACCTTTATAGGCTTACACACCCCCGTTCCCTAGTGAGTAACGGTACGCACATTGGAGCATCTAGTATTCACCTTCCTAATTGCACCTGTGGTGATCCCCTAAAAGATACCGCTATGCACGTCCAGCACCGCAGTACATTGTGAGCAGTACATTATTGGTGGCTACCGAAGTCAGTGACAGTGCCTCTCCTTCCACAGCCACCACCGCACGTCACTGCTGATAATGTACACTTATATCCAAATTTGGCAGTAGTTCCATACAATTTGTACCTTTGATCTGCCATTACCGCCCTTAGGGCCTTATTCAGCATGATCACAAATCCATTAGCTCCACCCACAATATCATCAATGAGAGTGCCAAAAATTATGTTTGCTTTCCTGGGCTTGGGCCGGCCCTGACCACACCCCTAGTGACATGTGACGATGCCCATTTTTCAACATGCATATAAGAAAAAATATCAATTTTATCCAATGAAAATACTGTATAGTGATAGGCTCTTAAAATTACTCACAAATTTAAAATGACTCGGCTATTTGTCAGTGCAGCAATTACCAACTTCTGGGACTAAAAGCCCCCAAAACAATTTTTTTTATTATTATTATTGTCATTGTGTATGCATTTGTCAGCCTGATGGGCATTGTACTATATTCTGCTATGGAGTCTATGTACTAAGCCAAGGAGAGAGGTCAGAGATAAAGTACCAATCATTCAGCACCCAAGTTACAGGTGGTGTTTTAAAAATGATAGTTAGGAGCATGTTTATGGCACTTTACCACTCATCCAGGGATAAAGTACCAGCTCTGAACTAGTTGATAGTTTATCTCTCTCTCCACTTTATCACTCTCCAAAGCTTAGTATATCTGCTCCTCCAAGTCTTAGCACAGAGACGTAAGACAAATTTTATTTAAGAGTGACAAAAACAGCCTCAAGTGTACTCACAGGAATCAGGATCCAGTTCTCCACGTGATCTCTGGGAAAGGCTTCTGGGCTGTGTGATTGATGACTAATACTAATAATTTTGACTTTTCCTTCATCAGAGCAGCAGTATCTTATCCTCTGTGTCAGTGGGGCTGCTCTGCAGAACACTGTAGGATGGAGATAGTGACAGTGCAATGGAAAGCCTGTGCTGCTCTCCAGGAGGTACAATCACTGATGTTTCCATTTACGATAATGAACTTTCGTGTTCTCTTTTCAAGTTGCCTGTCTTTTTTGCTCCCTTCGAAGGCTGTACAGTTGCTTCCAAATGAGCACATAATAATAAATATTACCCTCAAAGATTATAGGACCTATTTTTAAATAACTTGCTTTCCTTAATTCATTTAGCAGGACTGTGAGATGGGATCCGCTACTGAACGCTGATTCTGCATGCTGCAGGTGGCTTCATCTCGACAGTCTGGAGCCCTGACAATTTTCTGCAGGCTCCAGTAGACAAACTCAGAGCGTGCTATCTTTATAATTCTGTAAATCGCATGTATTTTTGTATGTCATGAGGAAGGTGCTCTCGGCACTGAAACAATACCGTGGACTATGGAGACTCCAATTCAACTAATAAATGGAAAGGCGACTATGTAAAATGCCCAATTAATGACTGCATTGTAGCCATTGCTGACTGATGCCAATTTTTAAAGTTTTTTTGATTTCTTACATTTATTTTATTTTAGATTTTTAGATTTTTTTTTTACAAACATATATATATATATTTATACAAACACACACCATATATATATATATATATATATATATATGTATACAAACACACACCACATATATATATATATATATATATATATATATATATATATATATATATATATATATAGGCAGAAACAAGATAGGAAGGGGCACCTCGTAGTGCATTAAATTTATGTTTTATTGATACATAAAAACATATCCAAGGTACTAAGGATAAATGCCACCTGTACAAAAGCCTGCCCGCCACATGCACGCCGATTTCACCTGCACGCAGGCGAGTGGATGTTTTGCATCAGCTTGTGTGTGTGGACGAAATCACTCAATGGTCACCGACCATCGAATGATTTCTAAGTCATTTACAAATCTAAGTCACTCTCTGGAGACAGATATGCGTCACCTTGGTACATGAAGAGGGTGGGCAGCTCACATCCGGTGAGAAGGTGTCATTTTTTATTTTTAGCAGATCATGGGCCATATTCTCTAAGCTTCAAAAGTGATAAAATGCAGAGTGATAAACAGCCAGCCAATCAGCTCCTACCTGCCATGTCACAGACTGTGTTTGAAAAATGTCAGGTAGGAGCTGATTGGCTGGTTGTTTATCATTCTCCATTTTATCACTTTTGAAGCCTAGAGAATCTGGCCCCATCTCTTTTGAGATTCCTTACTCTACACAAAGCCCCATTAATAATACCCATAGGGTATCCTCTTTACTTGAAATGTTCTGTGTCCACTGTGGCCTCTTCCTCAAAAATGGCAATATTCGAACAGTTCCTCCTAAGCCTAAAGAACTGCCAGAACAGGACACTGTGTTATCTAAATAGCTATTTGAATTCACAGGTTTAAAAAAAAAAAAAAATGGATGTCTCAATGCTAGTAATATAAGGAACATTTTTCCACACATTACAAAATCCAGGAACTCAATTTTCTTGCTTTGGAAGTTGGAGATGAACTTGAGATTATATTTATTAACATTCAGTACATGCATAAACTCATTCCGTACCATGATGACATCATCAAAATAGCATTTTAATAGAATTACATTATTTCTCATAGTTCCTTTAATTATATTGGATTCCCATTTATTCACTAGATAGTACCCATCACCGTCCTGCATCTCTGCAGGAACCACTCCCCTAAAAAGGAAAAATAATTATGTTTGAGGACAAAACATAAACAGTCACATAAAAAATCTTCAGGTGTCATAGAAAGATCTTGTTGGAGGCATGATTCTATCGTCTGGATACCTTTCCCATGGGGTATAGAGGTATATAACGCTTGTATGTCAATAGTGACAAAACTATAAAAGTTGTACATATTTTTTATAAAAGAGTCCACGTATTCAGATACTCATGATGTAAGGGAGTCGATTCCAGCCACGATTGGCCGACCGGGTGGTTCACTTTGGTGCTTGTGTACCTTTGGTAGGTGCCAGAAGGTGGACAAGTTAGGAGAGGTATTGTGGAGGTATTTATATTCCTTCATATTTATTAGCTTACTTTTTAAACCTTTCTTCAGAAGTACCTCCAATTCACCCAGAAAAATATTAGTCGGCCCCTTTCCAATTTGACGTAGGAATCTGCGTCCAACAAGAGTTTATAAGCCTCTTGAACATACAGTAATACTTGTTCCATAATAACGACCCCACACCTTTGTCGTGCTCTTAATAACTATTGGGATGTCAAGTATTGGTTTCTTTAATGCAACAGATTCCTTTTTACTCAGATTGTATTGACACCTTTTCTTTATTTCCAGTTTTTCTAGATCTTTCTTAAACAAGTCTGAAAATAAATCAACCCTTAGATTCAATAGGGTAGTATGTGGATTTTAGTTTTAAGCCAGACATACAGTAGAAGTCGGTTAATTTGGCTGTGCACTGCATCTGATTTATGAAGAAAGTGCCTGTTAAGAGTATAGTACCTTGGATATGTTTTTATGTATCAATAAATCCCTCATTTCATGCACTACAAGGCTCCCCTTCCTCTCTTGTTTCTGTCTAGATTTCTACCTCCTTGGACCAGGAGGATCTTATGTCTGAGAAGGGTGCTATAGCCTGTTAATTGGATTTTGGTGCTTTAACTCTGTGTGCCACAAGGAGTCTATTGCTGGACATTTGGATTGTAATTTATCAGTGCTCATACAGCGTTTGCTTGTTTGTGTGTATTTATGTTTTATTAACACATCAAACAAATTAAATACACACAAATATATTTTATTTGTGCATGAAACAAGGTTTCAAAACATGATACAAAGTTTGTGTACTATCTCAGGCACTGACCTATAATGCCAAGCAATCATTTTCTTGCACATATTTAGTACTAGTTACATATAATGTCCCCAGTAGTGCTGGGACAGATGTCCCCAGTAGTATTTTTAGCAAAGTGACATTCTGGAATGTATGATTTTCAGAATAATTTGGATAACAAATATTTGGGTAATGGATCCATCTCACTTCACATCTAAGTAACATCGACATGCAACAATGGTGGGAAGTTGTCGATCATGTGATATCTAATAACTAATGTAGTTCCACAAGTTGCTTTATATATCCATTGTGGTGTGCTAACCTTGTAGATTGATGGCCAGACATCCTTTCCTTAAATATGCAAATGATTTTACCAATATAGGTAATATTGCATGGGCATAAGTTTCGATAGACAACATACAGTATGTGCTCCCACAAGTAAGATGGTATAGTACTTACTAGAATACTTAAAAAACAAATGGGGGTCGTATCATGCACAGGACAGAGAAAATGATTGATAAGTTTATTTAAAGAACCAACTAGAAGGAAAATATTGTTGACAACATACAATTGTATAATGTTGGAGGTGCCCCCAGGAATCAAGTACTAGTATACTTAGAAAAAGAGAAGTGGGCAGCCGTTCACAGAAAGGATTCCTTTTTGGAGGCACACTTTTAAATTGTTAGGAATAATATATAATGAGTAATTATAAAACTTTACTTTTAATTCCAATTAGTCTAAAATAGTAGTAACTCTATAATGTCATATGATGCATAATTAGCCATGAAGAGTTAAACAACAAATAGATATTTTTGTGAGCAAAAATACCACTGACATTTACCATAAACCAGTATCAAAAACAGTGGCAGTTAGTGGTGTTATTTAGACAAATGTATAGCATTAATATACAATTTCATTTAAGTCCTTAGATAGGACAGCTGGTGACACGTCCAGAGTGTGTGACAATTCTGTATAATCTTTAATAATATAATCAAAATCGATTTGAATGGATATGTTACAGAGAGTCACAGCAATACCCGTTGATGGTAATTAGCCGTTAATTAGAACAAAAAAAATGCCTATATTCTTAATATCACAGGTATCCTTGGGGAGATGGGGAAAGGAAAAGTACAGTGAGTTGGACTCAATTCTTTCTGCTGCCCAACGTCTTCATAAAAATGAGCGGACAGAGGGTGAGAGAAGAGATTGACAAACTGATAGAAAAATAGCAAGTGTAAAGAGGACACTCCTGTGTGTGGTGTTAGACCAGCCTTGTTACTAAAGCATTGCAGGGCTGGAATTCGCCACCAGGAAGTCTCTCCTGCACGGAAAGGAAGGGAGAGGCTGTGGTGATTTTATACCTATGTGAAAAAATGTCAACTAAAATGAGATGTTCAAATATGTATGTGTGAGGTTTGATGGGATGTACACAAAGTAACCCTCCCCAAAAAATGTGTGAGCTAGATCTGCTGCAGTGGTTAATAGGTCAGAACATATCTATATTTTAGCCAATAGTATCTGGTGTAATTTAGGCAGCAGAATAAGGAGATGTGCGCACACAATGAGTGTGTTACTGACTATTTGTAACACCCATTAATCTAACAGTTAGCCATAACAGTGTATAGTGTGATTAGGCGGCAGAATCAAGGAGATAGCACATAGAGTAAATGTGTCACTGATTGTTTGCAAAACCTACAGTATCACTCTAACAGTTGGCCACAATAATATCGGGTGTAATTTAGGCGGCAAAATAAAGAAGATATGCACACACAGTAAGGGTGTTAATGATTATTGGTAACACCTATCGCACTCTCTCACCCTCCGTCCGCTCATATTTATGAAGACATTGGGCAGCAGAAAGAATTTAGTCCAAGTCCAACTCACTGTACTTTTCCTTTCCCCATCTCCCCAAGGATACCTGTGATATTAAGAATATAGGCATTTTTTGTTCTAATTAACAGCTAATTACCATCAACGGGTATTGCTGTGACTCTCTGTAACATATCCATTCAATCGATTTTGAATTTTTTTATTATATTATTAACGATTATACAGAATTGTCACACACTCTGGACGTGTCACCAGCTGTCCTATCTAAGGACTTAAATGAAATTGTATATTAATGCTATACGTTTGTCTAAATAACACCACTAACTGCCACTGTTTTTTATACTGGTATATGGTAAATGTCAGTGGTATTTTTGCTCACAAAAATGTTTATTTGTTGTTTAACTCTTCATGGCTAATTATGCATCATATGACTATTTTAGACTAATTGGAATTAAAAGTTAAGTTTTATAATTACTCATTATACATTATTCCTAACAATTTCAAAGTGTGCCTCCAAAAAGGAATCCTTTCTGTGAATGGCTGCCCACCTTCTGTGGACCACCGTTTCTCTTTTTCTAAGTATAGAATACTTAAAACCCAAATGAGATTGGCAAAATGTGTCACCTGTCATTAAGTATTTATAGGCAGCAAATGAGCACTTGAAACATCTGAGTCAGGTTTTTTTATAAAGAAAATTTCTAGTTGACATTTTACTTAATATCACCTTCGACTAGTGTATCCCAAAGGTTACTAGACTTAATTTAGCATGACATTAAAGTTAAACAGTATCCTTAAATGGTAATTCTTAATCAGATTGTATAAGCTGCCAGTATATTTTCTAATTCTTGCTCACTGTGTCTGAAGATACATTAAATTGATTTACCCACATTCATTTTGATTCACATGTTTTGTTTTTGACAGCTTTATTAATCAGTAAATCAATTCTATTTATTTGTAGCACTTTATTTTTTGTTGCTATGAGGTCAGTAAGTTTGTACCCTTTTATTACAAATCGGACAATTACAGTAAATCATCCATCTGAGTTGCTGCTGTATCAGGGTCATCACTATTCACTCTATTTATTCTGATCATCTGTGAGTATGGTAAGCCATACTTCAGACTTTTGGGGTGGCAGCTTTGACTATGTAAAAACTTATTACAATCAGTATCTTTCGAAAATATGGTGATAGTAATATTAGAGTTTTGAATAAGTATTTTAACATAAAAAAAATCCTGATGGTTTGTTGATGACTTTTATAAGTTAGTTTACTGGGACTTTCTGTACTCTTGTGTTAATTGATGAGCATTTCGAGTTGCTATGGTGGACTTGCCCAGACCTGAAGGTCATCAATATATCTGGTGAAAAAAAACGCTTTCGATAAAATATTCGCATGTTTAAAGAATAATTGTTGCTCTACGTCAAACATGTAAATGGAGGCGGAGGTGGGTGCTACTGATGACCCCATAGCAAAACTTCTGGACTGAAGAATTTCAAAATACACCAATATGACCAGATGAATTAAGCAGTTTTCTGACAGCAATAATGCCCTCTTGATGTGGTATGATGTGGTTACATCATCTCTCACCAGCCACACCCCATCTCGTATCTAATGTAATGCATTTCTTCAGTAAAGTAACATAGTAGTGTCTAGAATAAAGTTTGGATGGGTTTGCACTAATGGCTGTGGGATCGTGTCCAGAAAAACTGATGTCGGATGAAAAAGAAGTCCAAGGGCTGAAATGATCAGTCTGCCAGGTGGAGAGCCAGACCCTTGTGGATCTTGGGAAAGGTGTATAGAAAGGGGGCTAGTGGAAACTGTGGAATCAAGATATTAGAGATATTCTCAGATATTAACAGTGCATCTTTTGCCAAAGTACTGGTAGTGCTTCCTTCAGTTCTCTTGTAAATAGTGATGTTGGATCTCCACTGAGTTTACTATAAACTCCCGGTTCTTCCAATTGGCATATAATATCTTTTTTGTAGTCACTAAGATCTTGCAGTACCACAACTCCCCCTTTTTCTGCAGTTGGATGATAAGTTGACCATTGCAAGCCAAAGATTTCAATGCTCTCTTTTTTTTGTAAAGTTAGGTTCTCACAAACTGTACACATATTTTTAGGGATAAAAATACTCCCTTACTGATTACACTTATAAAAGACGTAATGCTTCCATTGTTGGACAAAAGAGCAAAGGTAGAGGGTTTCCTAAACTGTTTAAGTTTATCGGTAATAGTAGAAGACATCATATTAACAGTGGTTTTGTTATGGAAATACTCCTTTAATTTAAGTTTGATGACTTACAATGGCATATAGAGCAAAGCAAAGTCCTTTATAGGAACAAACGATAGACCTTTAGATTCTTCACTTGCCCACAATTTATAATTGGATAAGTTAAAGAGTATTTCTTGTTGTGTTGTACAGGTGTCTTTTTACCATGTTTGCTGATGTTTGCATTGGCCCCCTCTTCTGGTGTGAATCTTTTTGGGTGCCTCTGGCACGGATTATCATTCCTAAATGGACTTGTTATCTCCTTTGCTGTCAGTTATCACTTTCTGACTCACATGCTGTGCTGGTTCCCACAGCAGATGTATCACTGTCCACTGTTGTTTTTTTATATATACATGCACACACAGTCCCTGTAGACCAGCTCAGAGAGTGTTATATACGGATACACACAGTTGTCGTAGTGGTAATTTTGAAGTGGGGTATGGTAAATTTGAATGGGCTTAGTGTTCACCCCATGGTGTACTATTGCGCGTGACAGAAAAGGAGGAGTGAATAATCAATCCCCCCTTTTCATCAATGTAGGGCATGCACACCACAATTTAGGATCAAATAATGCCCATAAAGACATCTACAGTACTCCACTGTTCACAGTGTGCCCAGAAACTGCCAAGATAGATAATTTAGTGCACTCTGACACTTTCCTTATAGCAACCACAGCTCAGAAATATAGGGGAAGATGTATGATCTGTGACCCTATGATCCTCATTACCTAAAGGAAGTAGGAAGCTACACCATCAAGATGTATTAACATCTTGTCTGCTGAAGTGGGGGAGTGAAATCACCCCCCTACTGGCCATCCCTGCTAGAGCGCACAGCACATTAGCTTAGTACTGATACACTGCGTCTCTCCATGGCCGGCTCCATTGTCCCTGCTGTGGAAATAATGCAATGATACCTACAGCTTTCAAAATCTAATTTTACATCTACCCCTAGAGTTTAAGCTTTGAGGGACACGATTATGTAATGAGCAGTTACAATAAACCCTGTATAACAATAGATGAGATTACTCTTCCGGATTGATTAGAACAAGCAAATTCTACTCCCACCTCCTTCCAAGTAAGTAATTGTCAAAAAGAGCGATACAAGTGCCGTGAGTACACGCTGCAGCTTCTCCTGGCTCGGAGCCAAAACCTGGAGATACAGCTCCTATATATCTCAGCTCAAGTCAACTGCCATCACAGGATTGCAAGCCGACTGCACCATATTACTAGGTGATGTGAGCGTGTGCTGAGGCACATTAAGCTCTCATCCCCACTCTACAGAGCCGGAGCTCTGGGAACATCAGCTGAGGTACAGCTACCTGCGGACGGCAGGTCTCAGCCCTCAGCCCCTGCCCAGCCCCTCTCCCTCATCATCTCCCCGGTTATTGCCGTCTTATAGGCATTTGGGAACCATAAATTACCAACGGCATTGCATACTAGCATTGTGGATATACAAGTCGGAAAATTGCCTGGTGTGTGCACGGCAGACTCTGGAGGCAACTTCATTCCAACTTGGAATATCTGTGTTGCTTTTCACCAAAATCGAGTGGGACACTAAGCATACAAGAGACATTTCAACTCTGATCATCACTGGTGAGAATTGGTTCTATTAGTGACATTAAGTTTCTAAAAGTAATATATGTGAAACATTGTCTCCAATGCTCTTTAAATGATAAAAAAACTGAACAAAAAAAATAAGAGTTAATAAGCACTAAGCTCTCAAAGCTTATTTACCATCGGGAGCAACCTGTGAGCACCTGCTTATAATTAAATTTAAGTTTATTATGTTTTTTTAATTGCATGCGCCCAATATCCCTGTTTTCTGCTGTCATGCTGTGTGTCTAAATATATCACACCCCAGCGATAGCAGACTCAGGGGGTGACATTTATTAGAGATCGATGTTGGGTTTTTGGCGATTTTTATCGCAAAAACGGCCGTTTTTTCATTTTTTTTCCCAAATCGACTACTTAATGGGTGGAGATTTGCGGCATAAATCGCACTTTCTGAAAGTGCGATTTTTTTTAACTCCGGAATTCGCATCCAGATGTTTTCCCCATTGAAAAAGATACAATTAGCATTTTTAATGAGATGCGAATTTGGAAATCGCCCAAAAAAATAGACCTGATCCTGACTGGCGATTTTGTCAGAAACATGGCGATTTTGTCAGAACCATGCACAGATCATTGTGATCTGTGTATGGTTCTTTGGTTAAATATGTGTAAAAGTAATTAAAAAAAATGGAGTGAGGTCCCCCCTCCTGTACATAACCAGCCCCGGACTCATTGAGCCGGACCTGGTTCCAAAAATACGGGGGACAAAAAGCGTAGGGGTCCCCCGTATTTTGAAACCAGCACCGGGCTCCAACAGCCCCCAGTGTCATGCCACAGCTGGGGGACACTTTTTACACAAGGTCCCCCGGCCGCACCATGAGCACCGTGGCTGGTCAGCCTTGGATGGGGTACCTGGAGGAGTGGGAACCCCCCCAATAAAGCCCCCCCCCCCCAGGCTTCACCCGTCCAGGGCTGAAGCCCGGGGCTGTCACCGGCGTCCCTGGCCATTGGACGCCGGCCTGATATGGTTAAATTCACATTCCTAACATTGCTTAATACAGGAGAACTGCAAGTGCCAGCAGACCTCCCCCGCAGGCTGGGACTTGGAGAACCACAAGTCCCAGCATGCGGGGCATTAATGGGCCCGCTGGGACTAGTAGTCCACCTGCAAAAAGAATGTTAAAAGAAAAAACACACAGAAAAGTAAAACTTTATTACATACACACATCCACACACCTCACTTTTACACCGCTATACATACCGATCCAGGATCCAGCGCTGGTCTCTCTGCAGCAGAGCCGGACAGCCCGCACTGACAGCGGGCTGAACCGGCTTCCTCCGATGCAGCTAACAGCTTCTGTCGCGCTGTCCCAGCTCGGCACAGGCTGAGAGCGTGATTGGGCGATGCGTCTCCATGGAGCCGCATAGCTCAGCCCTGATTGGCTTAGCTATGCGTCTCCATGGAGACACATAAGCCGGAGACGCTCTCAGCCTCTGTTGCGCTGGGACAGCATGACAGAAGCTGTTAGCTGCATCGGAGGAAGCCGGTTCAGCCCGCTGTCAGTGCGGGCTGTCCGGCTCTGCTGCAGAGAGACCAGCGCTGGATCCTGGATCGGTATGTATAGCGGTATAAAAGTGAGGTGTGTGGATGTGTGTATGTAATAAAGTTTTACTTTTCTGTGTGTGTGTTTTCTTTTAACATTCTTTTTACAGGTGGACTTCTAGTCCTAGCGGGCCCATTAATGCTCCGCATGCTGGGACTTGTGGTTCTCCAAGTCCCAGCCTGCAGGGGAGGTCTGCTGGCACTTGCAGTTCTCCTGTATTAAGCAATGTTAGGAATGTGAATTTAACCATATCAGGCCGGCGTCCAATGGCCAGGGACGCCGGTGACAGCCCCGGGCTTCAGCCCTGGATGGGTGAAGCCTGGGGGGGGGGGGACCCCTTTATTGGGGGGGTCCCCACTCCTCCAGGTACCCCGTCCAAGGCTGACCAGCCACGGTGCTCATGGTGCGGCCGGGGGACCTTGTGTAAAAAGTGTCCCCCGTCTGTGGCATGACACTGGGGGCTGTTGGAGCCCGGTGCTGGTTTCAAAATACGGGGGACCCCCAGATTTTTTGTTCCCCGTATTTTTGGAACCAGGACCGGTCCAAGAGTCCGGGGCTGGTTTCAGAAATACCGGGGACCCCTACGCTTTTTGTCCCCCGTATTTTTGGAACCAGGTCCGGCTCAATGAGCCCGGGGCTGGTTATGTACAGGAGGGGGGACCTCACGCCAATTTATTTTTTTTTTTTATCACAAAATCGCACATTTTAACAAAATCGCACCTTTTCATGACTAAAAAAAAATCGCACTTTTCATCCCGAAAATCGCCCTACATCGCACTTTTCATCCCGAAAATCGCCCTACATCGCACTCTCGCACTTTTCATGCCGGAATACACACCTCATTAAAAATGCAAATTCTGGAAAAAAATGTGATTTTAAAAAACGGCGATATATGACGATTTGAGTTTAAATCGCATTTTCGGAAAAACGGTCAACACAATAAATCTCGCCCAGGGTGTTTTCTTTGTATATTTGTATTCCAAGTAAGTAAACAGTTACCAGCAGGCGCGTGCACACAACTCGATGGGCGTGCGCACAGACATTACAACAGAGCGCACAAAGCAGCAGTGGTCCCTTTTTGCAGTTGTGGACTCAAGTAATGTTTGTTTCACCCATTAACTACATTGTGTGCTGTGTTTTGAATGTTTAAATGTTTAATATAATTTTGAAGTAAAGTTAACACAAATGCTGAACATCATTTTCCAGTTATATATAAGTGACGCACAAAAATGTTAATTTCCTTCCAAAGCTGCACAGCCAAAATCTTTTGCCGTACACAGACTTTGTAAAATTAGAGGGAACATTAAAAATATAGAGCTATATATATATATATATATATATGCTAATGGGAGCCCAGTCTATGCAGTAGTTCAAGGTGGGATCAGTGTCCTAGTAACAAAAAGAGTTTAAAAAGATGCCTCTTAAACTGTTAAGAATCTGATTTGCTTGTACCTCTAACAATCAAGACAGTGTCATGATGTCCCCAGAAGTATTGGGAAATCAAGTCTATCAATACTTAAATTTGGCTGAATTACAGCAATTCAATATAAATGTGAACAAAATTTGCAGAATAATTTGCACTCACTGGAAAATTAAGCAAATAAAAGTGCATGGGTGTAACAAAGGAGACAATCAAGAAAGTGATAGGCCTCCTGTGAGCTGAGTCTTCAGTTTCTACAACTGTTAGCCGATACGTTTAATTTGTTATCATTGCATATTGAGTCAATAAGAAAAAAAAACATTTCGGGGGATTTTACCAATATTCTCTTGCAAGACATGTGCTCCAATAAGAGTTAATGGTACTCTTTACTTAGAAAGGCGCCCACGATTTTGATCGTGGGCATCGTTAGTAAAAAATCTCGGGCATTGAATGCACTAAAAAATCGGGTGCGATCAACCGACGAGATGCCCGAGATTTCCCATAGGGAACAATGTTAAATGTCTCAATTGACCCAATTTTCCTGTTCAATGCCTCAATTGACCCGATTTTTCCATAGGAAACAATGTTAAATGGGCCACAGAGGCCAAATAGGCACCCTGAAGTGTATAATGGCCACCCGAATTGTTAACGCCACCCCACGATCAACGTCAACCCGATGCGTGGCGAGCGCAGCGAGCCCGCGAGGGGCGGCGGTACGCGTCCTACGACCTTTTCATACCCCCACTATGCACGTCGGCGTGGAGTTGAGAATAGAAAGTGTGGCGAGCGCAGCGAGCCACCGAGCCCGAAGCGTGGTGAGCGCAGTGAGCCCCGCGAGGGTACGCGGACAGCTGTGAAGCCCGCGAGGGGACGCGGATACCTGTGAAGGTATCCGCGTCCCCTCGCGGGGCTCGCTGTGCTCGCCACGCTTCGGGCTCGGTGGCTCGCTGCGCTCGCCACACTTTCTATTCTCAACTCCACGCCGACGTGGATAGTGGGGGGTATGAAAAGGTCGTAGGACGCGTACCGCCGCCCATCGCGGGCTCGCTGCGCTCGCCACGCTTCGGGTTGACGTTGATCGTGGGGTGGCGTTAACAATTCGGGTGGCCATTATTCACTTCAGGGTGCCTATTTGGCCTCTGTGGCCCATTTAACATTGTTTCCTATGGAAAAATTGGGTCAATTGAGGCATTGAACAGGAAAATCGGGTCAATTGAGACATTTAACATTGTTCCCTATGGGAAATCTCGGGCATCTCGTCTGTCGCATCGCACCTGATTTTTTAGTGCATTCAATGCCCGAGATGGCCGAGATGGGCGCCCTTCTAAGTAAAGAGTACCGAGTTAATAAGCACATAGCTCTCAAAGCTTACTCACCATCGGGAGCAACCTGAGCAGAAGTACCGTATATACAAATTCCATTATACTGTAGAATGAGAAGAATTGGATTATTTAATAAAAATGACTTAAAACTTGTGTAAACTGTGTACAGAGAACATCCTAATAACCAATATACAATACAGAGAACATTCTAAGGAACAATATACAATGGAGAGACAATCACAGTGGCCAATACACAATACAGAGAACATCATAATGACCAATATACAACACAGTGAGATTCCTAGTGACCTATCTACAATACATAGAACATCATAGTGACTGATAAACAATGCAGATAGCATCCCAGTGACCTCTCACTGCTGCCAGCCCATAATGTCTACTAGAGCTAAGAGTTATATCTTAAAATTCATAGCTAGGTTAAAATCATGACCCTCGTTCCAATGTATGCTAATTTGAAATGTCAAATGTAATTTAGTTGTTGCCATATTTTTGTCCAACAGCTGTTTGCCAGGAACAAACACTACTTTTTTATACATCTTTTGTTAAAATTGGTTGATTAAGTGACATCTAAATAACAGTTGGAAATTCAAATAGACTCAGCTGGGCAATGGTTTTAGGCAGCAGAAGAATAATGGGCCCCATACATCAGCAATCACAATTTATGGATTTTCAGATATTGGGATATTTTGGCCAGATAAATGGATTTTACAATCTATCTGACTTTGCCCACACATTACAGATTTATTTCAGTGATCGGCAGATTTTTCCATCTAAAGATTGCATCTTCATATCTGGAAATTGCCCCAATCGATTGTCATTTCAGCTGTTCATAATGTAAATAGATGAAGACGAATTGGGAATGCCCACACATATAAAAAAGATCTGCAGATAATACCAGATTATTAAGCATGTTTAAAAACCTGATTAAGCAATCGATTGGCGATTGTGATTGGGATTGCCAAAAGGGGGAGCCCACACATCTAAAATTAATTGTGGCAATCATCTCCATATCTGAAAATTGTCACAATTAATTGCTGATGTATGGGGCCCTTAACTTCTATCTACTGTATATAACAGAGAATTCCTCAGCGCACTTTCATGAATAAATTACTATAAAACACAGCTAACTATAATAATTATGTAGATGTAATATGTGAGTGGAAACAGAATATAACATTTTTAACATACTATATGCAAACATGTAGAGCATTTGCACATTGCCAGCAATCAGTATATGCAGCCAAACATCAATCATATGCTCTATGCCGCATGTTTTTCTTAAGATCAATGAGCAGCATATACTGTACATTATGCTGATATTGTTACACAGAGGCGGCACTCCCCGCTACCCTCAACATGTGGTGGCCAGTCCATATTCCCTACCCATGTCTTGCCACTGTAAATACTAGGATTCTGACAGACCTAGCTTAATGTGACAATCACGGTATTGGACCTACGGTTACTGAAGCCCTATAGGAACAATACTAATGTAGTAAGTCCATGGTGGCTATGACCAGCTGCTCCACATGCCCAAGGGAAGCTGGAATCGGCTGCAAGCATTACTGTTAGTCCAGCACAGGAGCCTGTATAGATCTCTTTATTGGTATAATGACCATATGGTGTTTTTTACATGCCTGTTTTTACTGTACAAGGGACTTGTACTAGTCCCTTGCTGTTTTTGCACACTTCCTCACTGCTACCTTCTACCACTATTTCCAGAACCCCCAGTTCCCTGCACCCACCCTCCCTCACTGTTCCCTGCACCCACCCTCCCTCACTGTTCCCTGCACCCACCCTCCCTCACTGTTTCCTGCACCCACCCTCCCTCACTGTTCCCTGCACCCACCCTCCCTCACTGTTCCCTGCACCCACCCTCCCTCACTGTTTCCTTCACCCACCTTCCCTCACTGCTTCCTACTCCCATCCATCCTCACTGCTGTCTACACTGACCCTCCATCACTGCTCCCATCACACTCAGCCTTGCTTGCTTCTCCTTGAACCCTTCCTCACCACTCCCTACACCTGCTTTTCCTACTCCATATAGCCATCCATTTTTTCTGGGAATCCCGGGATTGAGCTTTTTTTTTTTTCCGAAACTCGGATTGAAAAAATGGCCTGATATTGGCCTCCCTAGAATGTACGTGTATACAGTAAGTGTGTGTGACTATGTATTGCCATCAGAAATTGTCATGCCCATCATATACGACAGATATATATATTTTTTTATCAAAGATTAATTGTGTTCATCTGACATACTTTGGTATTAAACTTGCAGAAATTAAGGCACAGATAAGGATGTGGAGGGGATCTTCTGCCTCTATGGCTTTCTTAATGACCTAGCCCAGGGGTTCTCAAACTTGGTCCTCAGGACCTCACAGTTTACGTTTTCCAGGTCTCCCAGCAGGTGCACAGGTGCATTCATTACTCATTGACACATTTTCAAAGATCCACAGGTGGAGTTAATTATTTCACTTGCGATTATGTGAGGAGACCTGCAAAACATGCACTGTGTGGGGTCCCAATGACCGAATTTGAGAACCTGTGACCTAGTCAATGTAAAAAGGGAGCGGAGAAGAACAGAGAAAGTAATCTGATTACAGGGACAGGAACATGAATCCAACAGTTAATATTCACAAAGTAGAAAAAATGAGGATGGCAAACTGTGACTGAAGATTTTGTTAATTAATTGAATGTGATTTTTCAGTCATTTTGATGTTAATAAATCCTTCAATTTATAATGTGTCCAAAAATTGCAGAAAAGGGGAGATATGTCCAAATTTCTCCATTAAAATCCCTGCAAATGGGCTCTTTGTCTTTAATTTACACCTTTCAAACTAGCAGAAATGTCCTGGATTATTCACAGTGGCGTAGCTAAATATGTGGCAGACCCCATTGTGGCTTGGGGGAGTGGCACCAGCGGGTTCTGTGCTGACAGGCGACCCAGGCAGCATATGTAATTAAATATGGGTACTTGTGTAGTTTCACGGCGCCAGAATGGCGCCGTGATACTTCCAGGTGTACGCTCACCACGAAATATGTCAAAAAAAGTAACTTAACTCCATGCCAACATGGATAGTTCATACCTCCACTATCCATGTTGGCATGGAGTTGATTTTAAATAGCGTGGCAAGCGTAGCGAGCCACCGAGCCCGCAAGGGGACACAGACGCACGGCGCCATGAAACTACACAGGTACCTAAATATGCACTGCGCTGGGTCCCCTCTCATTAGGTATGCACAAAGCGAGTCCAGCTCAGCGCTCACTGCTGCCTGGGTCACCTGCCAACTCAGCCAGCAGCGCCCGTAGTCCTTCTTGGGGGGGCAGGGGGCACCGGAAAAATTTCTAGCTACGCCATTGGTTATTCACACGGGATTTTGCTTAGAGAGAGCAAGGAAAAATAACCATTAGTTGGTATAGGGGTGGAACTAGGGTCCTAGCCAGGTCCAAGCCTAACCCGGACACGTTATCAGCAGAGGATGTGTTAGCACTGCACGCGTGAGCAGGGAATTCTCCAACCTGGCAATAACCTAGGCCCTGCCACCAGTCTGAAAGGGGTCTCAACCGTGTTGAATATGGTTTGTAGCAATCTACCTGAAAGGTGTATTAGAGATTCTAGTCACTACCCAAAATCCAGAATGTCTTATAGGTTAATACAAGGCAGAGTATAGAGGCCAAAGTGGTTCTTATCTGCCGTCTGCTTCTATAATTCTGCATGAGATAGGCAACTTTCACCACAATTCAATATGCTGTAAAGGTTTTGAGACAGAAAAGCTCTGTATTGTATTTATTGTTATTACTGCAAAGTATATATGCTCAAACTGGAAATCTCTAATGGCTAACAGACTGTTACGACTAATGGAAAACTACTGTAAATGGAGTCAGTCAGAAAAGAATAGCTTTGCTTTACATCAAGCAGGAGAAAGCAATCATTAAGGCAAATACACCCCCCCCCCAGTTTCCCAGGTTACAAATGGAAATAATCACCATGCCTCCGCAGAGTATTCTGAATAGCATTATTATGTATGAGCACAATTGATTAATATTAACATGGAGCTTGAAAAAGTTTTATCTTGATCTGGTTTCCCAAAGTTTCCAAGAATACAATCTACTGTCCTATGCCAGGCCGGCTCTACTATTAGGCAGCTTTAGGCAACTGCCTGGGGCATCGGGATCTTGGAGGCACCACAGAGTTTGCCTATGACAAAATTAACGATGTCTATGAGGAAGACATCCTTGCTGTGCTTAATGCAGATGGCGGCTGTGGCACTGATGCCATCTCCACACTTTCATTTAAATTAAGGATCTGGAAAGTGGTTATTGGTGGCAATAGTTTACGTTTTGCCTAGAGCAAAAACTGCCTGATTCAAACAGACGGTCACATATGACAAACTGCCTGATTCAAACAGACGGTCACTGAGCAGAATGTGTCCCAGCTCAAATACAGGAAACAAACAGTTCAGCAAGTTAGAGAAGCCCCCTGCACCTGCTTATTGCCCCAACAGGAGGCCAGCACCCTTCACAGGTACTATCTTACTATTGTACATATTGTATGAGTGTCATACACTTCACCCTGTATGCTGCCGCACTGATTCCATGTAAAGTACAGTATACATATTAAGAAAAAATGGGGGGCCAACCGAGGTTGGTATGGAGCGCTTACCAGGAGTAGTTTAATCAAATACAGCAGCTGCTTAAGGGAGTAGTCAGCTCCCGGATAGGAAAACAAGTAGTTTAAATAAAAAGTGAAGCAGCGCTGATATTACAATGTAACAAATTTATTCAGTAAAAACAATAATAAAAGACATTAAAATGAACCAAATGGTGCAAAATGATTGACAATTTGTATGAAAAGAATGGACCCAATGTTATAATCACCAATAATGGATGGTAGTATGACCTGCTCTGATCTGGAGGATTTGGAGGGAGTCCTTTTCGGCCACTTGATGGTATCCTGAAGCGAAGATGTGTTTGGACTACAACCGATGGCAAGAGTGGAAATTAGCCTGATCGGGAGTCCCGCTGATGGAGATGGTCAGGTATCCAAACAAGGAATCTTGGCTTGAGACTCTCGGACTGATGGGCTTTGGATCAGAAATTTTTAGCAGGAGGAGTAATCCTTGGTGTAAGTGGAAGTCCTTGGGGTGATAGGGGTCCAGGCAAAGGGTGTCACCAACGCGTTTCGCAGTTCTCAGACTGCTTTGTCAAGGTGTTTGGGTCAATGGGGGCCATTTTTATACCTGGCTTCCCATGTGTTAATTTGCATACCACATTGGTTCAGGGTACAGAAAATACATAAAACATTAGGTGGAGTTACTCGGAGACAAAAGGCATTATACATAATGACATATCAGTGATTTAATAACTGTTTTGATTTGGATATAAGTGGAAAAAATTGTTTATAAAGTAAGAAAACATGTGAAGCACTTCCGGGTCAGTGCTCAATCATCACTGATGTAATCACTTCCGGTTCAGTGCTATTCGTTTAGAAAGACCTAATATTAAGGCATCCGCTATTGTTGTAACCTTCATATGGTTATTTAAGAAGGAGGCTAGTGCTCAGGATGGTGGCTCAATTAATACAACATGTCATATAGCTGCAGGAAGCGTGATATTTGTATAGATCGCAAAGCCGGAAGTGACGTTACGCCCGGCTTTAGTCGGTGCGCACATCACATCCGGTCCTATAGTGTTCTAGTCTGGTTGTCATGGATATTTGACTAGGTCGGAAATGACGCTACGCCCGACTCCGGTGCGCACGTCATATCCGGTCTTGTTAGATTATAGCCTGGTAGTGGTGCGTGTTTCCGGCTGGCTGGAACGCAGAGTGGCGTTCAGAATGCGTGTCACGTAAAGCGCACGTCATATCCGGATTCAGTACTAGTGTATGTGTTGTCTTGGCAACGTTTGTGGATCTCTAAATACATATTGCGCCCGGAATATAGCGCTTTTGTACATGTTGTCGTGGTCACGTATGTATTGGACCAGTTTCATGACAACTAACAGGCAACTAACAGGCAATATTAATGAACATGTTATTTGAATATGAGACATCTGTATACATATATGAAACATAAGTATAGATTAGAATTTACATATGACAATTTTACTCAGGGAAAGTTGGGGGGACTACAGGATTATAAAAAAGTATAAAGAATTATAGACAAAATATATATGATACAAAAATAATAATAATAATAATAATAATAATAAATAATAACAAAAAATACACTTTATACACAAATATTTATAGAAAGTATGTATAGTGTATCTTCGATGGTCATCACAATTTAAAATTCGATATTCACATCAGAAAGCAGTATTATTGTAGCAATATACTCTAAATGAACAGTAAAGGTCTATTTTGATCCGCAGTGCAGTAAAAGATCTATTTGGATCCACAGTGCAGATACCAGGATTGATCTTCTTAGGGAGAGATAACAGTTGGATACATGAAGAAAGGTCTGAAAATTAAGGGTGACGATTTAATCAGGATAACAACCTTTATGGTACCATTATTGTTTGAAGGAGTTGTATTCGTATACATATCTATATTTGTATGATGCTATTCACATTTCTAGCTTTAGTTATGAAGGGGGGGAAAGAAAGGGGGGGGGATAGGCGGAAAGGAAGAAATGAATGAAGAGACATTTAAAACAACATAGAGGATATTTATTTATGCAGTGGGGAACGGGATGGGCACTTCTCAGAGAATAACATTCAGCTCAAGTGAGTCATTTAGGCCCTTTGGGTAAAGGGAATTGAATTTAAAGATCCAATATATTTCTTGGCTACACAAGGTCCTAAATCTATTCCCACCTCTTTTGCTGGTGTCTATTTGTTCTATACCTAATATGCTAAGGTCTTTGGGGTCACTTCTATGTTGTTCAAAAAAGTGGCGGGACACACTGTGTAGTATGTTTTTATTTATAATATTTCTGCGGTGTTCAAGGAATCTCACTCGCATGGGTCTGGTGGTTCTACCCACATATTTCAGACCGCATGTGCATGTTAGGAGGTAGATCACATAGTCGCTATTGCAATTTATAAAGTTCTTAATGACTTAGGGATTCTTTTCCCCTTCAATAGTAATCGATTTGGTTTTATTTAGAATGTGTCCACAGGTGATGCATGTGTTCCGTCCACATTTGTAACATCCCTGTATTTTATTTGGTAACCACATATTAGGGATTCCTGATGTTATATTTGGATCTTTAGGGTTATGTTTTAGCTCTTTTAGTTCACTAGGGGCCAGTAATGTTTTCAGAGTTTTATTTCTTTTAAAAATAAATGATGGTTTAGCTGGGAGTATTTCTCTTAGGGTATGGTCTTGTTTGAGTATATCGTAATTTTTCTGTACAATATTTTTAATTTCTTTGTATTGGGAATTAAAGATGGAAATGAAGGAGATGTTTCTCTCTTCTTTCTGAGTTGTTTGTTTTTTCTTTTTTTGAACTAATAGTGTGTCCCTATCATACTTTTTAACCTCTTCTATCGCGTTATTAACCAGGTATTCAGGATATCCTCTAGATATAAAGGATTTGGCTAAATCTGTCGCCTGAGACTCAAATGATTGTGGGTCTGAGCAGTTGCGCCTCAGACGGAGCATTTGACCCTTAGGAATATTTCTCTTCCAGGACGGATGATGTGCACTACGATAGTGCAAATAAGAGTCTGTGTTTACGGTTTTTTTATATAGTTTGAGGTATGAATTTTGTCGCCTCTAACTTCCAGACTGATATCCAAGAAGTCCATTTTACAGGGGTGATAAGAATGTGTGAATTTAAGATTATATAAATTAGAGTTAAGGTGTGTGACAAATGTGAGTGCAGAAGATAGATCCCCATCCCAAATGATAAAAAGGTCACATATTACATATTAAGACCTGCTCCTTATATAATTGGGTGCAGCAGCATACAGGATCTCATACAGTGAGTGAGTGCAGAGTATAACCTTATACAGGATACATATGTTATCCCAGCGCCGGGGATGCCGGAAGACTGACCCTGGCGTCTCCGTAAGGGTTCTAACCCTCTACCCTACCCCCTCACCCTATTCAAGCAGCGGCCTAACCCTTCCTCCCCGCAGCCTGGTCCTCTAAACCAACCCCCCCCCTCTCCTGCCGCAAGCTAGCGAATACTCAATGAATGCCAGCTGTCAGTATTCCATGCATCTTCGGAGCTGGGGAGGGGGGGGGGGTGTAAGGAGGGGTTAGTATGCTAGTCAATTATGTCTGTGGTCATAAGGGGGCCCCAGAGATAAGTGTATGGGGCCCCAAGATTTATGTTGCCGGCCCTGCCAGCCGTAACCAAGTGAGCTCATCTGATGGGTCCCTAACACTAAAGTTAATTATGCATGTATATTGATTAAAAGAAACACACATGTAGTTTATTCAAAACACCCTATTATATACTAAATACATAGGTGTGCGCACATTGAGTGTTAGGGGTGCACAGGCACCCCCTAATGCTGTGCCCACCCTTACGAACACCTCTGCCGCTAGCAATACCAGCAATACCTTTAACCAAAGACTTTTGCTTTTTAGAACTGTATTCAATTTAAAGAAGCGCCCATCAATCAGTTATGTGTGTTTTGCATTGTTAATTGTACTAGACCAGGCAATCCATATATGTTTATGACTGTATTTGCATGTACTGTTACACAGAGTGATTAGAAGATTAAAACTGAAATAGGTAGGAAATTATGGTGTTGCTGAGAGACTTTTTATATTGTAGAGAGTGCCAATTGATGATGGAAGACATGCCTGATTGACGGTGTTAGACACACCCAATAGGTGGAGCTACGCACACCCCTTTGACGGTGCACCCCCTATTAAATGTGCTGCGCACGCCCATGACTAAATACTTGTCATTTCATTAAATGTCTGAAAAGGCTCAGTGGATTTTCTAAAATGATTCTAGTGAATTCCTTTACAAAACATTTTGTCTTATTGTAATGAAATGCAAGATCGTGTTTCCTCAGAAACTTCATATTTATACACAGTTTGTTTATTGGCTAGTGAAGAATAACATTATGTATATGTATGCTAAATTGTTTAATTGTTTATTTAAATTTGACTCAATGATTTGATCCATGAAAATAAATAATGTCGAATTTTAAATGAATACATGAAATTATCATTATTATTATTATTATTATTTTTTTTCATTTAGCTTTTATGTAACTGGCATGATTTGAATATGCTCTTGCTGATTGCTCGTTTATAAAAGAAATAACCCCAGAGGAAACGTTCAATGTGAAACAGACTATTAAAAAAATGCTGAAGGCTCCAGGGTGCCTTTGGTTCATTTACATCTGGAAGTTGAACCATTTATCTTTGGCTGTTTGTGAATAATTCATAAAAAAAAAAGTAGAGCTTTGCTTTCAAAGAATAAATCTGAATAGTTGTGATGAAATATTTGCATATTATATGCCTGTGTCTTCACAATCAGGAAAATGTGCTGTCAGGTTTCTGGAAGACAGGAACTAGTTTTCCTCTAATTCAAATAAATAAAGAAAAAAGTCCTATGATAATTACTTTACAGCTGAGAACGTTCTAGCGAAGCATTATTGTCTTACAGAACTGTAAACTGCTCTAACAGGCATGCTGGGATATTTTATGCTGCTATGAGTATAGGAAAGGAACTTCTGTATAATTCTTCAATAATTGTGTACACTATAATTTTTTTATGTTTTTCTTTTGCACTTTGACAAAAAGCTTGAGATTAAAGTGACAAAAAAACAAACAAATTTTTTCTAGTAAACTTTCCACAAGGTTTTCTTGAAACATGCAAGATCACTTAACTTAGTTGTTCCCAAACTGTGTGCTGTGGCACCCTGGGGTGTCTTGGAGCACTTACCTGGGTTCAAGGGCGTAACTACCATAGGTGCAAGGGGTGCAGTTGCTATGGGGCCCAGAGCTGAAGGGGGCCCATCGTTGTTCTCTTAGTAATATGTTTTACATACATTTATCACCATCAGTTGCTAAATAGGGGGCCCTTACAAACTTTTGCTATGGGGCCTATGAATTTTTAGGTACGCCTCTGCCTGGGTTGGTTATTGAGGACCAATTCAAATTATTTAAGTTCAATGTAATAGGCAATACTAATGCTTGTGGCTTCCAATCATAAGATGCGTAGACAAACTCAAGCTAATTGTGTCCCTCACCACATAACTGAACCTAAAGAGACATATAAATAATGGTGTAATGGTTAGCATTTCTGCCTCACACTGAGGTCATCGGTTCGATTCCCACTATGACCCTAAATGTGCGGAGTTTGTGTATTCTCCCCTTGCTTGGGTAGGTTTATTTCGGGTACTCTGGTTTCCAACAAATTTAATGCATGTGCGTGTATATGTGGTATGGAATATAGACTGGAAGCTCCATTGGGGCAGGGACTGATGAGAAAGTTCAAACATTCTCTGTAAAGCGCAGGAAAATATGTGTGCTACTGTATATAAAAAAACTGTTAATAATAAATATAAACACAATTTATTTAATTTCATTTATTTTTCTAAAGTACTCAATAATAAACTTTTGGCCTAGTGCCTTGATGGCTAACCTTGACACTCCAGCTGTCGTTGAACTACATATCCCAGCATGCTCTGCTTCAGTTTTGCTATTTGGCCATGCTAAACCTGATGCAGAGTATGCTGGAATGTGTAGTTCAACAACAGCTGGAGTGCCAAGGTTAGCCATCAAGGGCCTAGGGGGTGCCACAAAAAAAATTCTGGTACTCTAGGGCGCAGTAATTCAAAAAACTTTGGGAACCACTGACTTAACTGTTTCCCCAATCCATCTAACTTTGTCCTTACATTAGAGATTTGTTTCAATGATCTACAGATTTTTTTCCATCCGAAGATTGAATCTACAGAAAATTAATGTGCCCATACATCACATCAACTTAATGTCACATGTAGAAAATGTACATAATGTGAGGTACTACTACTACCTGTGGATTGTGTGGTTCTGCGCTAACCTTTTTTACAGCAGCTCCTATAACGTGGTTAATAGATAAAAATAGAAAAAAGAGCGCTATTTTGGTGATTATATTGAAATATTATTATGGGGTGCTGGTTTTTGTTAAGAGGTGCTGGGTATATCTAAAGAGTGGTACCTGTAAGGAAAAAGGTTAAATGCAATGTTTACACCCTTTTGGGAATTTTTTGCGTTTTTTTAAAAAATGTTTGCGTTTTTTAAAAATAAAATGGCTCCGTGCGGCACTGTCCCTAACTATCCCTATGTACCTCCGTTCCGTAATGTGATGTTCTGCGGTGAATGAGAGAGGAGATGGCTGGCAGGTGTCTGGCTATGCCACGCGTCCGTGGTAGCCGCTGCACTGTTTGTCCGTCTCTGCCGTCACCCGGAAGTCGCCGGAAGTTCGCACGGCGAGTTGTTCGGAGTCACTGCGGGTAGTGGGAACAGCGTGCCGTTGGAGATGGAAGTTTGAAGGATGCTGTCCAACGCGTTTCATGCGACTTGGCGCACTTTTTCAAGGAACGGAGGTACATAGGGATAGTTAGGGACAGTGCCGCACGGAGCCATTTTATTTGTAAAAAACGCATTTTTTTTTTTTAAAAACGCAAAAAATTCCCAAAAGGGTGTAAACATTGCATTTAACCTTTTTCCTTACAGGTACCACTCTTTAGATATACCCAGCACCTCTTAACAAAAACCAGCACCCCATAATAATATTTCAATATAATCACCAAAATAGCGCTCTTTTTTCTATTTTTAACTACTACTACCTGCCCCCACCATTCTACTATTGACCTCATTAACCTTACTCTACTACCACCACAATGATCTCTTCTGTTAATAAAGTTCAAAATTAGATAAAAATATGTGGGGTTCTTGGAAAGCATAACCAGCCCTTGGCTCTTTGAGTTGGTCCTGGATAAAAAAAATTGGTAGGTATCCTCTGTATATTTTGAACCAGCAATGGGTTCCACTAGCCGGGGGTGATGCCAGAGCCAGGGGACATACTTGAGGGGGTCTCTGGACAAAGCGTTAATTTGGTTCTGCCTGTAAATGGCTACTGCTTAAAAAAATGGGCATACTTGTCCAAAAATTCTGCACCTCTGGAATTGGAGGCTATTTCATTGGATCTACATCTGAAATTCAGGTATTGGGTTGCAAAAAGTACATGATTTATCTGTTTTTAACAATTTGTATTCATTGTTTTACTGAAATCCAAACCAAAACACGATGATGAATTACAACCAAGACACAGGGCAGGGGTCTGCGCACATCTCTAGTTCTAGTTACTACTGTACTTCCTAATTATGCAAGTGTTAACTCCGCCCCCCATCTTTAGTGTCTACCTAAATTATCTTGAGAGTGAAGCGGTCTCTTCAGAGGCGGAACTAGCGCATTGTGGGCCCAGGTGCGAAAATATGCTTTGGGCCCCCCCCTCAAAATGGGAACAGTGTGCGCCAAAAATAGACTGCAATGTGTGTGTGTGTGTGTGTGGGATTGGGGTTATAGGCTGCGGGGTGGGTGTGTGTGTGTATGGTTAGGGTTATAGGCTGCGGGGTGTGTGTGTGTGTGTGTGGTTAGGGTTATAGGCGGCAGTGTGTGTGTATGGTTAGGTTTATAGGCTGTGGTGTGTGTGTATGGTTGGGATTATAGGCTGCTGTGTGTGTGTATGGTTAGGGTTATAGGCTGCGGTGTGTGTGTGTGTATGGTTAGGGTTATAGGCTGTGGTGTGTGTGTATGGTTGGGATTATAGGCTGCTGTGTGTGTGTGTGTGTGTGTATGGTTAGGGTTATAGGCTGTGGTGTGTGTGTATGGTTAGGGTTATCGGCTGCGGTGTGTGTGTATGGTTAGGGTTATAGGCTGCGGTGTGTGTGTGTATGGTTAGGGTTATAGGCTGCGGTGTGTGTTTAGGGTTATAGGCGGCAGTGTGTGTGTATGGTTAGGTTTATAGGCTGTGGTGTGTGTGTATGGTTGGGATTATAGGCTGCTGTGTGTGTGTATGGTTAGGGTTATAGGCTGCGGTGTGTGTGTGTATGGTTAGGGTTATAGGCTGTGGTGTGTGTGTGTGTATGGTTAGGGTTATAGGCTGCGGTGTGTGTATGGTTAGGGTTATAGGCTGCGGTGTGTGTGTGTGTATGGTTAGGGTTATAGGCTGCGGTGTGTGTGTGTGTATGGTTAGGGTTATAGGCTGCGGGGTGTGTATGTAGTTAGGGTTATAGGCTGCTGGGTGTGTGTGTGTATGGTTAGAGTTATAGGCTGTGGTGTGTGTGTGTGTGTGTATGGTTAGGGTTATCGGCTGCGGTGTGTGTGTATGGTTAGGGTTATAGGCTGCGGTGTGTGTGTGTATGGTTAGGGTTATAGGCTGCGGTGTGTGTGTGTGTGTATGGTTAGGGTTATAGGCTGCGGTGTGTGTGTGTAGGGTTAGGGTTATAGGCTGCGGTGTGTGTGTGTGTGTATGGTTAGGGTTATAGGCTGCGGGGTGTGTATGTAGTTAGGGTTATAGGCTGCTGGGTGGGTGTGTGTATGGTTAGGGTTATAGGCTGCTGTGTGTGTGTGTATGGTTAGGGTTATAGGCTGCGGTGTGTGTGTGTGTATGGTTAGGGTTATAGGCTGCAGTGTGTGTGTGTATGGTTAGGGTTATAGGCTGCGGTGTGTGTGTGTATGGTTAGGGTTATAGGCTGCGGTGTGTGTGTGTATGGTTAGGGTTATAGGCTGCAGTGTGTGTGTGTGTGTATGGTTAGGGTTATAGGCTGCAGTGTGTGTGTGTGTATGGTTTGGGTTATAGGCTGCAGTGTGTGTGTGTATGGTTAGGGTTATAGGCTGCAGTGTGTGTGTGTATGGTTAGGGTTATAGGCTGCGGGGTGTGTGTGTGTATGGTTAGGGTTATAGGCTGTGGTATGTGTGTGTATGTGTGGTTAGTGTTATAGGCTGCAGGGGGGTGTATGGTTAGGCTGCGGAGGGGAGTGTATGGCTAGGTTTAGGCTGTGGAGGGGGGATGGGTGGGTTTAGGATGCAGGTGGCTGGTTAATAATTGGGCTGCAGGTGTATAGATAGGTTTAGGCTACTGGGGGGTGTATAATGAAGGTTAGGCTTCAGAGGTGAGGAGTGTATAATGAGAGCTGAGCTGCAGGGGAGGGGGTGTATGGTTAAAGTTAGACTGGTGGGGGGTGTAAGGTTTATGCACCATTATTTTATTAATTTGGTTTTCTGCCCTCCTGTTCACTGTTATATTTTAAGTATATTTTTTGGCCCCATCATTTTTTTTGGAAATGTAGGAGTCCCCCATTGTATTTTAATTTCTGTGCCCCCAGCCCCCCAATAATTTGAGGTGTGTCAGCAGTGCCAGTGCCACTGCCCTCCCCTCCCCTCCCATTAAAGTAACTTACCTCTGCCATTGCTGCTTTTCCTGTTGCTCCTCCTCGAGTCCTCCCGTGCTCAGCCTCAGAGCAGACAAGAAATCACTTCCTGTCTGACTCAGAGACTGAGAGCAGCAACAGGCAGCCTTGCGATTGGCTGCCTGTTGCTGTGGCTACTGAAGAAGACCAGCTGCGCTGCCAGTCACCGGACGAAATGGATGCAGAGGTTCAGAGCGCTGCTGCCTCTACATCCATATATCTGTCTGACAGCCACTCTGCCTAGCCGCATACCTCCCGCTGCCCGGGCGCATACCTCCTGCTGCCCGGCGGCATACCCCCGCTTCCCGGCCGCATACACCCCCCGCTGCCCGGCCGCATACCCCCCCGATGCCCGGCCGCATACCGGCCGCAGACAAGCGTAGCGCCACATATAAAAAAAACCCAACAATACATAACTTTGACATGCCGGGCAGATGGCACCACCGGGCCCCTTTAACCCCTTGGGCCCCGGTGTACTGCACCGTCTGCACCGGCGGTAGTTCCGCCCCTGGGTCTCTTTCTTGCATGGAGAAATACATGTTTAGTACTTTACATGTCCATCCGACCACTGTCACCTACCAATTTCAGTGCTTATTTCAGCATTAATCAAAATCAGTAAGTGGGGTGCAAAGTAAGGGTGGGGTCACACTGTCAGCACCGGTATACATACAAAGTATTTACTATAAAAGAATAAGACAAATATATATTATAAATATAAAAATATCATATTTGTATTATTCTAATTCTAGTTCTAATTCTAATTCTGGACTATGAAGTCTATGGTCGGGGATGTACTATGCTGAAAATGTGGCAAATCCCCCGCATTACCGCAGCACCGTCTTCGGCGGGCACCCCCTCCCCTACCCTCCGTGCTGCTCCTCCTCCCCCAGCAGCATGTTGCTGCCGGGAAAGTCCTTCCGGTTGCAGAGCTCAGAAGGTGACAGAGACCAGATTACAGGTATCGCGGGGGGCTCCGTCACCGCACCGCAATGCCAGCCGCATATTTTAGTACATATGCGCTGGCATCGTAGCAGCCATGCGGCGAGGGGCGGCGATGTATTTTAATACATTCCACCCTATGACAGGTGAGGTAGTGCTTCACTTACCTTTACCTTACCTTTTTTGCACATATCTGATCAGAATTCATCAAACTTTGCACAATGCCCACATGAATCCTTGGACTATATTGGCCTTAATTCAGGTTGGCTGGATAAGCTGCGAACTGAGCACCTGAGATGCCGCCTGGCAGAATAACTACCCCCCCCCCCCCTGCGCGCGCGAGACACGAGAACACATCCCCTCTCCTGCCCGGGTTTTCACCCATCCGCCCCGGCCCCGGCGAGTGTGTACCTCACAGAAGCCGTTCGTTGCCGGGGTCTGCACAAATACGTGCTTGCGCATGCTCAAACCCAAAATACCGGAAATGGGCAGAATTCGCCCCGTTCTGAGTGATCTTGAATTAGGCCAATTGTGTGTAACTCTAGCTCTGATACTAGCTAGGGCCTCTTCAGCCATTTACCTCACCAGGGGCGTAACTATAGCACCGCAGCCCCCGCCACCGCGGGGGGGCGCTGTGCATGTGGGGGCGCCGGGGGCTTCGGTGTTATAGTTAACCCCCCCCCAATCCCCCGCAGACTGTCACTTACCTATCGCGCTGGTCCCGCCGGCTCCGTTCTTCTGCTGAGAACCACCACAAAATGGCCGCCCCCATATAGCACACAGTTCTCTGAAACTGTCTGCTGTATGGGGGCGGCAATTTCTGGTGGTCCTCAGCAGAAGAACGGAGCCGCCGGGACCAGCGCGATAGGTAAGGCTGTGGGGGTTTGAGGGGGGGTTTGCATGGGCGGCGGGGCGGCGGGGTAGGGGTGCTCGGCGGGGCGGCGACGGAGGGGGCCCCCCCCCCCTAACGGCGGGGGGGGGGGTGCCCAAAACTTAGCTACGCCACTGTACCTCACCACATGTTGTGTTCAACTGAGTCCAGCCTAGCTGTGGGGATTTATAGAGCTATGTGCAGTTACACCCTTAGGCTGCATATATATATATATATATATATATATATATATATATATAATTCTATACAACATACTCTATATAAAGCTTCATTATTTTGTCCTAAGAATTGAAAATTATTTATCCTGCTTCAACTATTTCACAATGATTGCACAACTTCTATATCTACAGAATTAATGATGTAAATGTTAAAGGTTTCTATAATTTTTCTAATTCTTTCATTCTTTTGCTTGGTGTGACTGCATCAACATTGACATCAAACACTTTTCATTTACAGAGCATTCATTTAACATCTGGCACGGGAAGGTGAACTGAGCAGCAGAATATAGTGGAACAGTTGCCTAGCAACTCGCTGCTCTGCAGTACCTGGGTAGTACTACCTGCAGGTGATAAATATCGATAAACCTCTCCTTTAATGAATCATATTACTTTTCAAGTGATATTACATGTTTTATATGCAGTATTAAAAGCACTAAATAAACATTTAATTGCAATATATATATATATATATATATATATATATATATATATATATATATATATATATATATATAGAACAGGGAGGCCGGCACTCAGGTCTGAGGGTAATGCCCAGATGAGTTGCTCAGGTGCCCTCTTGCAGGAGGGTGTGAATCCTCAAGGAATGTAGCGTTTGGAATAAGCGGCACTCAGAGGCTGTGAGAACGGTGAAACCAAGTGGAATATTTATTCCATGTGCAGAGAATAAATATTCCACTTGGTTTCACCGTTCTCACAGCCTCTGAGTGCCGCTTATTCCAAACGCTATATATATATATATATATATATATATATATATTGGAAAATATTGTCACAAGTTTTACATATAGGCCCTTATTCTGGTCCATTCGCACGGACCGTTCGTTCACACAGGGACCGATGTTTGGCATATGCGCATGCGTAGCTGCATTTCTGCCCATGTGCATACGCTGGGCGCGTGCAGCCATGGCGAACAGAACAGACTGCGGGTGGGGGGTGTGGGGCAGCAGAAGATAGTCATGCCAATGGGAACGCTCAGCGTTTCATGGGCGTTCCCATTAAAATGCTGGGTGTTCCCATGGAAATCGCCCGGTGATGTGGGCGCCGGGGGTGGGCAGCTGACATCACCAGCTTTCAGCTGCCCGCCGACTTCCTGCCAAATGTCCACGCAGATCTAAGGTTACCTCAGAGTAACCTTAGATGTGCGTAGGACTTCCACATTATTCGAAGGTCGGCGACCATCTAATGATGCGGGGTTCCCCCACAGCCTGTGCATCGATGTTTATGTTAAACATCCATTCGCAGCCCGCGCGTATGAATTCAGTGTGCGAGGAAGGGGCATGCATATCGGCATTTGCAGGGCGGCATCTGGCGGACTCACAAGGTTGTGAATTCGCAGCCTTTTCAAATCATCCTGAATAACCCCCACATTTACAAGTGTTCTCTTCATAGTGCTCCAAAATATATACCCGCCTAGATGACGTGTGGATTACAAACAATAGCTCTCCTACACATGATGTTGATAAGACTGATGATAATTACTAGGCAACCAAATCTTGAAAAGACCACCTATATCTGTAACCTGATCCTAGCCTCTTTCCAGTGGCGGAAGTTCGTCCCAGAGGCAAGATAAATATCACTTTATATAAATATATGTATGCATGTATGTATGTGTGTATGTATACATGCATGTGTGTATGTATGTATGTATGTATATATGTATGTGTGTATGTATGTATATACATTGATATGAATGTATGTTATGGATATTTTGTTTAAAATAACGAGAGTGTGATATATATGGTCCAGTAGGAGGGGGAGGCAGCCACAGAAACAATATCGATGGCTTTCAATTAACTGATTCAAACTCACAGGGAAGGAGAGGTGCCTACTTTGGAGCAGGAGCCCGGTGGCAGATGACTCTATTGCCTCCCAGAGTTACACTTGTACCTCTTACCTTTCATTCGGTGTACCCTCAAACACTTTTCTGCCTGCCCCCACTTCTCTATCACCACACTTTTATTATTTTTCCTTCACTTTACAATAGTTACAATGCCTGAGAGTGAAAGGCAGTAAAACTATTAAAACTATTAATGAGCTTTGAAAAGAACTGACCAACTTTAATTAACTCGGTACTTGTGTATTATCATGGCGCCCACTAAGCTATTTGCTTAGTGGGCTATTCTGCGTAGGGAAATCGCATCGCATCGCATGGGCCATTGTAAGTGCTCTGCGATGCGATGCGATTTTCCTATGTAATGTATTCAGTGCTCTTTTATTTATATTGTATAGGCTGTACAATGCCATTAGGTATACAATAATCATATACATGAGGTTTTAGGAACCCCCTCCCCCCACTATTCAAGCCACCCTGAAGCGTGGCGAGCGCAGTGGAACGCGTCCTCCGACCTTTTCATACCCCTACTATCCACATCGGTGTGGAGTTGATTTTATATAGTGTGGTGAGTGTAGCGAGCCTCCGAGCCCGAAGCGTGGCGAGCGGACACGGAATACATGTAAAGTAATCCGCGTCCCCTCGTGGGGCTAACTGCGCTCGCCACATTTCGGGCTCGGTGGCTCGCTGCGCTCGCCACACTATATAAAGTCAACTCCACTCCGACGTGGATAGTGGGGGTATGAAAAGGTCGGAGGACGCGTTCTGTTGTGTGCCTTAAACCTCATTGTATGTCATACAATGCATACAATGATATAATTGTATAGGTAATGTAATGCCATCGTACACCTTATATCTGTGGGAGATTCGGTGCAATGCGGTGCGATGCGATCCCCCGGGGCTAAGAGAGCAGTGAATAAATTACATAGGAAAATCGGATCGCATCGCAGGGCCATTACAATGGCCCATGCGATGCAATGCGATTTTCCTACGGTGCCGTACGTAAGAAACTTGGGCGCCGTGATAATACACAAGTACCATTAACTCATACTGTACTTGTATGTGTACTTGAATTCGATGGCCATTGAATGATTTGGAAGGCACATGCAAAACTAAATCCCATGGGCATGTCCCCTTGCCGCAGCCCCGTGCCCCCCGCCTGTACTGGTAGGTGTGAACAGGATGGCAAACTAGCAGTTCGCCATGCCGTTTGCACCTAGCGAATGTACATGCGCAGAAACATCACTCCCCGTGCAAACGTGTGGGGGAGCGAATTAATCAAAATAAGGCCCACAGTGTGTTTTGGATATAGTGTGGGATATAGAGCAGGTTGGATACAATGTGGGATACAGTGCAGTTTAGGTGTAGAGTGGTATACAGTGTGGCTTGGATACAGTGCAGTATATAGAGCAGGTTGGATACAATGTGGTATACAGTGTGGGATACAGTGCAGTTTAGGTATAGAGTGGTATACAGTGTGGATTGGATACAGTGCAGTATATAGAGCAGGTTGGATACAATGTGGGATACAGTGCAGTTTAGGTATAGAGTGGTATACAGTGTGGCTTGGATATAGTGCGGGATATAGAGCAGGTTGGATACAATGTGGGATGCAGTGCAGATTAGATATAAAGGGGAATACAGTGCGGGTTGGATATAGTGTGGGCTGGATGCAATGTAGTTGCATATACAGTAGGTTTTTTTTCTGGTTTGCAAGGGGTCCGATGGTGGGCGTATGCACATGTGCAGGCGCATTTCTCCGCATTTGCATTAGTCAGGTGCGTTCGGCAACAGCGGACAGACTGGTCGCCGGGTGCACCCACCCAAGATAGTGGGCGTGCTGATAGTGGGAATGATGGGCATCCCCTTGGTAATAGCCCATTGTCGGGGGTGGCAGGGCCGGATTATAATGGGGGCACAGGGGGTTAAAAAAACATATATAATAGGGGAGAGGGATAGGGAGGGAGAGATAGATGTATATATTGTATTCAGAAACAAAGGCACTCACAGGTGACTAAAATAAAATTTATCTTATGAAAAGTACATTTTCAGTTCCTGATGATGTCATATTTAATTATAGGTTCAGGAACTAAGTTCCTGCTGGTTCCTGCTGAAAAATAGCACTGGGGTTAGTACAAGTGGGCCCCCCTCTATCTAGGGTCCCCCTGTGGTAGGCATGTGTTTTTCAAAAAAAATAATTTTTTTTTTTTTTTTAGCTAATGGTTTTGTGCAGGGGAGTGGGGTAGTGCTGCAGCTTCACCTATCTGCCAATGTGACAATGAATAATGGTGCTGAGCATCAGGAGTCAAGGCACACTGACTGCACAAGTGTGCAATGCATTACTGGGAGTTGACTAAGTCCCATAAGACTTTGCACAAGAGGTCAGTGGCTGAGAGGCTTGTGCTGAGCTCTGCTTTTCATGCGGTGTATATATATATATGTTTATATTAATCCCCCCCCCCCCCCAGCAGTTGACCATTGACCAAGTTTATACTGCTTTTACTCTGTGTTTTGGCAGTGTAATATTCTCCCGTGCAGTTTGCGGCCAGTAATGACAAGTAGGCGGGGCCCCCCTTTCTAAATAGCCACGGGCCCCCGAAGGCTTAATCCAGCTCTGGGGGGCGGGCAGCCTTCATCAGCAGATGTCCACCCACTTCCTCCCAAATGTCCACGCACATCTATAGCCACGTACACATGGTGTGATTTTAGCTGAGCGACCATATTCGCATGTGTACAGGGCGACTGTTGCCGGGAGTGCGATCCCGGGACCAGACCTGGGGTGGTCACTGGTCGCAGCAGCATGCTCCTGCGACCAGCACTTTCCCCCAGCAATTAGTTGTTTTCTCCCGGCTAATTTTTATCAGCGAGCATCTCTGGTTGCTGATGAAAAAGGGACACTGAACAATATATTTATCCATGTGTACGGAGCTTAAGGTTACCTGAGAGTAACCTTAGATGTGTGTGGGCCTTCCACATCACAAAGAGCATGTAACTTCTTGGCAACAATCAAATATACCCCTGTAACCCCTGGCAATGAGGATATAACCCCATAGCAAAGAACATGTAACCCGCTGGCAATGAGCATACAACCCCTGGTAATAAGCAAGACACCATTGGCAACTTGCATGTAACCCCCAAACAATGAGAAATAAACCCCTGCCAATGATAAAGATGCAAGTAAATATAATTATTGTATTTGGGGGGGGGGGACACACTAGAAACGTTTTCAAATGATGCTCCTACGCATGTGATCTTAACGTGCAGGTGTTGTCTGCACTTGTGCCACAGTGACGTAGAGTAACTCATAGGCATCTGAAATTGTCATTTGTTCCTTGAGCCAGGCAATACAGAGCTTGTTAAATTTAACAGTTTAGGGGGATTCAGAACATATCTCTGATCATCCCTCTATCATACTTGCCGACCTTTTAAAGTGCCTCTCTGGGAGAAGCCTGGAGAGGACAACCAAATGTGCAGGTCGGGGGGTGGGGACAAGGCTGTCGTCTCAAAGTCCCGCCCAAAATCCACAGAAATGCTGGGATTTGCGGGTCTGCAAGTAGAGGGCGGGGCTAAAATGACACAAAATTATGCGATTTGCGTCATTTTAGTCACGCTCTCTTCCCCGGACCCAGTTCTTTCACCAGCTCCGGGGGGGGGGGGGGGGGCTCAGGGGGAATGCGGGAGACTTGCCCTTTCCGGGGGGCCGGGAGGGGGAGCCGATGTTTGGGAGACTCCCGGCCATTTCGGGAGGGTAGGCAAGTGTGCCATATATACATAACAGACGTGGCTTCATTTTACGGGTATAGAAAAGTATAGCCTTACAAAAATAGCCCCCACACAACAGATATTGTAAGTCCCATAATGTCCTAGTGAGTACAATACTCAACAGAATAATTTGAACTTTCAGTTAGTAGTATTACCACACTTTACAGTATGTAATCAGGATGCACTGGCCTGGCGGTGCTCCATACAAAGAACAAGCATTATAATACCATCTTGCCATACAGAAGTAGGGGCATAATGTCCTACAAAAGGGTTCTAATAGGGAAAATGATAGTAATTGGTAAGTGTAGGAGCATTGGGCCAGATTCAGTAAAGCAAAAAAGCATGTAATTTTGTGTCTGGAACAAACCATGCTGCCATGCAGGGGGGGCAAATACAGTCATATTATTTTGCTGCAGAGCAAGTACTTGCTTCTTTTTTTTATATACTGTAGCCCATAGATATTAGACAGCTTTATTTTTACATTGCAATTTAGTTTTTCAGTTTGAGGACACCCCATCAGTGGTGGATTTTGTTTATGTAAAAAGGCAGAAGACACAGGCCCTCTGGCTAGCTTCTCGTACCTATCGGTAATTTCTATGCAGGCACCCTACAGAACTGTGACTGTAAGCTAAACTAACCCTCCGCTTGCAGCCTAACCATCTTGAACCAACATCAATGCGCAGCCTGACCCTGTTCCCCCCACCCTCACTCCGCCTCTTGACCCTATTCCCCCCACCACCATCATTCTGCCTCCTGACTCTACACCTCCCAGCACCATCACTCTCTAGCCTCACCTTATTCCCCCACCATCACTCCAGCTCATGACTCTATTCCCTCCACCACCATCACTCCACAGCCTGACCCAATTCCCCCACCATCACTCCACAGTCTTACCCTATTCCCCCCACCATCACTTTGCCTCCTGGCCCTATTCCCCCACCACTATCACTCTGCAGCCTGACTCTATTCCCTCCACCATCGCTCCGGCTCCTGACCCTATTCCCCCACCACCACCATCAGTCTGTAGCTTCATCCTATTCCCCCAACCATCACTCCACCTCCTGACCCTATTCCCCCACCATCATCACTCTGCAGCCTCACCCTATTTCCCCCACTATCATTCTGCCTCCTGACCCTATTCCCCCACCACCATCACTCTGCAGCCTCACCCTATTCCCCCCACTATCATTCTGCCTCCTGACCCTGTTCCCCTCACCACCATCACTCTGCAGCCTGACTCTATTCCCCCCACCTTCACTCCACAGCCTGACCTTATCCCTACCACCACCATCACACCGCTGCCTGACCCTATTCCTCCACCATCACTCCGCCTCTTGACCCTATTCCCCCCACCACCACCATCATTCTGCCTCCTCACTCTACACCCCCCACCACCACTCTGCAGCCTCACCTTATTCCCCCACCATCACTCCAGCTCATGACTCTATTCCCCCCACCACCATCACTCCCCAGCCTCACCCTATTCCCCCCACCATCACTTCACCTCCTGACCCTATTCCCCCACCACCATCACTCAGCAGCCACCACCATCACTCCACAGCCTGACCCTATTCCTCCCACCATCATTCTGCAGCATGACCCTATTCCCCCACCACCATCACTCTGCAGCCTGACTCTATTCCCCCCACCATCACTCCAACTCATTACCCTATTCCCACCACCACCATCACTCCGCAGCCTAACCCTATTCCCACTACCACCATTACTCCACAGCCTAACCCTATTCCTTCCACAACATCACTTTAGCCTGACCCTATTCCTACTACCACCATCACTCTGCAGCCTCACACTATTCCCCCCACCGCCATCACTTCAGTGCCTCAGCCTTTTCCCTGCATCACTATCTCCCCATCACTCTCCTGTCATCCTCTGCTTCTCCAAGACATCACCCTCTTCCTGTCATATGTATTCAGCATTCCTTTTGAGGCCACGCCCTTGTTGTGAGGCCATGCCCAATTTACCAGGAGAGTGCACAATACCCCCCCCCTCATGGTACCTCCAATGGCATTTTGTTCTTGATCCGCCAGTGCACCCCATCCAAATTTAAACCGCTCTTCACATTATGGTTGCCCCACCTGCAGCGCAACATGCTTTTGCCCATTTGCATGCTTTCTTGCTTTGCCAACCAAAACTATATTGGGCTTATAGTCTATACCTCACTGCACACTGGAATAAGTTCTGTCCAAATGCATAAACCTTAGTTGTCCATGTGTAAAAAATAGGTTTGGTCATAACAAGGTTGACAAAATGTATTGAGCATAATCAGTGAATTTTTAAGTTACTGTAACTTGGCTAAGACTTATTGCTCACCAGATTCTCCGTTTATTCTACTTACCGGCGTCTTGGTTGAGTGTCATGGGAAACATCCTGTTGATCTGTAGCAGCTGGCATGACAAAGGTTGTATCTCCTTCTGCTACATGTTTTTCTTTTTTACTTTCGCTCCCAAGGAGGCAAGAAATATGTCAAGGTCACATTTTTACAATGACGCTCAATTCATCAAATTAATTACATCCCCTTTTTTCTTTTTTTTTTTAATCAATGTCATTAGTACTTTTGGAGCATTTGTTGTTAGGAACAAAAGTGTACTTGATATAAACAATTTATTAGCGTAATCCATTGCCAGCAGGATAGGCTTCGTTTAAATGACACAACTACAAAGAGAAACCTGTTTTAATCTGCCTTAAATCTAGAAATTCAATTATATTTATTAAGCCTTGTTGTAATTTGATTGTTTTTGTCCTGATTAAAAAATCTACAAAGTGATAATGAGCTAGTGAATTTGATTATGTCTTAGGATATTCCTGCTCATTATTGGAATAAATTAAATGACCTTGAAAACATTATTGATTAAGAAGAAATTTGGTGGGAGATATCTGAAAAGATAGATGAGCTGCAAAAGCTTCTTTACTAGAATGTGGAGAGAGAGATAACATGTTAATAGTGCTTGGATTTTATTTTCCCACCTTTCACATTTTTTTTGCTAATGCATTCTCTTGCACAGTACAACCGGTGGAGGTCATGCTATCGTGATGACTCTGTGCGACCTATGGAGGTCATGCTATCATGATGATTCTGTATGAACTATATGACCTATAGAGGTCATGTTATCATGAGGACTCTGTATAACCTATGGTGGTCATGCTATCAGGATGACTCTGTGTGACCTATGGAGGTCATGCTATCATGATGATTCTGTATGAACTATATGACCTATAGAGGTCATGTTATCATGAGGACTCTGTATAACCTATGGTGGTCATGCTATCAGGATGACTCTGTACGACCTATAGTTAGTTAGTTACTGAACTTAGTGGCTGTTTGCTTGCAGCCTCATATCAGTGTTCTCACTCTTTCCTGGTATCTACCCTCCAATTGCAGACCTCTGGGGAGTTCCCCAGGTCACCCTCACATAACTCAACTCAACTGTAATAAGAAAATCAGTTGGAAATTATGCTCAAGAATTCATGAAACCATTATTGGTTGTGATCTGTCTACTATCTCAGACATTTTTGTAAAAAATTGTAGACGTAAGAGGGATAGCATCATGCGAGACCAACACCATCCCTACAATTATGCCTTTTCCTTTTTACCATCTAACAGACGGTTGAGGAGCATAAAAGCTAGAACCTCTCGTCTGAAAAATAGCTTTTTTCCAACCGCAGTGTGTGATTTTAACCTAAACTGTTAACACTGTTGTCTTCTGATGTATTTCTCTGAGACTAAGATTGGAATTTCGTTGTGTTGGCAACTATGTTGGTTGTTCTTTTTACAATGACAATAAATTATCTTATCTATCTTATCTTATCTATCTTATCATGAGGGTACTTGTTTCCTAGCAAGGCGGCCAGTACGCATTTAGCGTACTGGGCTATTCACCGTAGTGAAATCACATCGCATTGTATGCCGCGTTATAGTAGCATGCGATGCCATGTCCATATAAAGAGCATAGGAGTGCTTATACAATGAAATATCTAATCCCATCTCAGTGCACCAAATGCGATGCGTTTCGATATTTCATTGTACAAGCACCCATCCCACAAGATGTGATGGGTGCTTACAATTAGATGTGATGTATGACATGTGATGTGTGCATAGTCTGAGACGTGATGGGTGCTTACCATTGTCAGCACCTGCACCTATGCCATTGTTTAGCATCAACCCGAGTATCAACGCCTCCCCGAAGCTTGGTGAGCGGCGGTGGAACGCGTCCTCCGACCTTTTCATACCCCCACTATCCACGTCAGAGTGGAGTTGATTTTATATAGTGTGGCGAGCCCGAAGCGTGGCGAGCGGCGGCGGAACACGTCCTCCGAGCTTTTCATACCCACACTATCCACGCCGGCGTGGAGTTGATTTTATATAGCGTGGTGAGCGCAGCGAGCCACGAGCCTGAAGCGTGGCGAGCGCAGCGTGCCCCGTGAGGGGACGTGGATTACTTTACATGTATTCCACTTCGCTCGCCAACACTTTGGGCTTGGTGGCTCGCTGCGCTCGCCACACTATATAAAATCAACTCCACACTGACGTGGATAGTGGGGGTATGAAAAGGTCGGAGGACGCGTTCCGCCGCCGCTCGCCAAGCTTCGGGGTGGCGTGGATAGTGGTGGTGTTTTAGGAACACATTCACACATGCAAATTCATACAGCTGACACAGTAATGACGACATGTGTTAACTATTAACTAATTTACTGAAATCGCATCGCATACTACTACTATATGTGATGCGATGCAATGCGATTTCAGTACGCTTGTGTACGTAAAAAATCTGGGCGCCGTGCTAGCAAACAAGTACCTTCATGAGTATCATTATTATTATTATTTATTTTTGTTATTTATGTACTGTAGTGCGCACATGCGGCCTAATTCAGTACTGCTCACTAAGCAGCGGCCGTTTGCTGCTTAAGGAGCAGCTTAACGCTGCCCGGTTTAATGAATGGGTTACTATTTCTGCAAGGGTTCGTGTGCAAAAATGTTTAACTGCAGTTAATCCTTCTTGATATAGGACAGAAGTGTAGACTTTTTACGTTGACTGTGCATAACAGTGTGTCTGGGGGCAAGTCATATTTTTGGAGATTCTTTCATTATTGTTGGCTGTAGGAGGTACTCCAGTAACAGAGGGAATGGTGGATACTGTAAATTATGATGAGTCTGCCAGGGGGATTTATATGAGCGATATATACTTTTGCTACATTGCACATAATAGGAACAACAGGATAATCTTGTATTAATGCTCCTATTACGCATTACTCAGTTTCCTAGGTGATATGGCTCCAAGGATATGCTGGTGAATGTAATAGAGCTCCAAGGATAGGGTTGTTGTACTGTATGTGATGGGGCACCGAGGATAGGCTGGTGCAAGTGATATGAAACCAAGAACAGGGCTGGTGCATGTGACAGGGGCACAAAGGATAGGACTGGTGCCTGTGACATGGAAACAAGGATAGGCTGGCATACAATATGTGATAGTGCACCAAGGATAAGGCTGATACATGTAAAAGGCCACCAAGGATAGACTGCCACAATTAATTGGGCACCAGGGATAGACTGCCACAATTTTTAGGCACCAAGGTTAGGCTGGTGGAAGTGACTGGGCATCAAGAATATGCTGGCATAGGCTGACACAAGTGACCGGGCAACAAAGATATGCTGGCGCAAGTGATAGCCCACAATGGATAGGCTGGCACAAGAGACCGGGCAACAAAGATATGCTGGCGCAAGTGAAAGACCACCAAGGATAGATTGGTGCAAGTGCACTGACATAATGTTGACAGCAACAACTATTAAATGACGTAGGGACACATGGGGAGGCTACACAGCGGCTACTGTACGCAAGTCAGCACTATGACTCAGGACTCAGCTCAGTCTGTGCCTCAGGGTATGGATCATTGGGTCACCACCAAGAAGGCCAACAAGCATTAGGTTGACATGCAGGAAGGTCGACATGGGATAGGTCGACAGGCTAATAAGGTTGACGCAAGCATTCGGTCGACAGTCAAAAGGTCCACATGGGGTTTTCACAAATTTGTGTCCCAAATTTCGACACAGTCGACATGGACACTGAAATGTAGCACTGCGTGTGCTCGCCATGCGTCGGGCACAGTGCCTCGCTACGCTCGGCACACTATTTTATTCTCCCGCCACGCCCTAGTGGATGGTAGGGCATGAAATACTGCCTGTCGGCTCAAAAAAAGTGAAAAACCCCATGTCGACCTAATGCTTGTTTCGACCTAATGACCCTGTCAACCTAACCCATGTTGACCTTAAGTCATGTCGACCTTCCTGCTTGTCGACCCAACGTTTGTAGACCTAGTGACCGTATCCCGTGCCTCATCAGAGGCGACATCACCTGCTCTGCAACAAAAGTACAGATGTATCGGTAGTTTTAGATGGAAATGATAAGACAGCAGTGGGCGTTCTTATGCTCAATTAGCTTCTGTCCATATCCATGTATAATCACATGTGCAAATGGAAAAATATACTGTACTGTAGCAACAGTAGTCACACTCACATCTCAGGACCATAGGTACTGTGTGCACAAGTCTGCTTATGGACCATGTATGCCTACATCCATCCAAATCAACGTCAGGTACATTATCTTATCAATTAAATAATTAATTATTGACAATTAGCGTAAGACAGTAAGTGGGATGTTTGGTAGTAGAGCCTTTTGTGGTTGATGAAAGACAACTTTGGTTACTGTACATATATAATGTTTCAGTTTCCTGGCTGCATTTACATTCCTGGCTTCAATTTTCTACTCTGTCTATTACGGTTTCCTTCTCCTGGTATCATATAATGGCAACAATATATTGCTTTAAATTCATTTTGAGTCGCAGCCAACAACCCATTGAGCGAATAGCTAAATAATTATATAATGTGACCCTAGGAAATAGAAGAGGTTACTTTTTATGGCCTAACAAATTATACTTAGATTAGAAAAGAGTTACTGTATTTTCCACAAACATTGTGCTGCCTATTAATTATCAGAAGTAACGCTGCTGGGAGTAATAAATTATTCATTGTGAAAACCTGCAGCGCTGCCGGTGTTTGTTTTTTATTGCACCTGCTTGCAAAGACCACATGCTGCAAGGAATTGATTGCAGGCCATGAGGGAGAACATGATGCAATGTATTCTCTGCATATATACACACATTTACCATAATGTATTGCTTGGATATTGTACAACCTTGAATATCTTGGATCAGTTATATTTTCCCAAAAACATTTTTTTGACAGTGGCATAATCCCAAATGTGTTGCCAGGAATTGATTATGCTATTACTATGAATAGAGGTATAGGTGAGATGTTCGTGTTATTGAGACTTCAGGATTTCTTCCTGCAGAGGATCTATGACGGGAGTAAAAGAAATCCTAACATGTCTCCTGCTGTGCACACCTGTCTGATTGCTTACGTGATGGGGTAATCTATTTTTAGCTGCCTTGCTGTAAAGTTTAGGAACAGCCAGCCAGGTGGCATCTTTGACAAAGCAGCAATGGGACTGAAGGGTTTGACGTAAACATGAAGGATATACCAAGAGGGGTGATAGACTCCCCCTTTTATGAATTAGCATCTTTGTTGTGGGTTTTGGTTGACATATAGCAAAGGTTCTCCAACTCGGCCCTCTGGACCCAAACAGTTATTGTTTTCCAAGTCTCCTCACAAAAATAATTAGCTCCATGTGTTAAAATGTGTCAGTAAGGGCAAATACCTGGCCTGGAGTGAGCTGGTCTCACCCCAGGCCCATTTAACCATGTACAGTGTCTGCCCCTTCCTCTTTCCCTTACCCCCCCCCCCCCCCATTTTTTTTACAATTATTTATTTATTTATTTCCTCTCATATTTCTTTCACCCTCCTTTTTTGCATTATTTTCTAATCTCTCTCTTTTTTTTTTACGAATACTACAAATAAGAATACTCTGATAAAGATATAATCAGATGGGCCAGGGGCTGGTTATGTTCAGGAGGGGGGACCTCAAGCCATTTAAAAAAAAAAATAACTTTTACACATTTTTTAAGACAGGACCATGCACAGATCTCAATGATCTGTGGTTTTTGAAGTTTTTCGCATTTCATTAAATATGCAATTTCGGGAAAAACGTGCGATTTCAGGCGTTTTTGGCGAAAAATTCACACAAATCAAATTTTTGCATCTCATTAAATGTCACCCATATTGTCCACATATGGCAAGATGTTACAGCATGTTAGCTGAAAAGAACTGTGATAACAAATAATGATCCTCTTGTGAAAGAATGTACAGTAGTTCACTATTTCAGATTGTTCCACCTGTACACGCAGATACATCTCCGGAGAGCACAGAGAGGTACGCACTTTGATGTGTGCCGAGTAGCATGCCTCAGTACACTGGTGCAAAATCATGGTGCGTAAATTCATTGGGACATGCAGATCAGCACAAGCGCTGTCAGACAGAGTTGCTCAAATTAACCATATGTATAGCAGTTCTTAAATGTGCTTATATTAGAATTGTCATTTTTGTACCTGTTCAGGTCACTTTGCATCTCACAAGTAATGAAGCTGAAATAGAGTTGGATACAAAATGGGCATTAAATCAAAAAAGTGCTTTTACTTTACTCATTAGAACACCTCTCTCCTCCCAAGTTACAATGATCCATTTGTAAAATTCTGCAAAACTGCATAAGAACATACCGAGCAGACTCTTCTTCAGCATGCACAATGCCCAAGATATGCTGCACCCAATGGCGTATTACTTCCTCTGCATCACCCGCAATACATATGAATAAACTATAACAGGTACTTGTGTACTAGCACGGCGCCCATCGCATCGCAGACCATAAGGCATGCGATGCAAAGCGATTGGCACCCGATGGTATACAATTTTAAATTGTATACCATTGTACTGCATATGGCATACAATGCCATACAATGCGATGCGATGTGATTTTAAATTGTATAAGCACCCTTACAATGTTAAATGCACCCCCACGCCACCCCCCCACTATGAACGTGAACCCGAAGTGTGGCGAGCGCAGCAGTATGCGTCCTACGACCTTTTCATACCCCTACTATCCACATCAGCGTGGAGTTGACTTTATATAGTGTGGCGAGCGCAGCGAGCCACCGAGCCCGAAGCGGGGACGTGGAATACATGTAAAGTAATACGCGTCCCCTCGCGGGGCTCGCTGTGCTCGCCATGCTTCGGGCTCGGTGGCTTGCTGCGCTCGCAACACTAAATAAAATCAACTCCATGCCGACGTGGATAATGGGGGTATGATAAGGTCGGAGGACGCGTACCGCCGCCCCTTGCGGGCTCGTTGCTCGCCACGCTTCGGGTTCACGTTCATAGTGAGGGTGGCGTGGGGGTGCATTTAACATTGTAAGCCCCCATTAGGGTGGTTATACAATTAAACATCGTATAGGGGGCTTATACAATTTTTAATCGCATCACATCGCAGTGCATTGGGTGTATGCCATGGGATGCGATGCGATTATATGTTGTGCGACCAAATATCGTGGGCGCAGTGCTAGTACACAAGTACCCTATAACATGTTACCTATTCAAGGTCAAATGTCTACACCTTATAGTATTTTAATGGAATATATTTTAATCAAACAGTGTTCAAGTTCTGAGTTGAACTTTGATTTAATGTTTACAAATAACAATAATATACAGTATACGAAGTTTGAAAATGTACTGACATTTTTTTAAATTCAAAGTAAGGACCTTATTCTGATTAATTCGGTCCTCCGTGCGTTCGCACAGAAGACCGAAGTTTTGTGTCTGCGCATGCGCGTTTCTGTGCATGTGCAGGCACAGGGTGCGTGCACCCACGGCGAACTTTCGGTTCGCTGGGTGCACGCACCCTACACGCCGAGTGGGGGGCGGAGGAGGGCAGGGGCACTGGCATTAGCATATGGGAACGCCCAGCATTCCATGGGCGTTCCCATGAGAAATCTGGGCGTTCCTAGGTTAATGAGGCTGTGACGGAATTGCGGGGGGCGGACGGCTGACCTCACCGGATGTCAGCTGCCCGCCCTGTCCTTGCACAGGGCGCCCGCAGTTTAGAGTGACTATACTCTACACTCTGAACTGCGTGTACGGGAGAAATCATTCAATGGTCGGTGACCATCAAATGACTTTCCCATCTGCGAATGGATGATTATGTAAATCATCCATTCGCAGCCATGCAGGGGGTACTGGGAGCGAGGACGGCTGCCGGCACTGCGGGTGGAGGACGGCGTCTGATGGACTTGCAAGGCTGCGAATTTCGCAGCCTTGCAAGTCAATCAGAATAAAGCCCTAAGTTCAACTAACTGGTTTGGGTACCATTCGGAAACAAAGCCTTACATCCCTACCACCAGTGGAACAAAAGTTAAGTGCCTGAACATGTGTAGATATACAGTACTGTATAGGGTGAGGGGAAAAAGTCCCAGATTTTACAGGTTAACAAAATTTTAGTACATAATCTAAAAGGGCATGGAATACAGTTTATTGAATTGAATTTGAATGTGATATAATTATTTCTTGGTGTATAGCAGCCTTCAGTTCATTCATGGCTCTTGGTCGATGTTTGTTGACCCGTTGTCTGTGTAGAGACCTTTTATGAAGCTAATGATAAAATTCCGCTTCTTAACTTATCCAAAAATATAAAAGTGAACTTTGTCAAGAAATTACTGCAATAGCACAGTAATGACTGGCCAAGTGATGCCAAACTTCGGAAATCAATTACAAATATGTATCACAATGAAGGTCACCATCTGAATGAAATTATACTCAAAACCATTTGAAAATAAATGTTATTTTTTCGCACCTTTATATTAGGTAATACATTTTAAATAGCAGTTACCATGTGGATCTTTAAAATCTAGGTCTATTTTTGCCTCATCATTAATTAATGAATTACAGCAATGAAGGATTATAATGATAATATATTTCGGGCATTGTTTTATCAATACAATCCAGTGGTTTTGAAACTCAATGGTAGATTTATTAAATTAAGTGAAGTGATAAAGTGTTGGGTTTTTATCACCGGCCAATCAGCTCCTTCCTTGCATTTTTCAAACCAAGCCTGTAACTTCACAGTTAGAAGCTGATTGGCTGGTGATAAAAACCAGACACTTTATCACTTCACCGTGCTTAATAAATCTGCCCCTCAGTTCTTAAGGCTATGCTGAAACATCCTTAAACCGGTTCTGTTATGTTGCCTACACACATCGCGATTTCAGGGAATTTCCTAAGTGATCTGACTTAATTTGACTAGATCGCTTAGAAAATGCCTCTACGTCACTCCATGTGTAGGGGCAATAGCGATGCTCGGCGCTATCGCCCTGCGATTAAGATCCAGCATGCTGGATAAATCTACAGTAGTTACATTGCCGGTCAGGGCCAATGTTCTCACCGGAAAGCACAGGCCCTGACAGATTGCTCAGCACACCTCACTGATACATTGCTATGCAGCAATGTGTGCTGAGCGATCTGAGGGACAGATTTATTAAGCTCGGAGAAGTGATAATGTGGCTGGTACTTTATCACCGGCCAATCGGCTCCGAACTGTGAAGTTACAGGCTGGCTTTGAAAAATGACAGGTAGGAGCTGATTGGCTGGTGATAAAGTACCAGTGACTTTATCACTTCACCAAGCTTAATAAATCTACCCCAAAGTGATCTAGAATAGCTCAGATCCCTCAGCAAAATCTCTATGTGTGTGGGCCCCATTAGGGTGCCTTAAATACAGATCTAACATAAAGCAGTTTAAGGGCCTGATTCTGAGTCAGACTCATCAGCGGCCACATTTCTATTCCATACCCTCCAACATGACCCATTCCATTAGGTACAAAATGCTCTGTTCCTGGACTTCCCTGCCAGTGGCAGTTGCAGAGTTGGGGCTCCAGCACAGTCTAATATTCAAAAAGGGGAGCCACACCTAATGCCACTCCAAACATCACTGTCCTGGACTCATGACAGTTGATGTGGCTCCCCTCTTTGAATTTTGGACTGTGCTGGAGTTGATCCTCTGTAACTGCCACTGGCAGGGAAGTCCAGGAACAGAGAATTTTGTACCTAATGGAATGGGTCATGTTGGAGGGTATGCTATTCAGCAGTGGCAGCCTACTCAGAGTTTTTCCAACTCACTGGTAGCTTTCTTCCTTTTTGGCACAAATGAACATGGACTATGCTCAGGGCCGGAGCTACCACGAGCTTCAGGCAGCTGCCTAGGGCGCCTGCTACTGGAGGGCGCCCTTGAGCTGCCACTTTTCTCTCACCAGGTTTTGTTTTTTAAATATGTTTCTGCGGTTTCCGGAAGGTAGACAGCAGGGGAGAAATTGAGCATCAGCGCATTAATCAGGCAGAAGCCGCCCGCCCACCCCCTGCTCCACACTAGTGTCAGTGTCAACATGGCAGTGGCGCTGTGGAACCAGCATTACATCCCAACCCGCGCCAACAGCATTATATGCTGGTGGAAGCAGTAACCCCCTACTTCAACATTAAGATGCTGCGCTGCTGGGGAAGCTGTCTCTGGCACCAGCAGCTGCAGCAGGAAGAGAGATGGAGGAGCACTTTGTGCTCTGGTGCTTTGCGCAGCTCAGCGCCGCGTCCCCCCCCCCGTCCCCCCCCCCGTCCCGTCTGGCGGAGAAGCAGTGGCTCCATGGTACTTGGACAATGGCGCCGTGAAACACCCGCGAGGTGGAGGGTGAGTGACCGAATAGCCGGAGGGGGGCATGGAGCCGAGAGCCGGGGAGGAGTGTGTGGGGGCATGGGTGCCTGGGCAGGTGGGTGCAGCAGGCTAGCTGTTCTACTAGAACAGTGGTTCCCAACCTGTGGTACGCGTACCCCTGGGGGTACGCGTCCATCCGCTCGGGGGTACGCGGCGGCCCGGCCTGTAATGGCTGCCACGGCAGTCAGACAGGTTGCTGGAGGGGAGGAGAGTGCATTGCACATCTCTCCTACCCCTCAGTGTGCTTCCCTGTGACTGGCCGCCCGTCCGCCAATCAATCAGAGCTTGCGGGCCGGCAGCCAATCAGGAGCCGGCCCACAAACTTTGATTGGCGGGCAGCCCAGTCACAGTGAAGGGAAGGAGAGATACGCAGTGTGCTGTACTCTCCTTCCCTGAGAGGAGCAGCAGCGGCAGCTACACGGCAGGGGGACACTGGACTGTCCTCTCCCCAGCCGCAGCGTCAATGGTGAGTGTGCTGCTGCTGGGAAATACTGTGGGGGCATACCATATTGCTGGCACTGTGGGGGCATATTTATTGCTGGCACTGTGGGGGCATTGCTGGCACTGTGGGGCATACTTGTTACTGGCACTGTGGGGCATACTTGTTACTGGCACTGTGGGGCATTGCTGGCACTGCGGGGCATACTTGTTGCTGGCACTGTGGGGCATTGCTGGCACTGTGGGGCATACTTGTTGCTGGCACTATGGGGGCATACTTGTTGCTGGCACTGTAGGGGCATTGTTGGCACTGTGGGAGCATACCCAGTACCATGGGGTCATACCTGGCACCTTGGTGGCATTCCCGTTTCTGGCACTGTGGGGGCATACCTGGCACCATTGGAGCATATGTGTATCTGGCACTTTTGGGGGCATATGTGTATCTGGCACTATTGGAAGGCTAACGTGATTCGTTGGAATGTCTGTTGCTTCAGTAATAGAGATTTGACAAGGTTCTGTTATTTTATATGCTGTCTGCAGAATGGGCTGAGCTTATGTTGTGGTCAAGTGGTTGCACTTTTTTTTCTCTCGTCATTGCCAGTATGACTTGCCCCTGTTAAGCCACACCCCTTTTTAGGCCACGCCCCCCTAAAAATTTCACGAGGAGGTACACCTAAATGAAAAGCCTAATCAAGGGGTACGGGAGACAAAAAAGGTTGGGAACCACTGTACTAGAAGGCATTCCCTGTGGCTGGCTCTTATCTTTATAGCAAGGGCGGATCTAGACCATTCTCTTAGGTGGAGGGGGAATTTAGGTATCCTAATTCCTTCTCTTTTTCACTCACACTTTTTTAAAAATGTGGACACACTGATTATTCCACAATACATGTTTATGTATTGTACACAATGTAATCTGTAATGTATTTAGGCTAAGCCTACCCATAACCCTCTCTCCTATGTCATTAGAATCTCCTGCTGCCTTACCTCCTTTGTGTCTAATCCTAACCTTCCCTCTCGCAGCCTAACCTCCCCTGTGCCTAATCCTAACCTCCCCTCCCGCAGCCTAACCACCCCTGTGCCTAATCCTTACCTTCCCTTCTGCAGCCTAACCTCCCCTGTGCCTAATCCTGAATGAAAGAAAGTGGGTAATTGGCAGTGTTTTGGGGAAGAGCTTATTTTCCCTTAATGAAAGAAGAGCTATTCAATATATGTGTCCTTATAAATGGCATCCATATAACTCACTGATTGGCAGTGTACTGATTTAATAATAAATGATCTGCCTGTATGGGTCCTTCCATCAATAGGATGCCCAAAAATGTACGATTAAAAACCATGTAAATAAAATTAACCTGGGATTTACGGCCTGGTTCCGACCTGTTCGCTAGGCTGCATACGATCGCAGCCTACTGAACAGGTAAATGACACCTGGCCAATCGCCAACCCCCGCAGACCGCATCTGTTCCCTAGCATGCGAGCAGATGCATTCTCATACCCAACCACTCGCATGCGGCCGAACGGGAGATAAATCATTTGATGGTTGCTCACGAACTAATGCTTTTTCTTCCCTTTGGTAATAAAAGTCAGTCTAGACTGACCGTTGTTCCAGCCGCTAACCGCTGAATTCAAGGCAGGCGCCGACATCATGTGACATACGCCGCCCACCGCAAGCAGGCATCTACACGCCTGTGTTCACAGGAGTACACCCAGTGTTTTCACGGGCAGTGTTTTTCTATACAAAAATAATACAAAGCACAATAATCATTAATTAAACAAGCTTGATTGGTGCTTGTGATCATACAATGTTAAATGTAATATATTAAATAAATGTCCACAATAAGCCCGCAAATTATTTTACACTGTAATCCCATGTTTTAATGATCACAATTCCTAGAGTGGTTATTAAATATTTAACAATTGTTCTCATTATAAAGTGATATAAGAACCTTTAGAGACCTGGCTGGGGAAAGCTATGTCACTCCTCTAATGATAATATATTGTCATTGTAACCTGCTACAGTATAATGGTAAGCCTGGCTGTGTGTTAATGCTGCCTCTGGCACAATAGTGTCATATTAACAGCTTTGTGTCTTTGCCAATGCCATGCTTAAGGTTTTATTTTTTATTTGTATATTACACACACTGGCTTCCAGTGACAGCAACTCATATTTAACTTTCATGAATATTTATGAGTGCCGACAGTTACTTTTAATCACCCTTATGAGAAACATGCTGTAATTAATTATAAAATTGCCACACGGGCCAGAAATCTGTTTATAAGTATTTTGGGATTGATATCGTTCTAAAACTCATACAGGAACTGTGAGTGCAAATGAAGTGATTTCTGGCGCGTTCATTGAAATACAAGTTTGATCTTGGAATGGCAAATGTATGTTACTGTAGTCTGTAATCGATATGCCAACCACGGCCTCCCTTATTATACAATGGCCGAAGGAGAGCTGCTCAGTTTAGAACCAAACCAACAGCCATAATCATGGAATTTTAAAATAATTACATTATTTGCTGTGACGTTTCCTTACTCCTCTTTCAGAAATGTTCTATGTGTTTATTATGTACATTTGTGTCATAATGCAATGAAGGGTTTTTAGATTTCTTGATTTTGAATCACTGTAGTACATAAAAACATACAATTTAAACAATTATAAGGTTACTAAATTAAGGACATCTTACAAATATGTTTTTAAAAGAATCTTCTGTACTGTAGATAGGCATGGAGTCACGAGCCAGGCAGGACTCCGACATAGGTCAATGTGGACACCGTATTAGTGTACCGTATATCCTCGCATGGCTCGCTGCGCTCTCCCCACACTGCGTTCAGCACACTATTATATTCTCCCTCTATGTCCACTGGGATGGGAAAAGTATGAACAAGTCGATTAAAGAAAAAAACACGAAAAACTCATGTTGACCTTTTTCCATGTTGACCGTTTGCTTGTGTCGACACTCATCATGTCGGCCTACTGCACCCAACCTTTTCATGTATTGACCTCCTGCCTGTCAACCAATAGTGCTCGATCTTTTGACTGTCAACCTACAGTAGACACTGTTGACCAAATGACCGCATACCTCATGAACAGATGTTATCGTAACAAACAAAAACTGCTTTTGCCGTGCAATATTGTGGTATACCTGGAAAATCATCAAATATCTTTCGCAGGAAGATTCTGGTATCTCTTTTTTGGGTTGTCAAAACATTAACACCATTTCTGTGAAAATTATTTTCAGATTGCAGACAACTACTGTATGATGTCCAAGGTAAATTATCACCGCCCCCCCCCACCACAATTGATATTTAATATCCAATGTTTATGTTGCTCTTCATTCTCCTATTGTGACACATGCAAACCCAGGATTGTATTCAGTTTTCAAGGTTCACGTTGATCATTCACAGATCATTTCCGCAGATATCGTTTGAGGTTTGCCATTCATTTAAAAAATCAACATTTCTATTAGCATGACGTTCCGTTTGAATACTATTCAAACCAGTGGTCGAAGTGGAAATTTTGAAGTGGGGGTATGGAAATTTTGAAGTGGGGGTATGGAAAAGTAAAGAGTGAATATAGTGCGCACCTTCGAACACCCCCCTGTCCATCAACGTCCCCTGCCAGACTGCCCCGTTGTACAGGGGTATTACAAAAGCACAATATGCGCTGCTGAGTGATCAGAGAGCATCCTGAGGGGGAAATTTTTTTTTTTTTTTTATCTTCAGATTAAAGTGGCGGTATGGCATACCCCCGTATACCGCCCCACTTCGACCACTGATTCAAACTGATATTTCTGTTTTGAAATATTTGTATATGTTTTTTTAAATAATTAAAAAATAATTACATTTTGAATTCAAACTGTGAACAGTACTGTGTTCAAAGGTCACCATGCACTGTTCAATTTAAATGTGCATATTTAAGTTTAAATGTTTACTTGATGCAAGCATGGTTGAGACCAGTCTAGTCTTGTTGAGATTTACTGTGATTTTAAATCAATGTAAAAATTCCACAAAAAGGTGTTAACATTAGGTGACTCTGAAATGTGTCTCCCATGACTTCTTACTGACTATATGGTTCAGGAACCATCTCCTATAGCGGTGCCCCCCCCCCCCCCCCCCACCCTTCCCAGTCAGTTAAGGTGAATATACTAACATGGCCAGATTCATAAATTTAGCTACAAATTGAGCACTAATCAATACTTCATGTTCAATGGTGCAAAACTGAAATTAGTATAGATTTTCTGACTGCTGAACATTTAAATTATTTAAACATTTATTAGCTGTTATTGTAGATTTTGTTCTTAAACTCTTCATAAATAATGTCTTTTGATGTTTAACTAAATAATGTTATCTAGTGTAACCAGAACTTATATTGGTTCCGATTCTCTCTGCCTGGAAGACACTGAACTCATATCAAGCAAAATATATGTTCTACAAAGGTGATGCAATATATAATGACCATTTGAACAACAACACTCATCCCAAAATCATGGTCAGATGGTCCCTCTAACCCGTTCTCTTAGTACTCTGTGGGTGGAGTGATTTAGTGCTTGTTTCTGGTGTTGTTGTGGTTTGTAAACCCTATGTTACAAAATGTTATTTGTTCGACTAGGATGCCTACCACTTGTCACAGAAGACTTGAAGCATCCAGTGAATAACAAAATATTGGAAGATAGTTGCACATTTTTCGGTACTTGTTTAGTTTCACGGCGGCAGTATGGCCGCCATGAACTTCCGGCTGCTGCGCTCACTAAACTATCAAAAATAAGGTAAATGAACTCTATGCCAATGAAGGTAGTTCATACCCCTACTATCCACGTTGGCATAGAGTTAATTTTAGATAGCGTGGCGAGCGCAGCGAGCCACCGAGCCCGCAGCGTGGGCGAGCGCAGCAAGCCCCGCAAGGGGACTCAGACGCACGGCTGCTGCCGCCGTGAAACTAAACAAGTACCCATTTTTCTATCTAACATTTCTCGTTCTCTTCTTGGCAAAATTGTGTTGGAACATCTTGCCAACAGCAAAGCTTGTGCACAATGGGTTCTCAGCAGCTGAGTGACAAACACAACACCAGCAGAATGGGCACCTCATTGACAGGCGGCGCACGGACATAGGTGTCTCCATGAAAACGCTGGGCGTTCCCATGGGATTGCAGGTAGGATGTGGTGTGCAGGGGGCGGGCGGCTGACATCACTCAGTCTCCACTGATTTATATTTGCGAAGGCAGGAGAAATCATTTGATGGTTGGTGACCATCAAATGATTTCTCCTGCAGCGGGCACATGAAGCAGCGGGCACATTCGAGGGGATGTGTCTTCGTAACACATCCCCTTACATGGTTGTGGGGGATTACGTCGGCTTCGCAATTTACAGAGTCAACCAGAATCAGGGCCTAAGTTCATAGATTGTAAGCTTGCAAGAAGGGCCTTCCTACCTCTATATCATTGCCGTATCTGTCATTACCCAGTTTTGTTCTATCACTGTTGTTTCCAATTGTAAAGCTCAACAGAATATTTTGTGCTGTACACTGCTGTAGCTATAATTGGTGCAAGGTGTGTGGTTCACACAAGTCCCTATGTCCAGGGGGCTAACACACACCTATTTAGTTATATTTACTGCTCCATCAACCCAGCTCTAGCTGCAGAGCTGCAAGTACCACTGGGAAAATGGGCACGGCTGCCATTTTCCAGTGATTTGTCAAACTTGTCCCCCTGAATTTGGAATGGCTATGTTCCCGGAGCACAATGCCAGTCTACTGCCATACAAGAGAGGAGGGGCCTGCCATACCACAGAGGAGGAGCCTGCCCATGGGCCCCTTAATCTCTTAAAGTGCCTCTAGTGCTATATAAAAAACTGTTAGTAATAGGTAATTCACATATTTGTATATAGTTATTGTATATATAACTATATATTAGTTATGATTTTATTTACGACCTGGATTTTTTTGTCTACCATTAGCAACACAAAACTAATATAGCTACATCTAATGGTAAAATACATAAGAGCACCTGTGCAGCCAGTTCAAAGTACTTTTACTTGGGTCTCTTATGGAACCTAACAGTGGTCATTATGGTGGGAGAGAACTTACCAACAACCCTATCACAGATAAAGAGTTTGGATTTACTCAGATCTCAAAATGGCATCTTATTGGTTATCAGCTCTCGTGTTTTGGATAGCCATCCGGATAAATCCAAACTTTCACTAGTTTGGCAAAAGGACCAAGAAAATCCAAACTGGCTCATCTCTAATCTGTGATGGGTTATGGGTGGGGAAAGTGGCTCCATTGGTCAGTGGCTTACTACTGGTCTGCATGGCCACACGCCATCTAGGTTGCCCTCACAGCTGTGTATGAAGATGCATGCACAGCTTGAAGAGATAAGTGTGCAGCCAGTATCCTTTGCCATGCAAGGGGTGAATTTACCAAGGTAAATGAGGGAACCAGGTGCTGGTATGAGGTGCTTTCAATTAGATTAAGATAAGTAGCTGCCAGTAAGTGGTTATAGTGAGCCACTGGGAGGTACTAGACAAGACAACAGAAATTAGGCAGCGCTGTATATGCATGCATGTGCATGGTTCCTCAGAGCAACCTTACATATGCGTGCACCTTTCACATCATTTGATGGTCAGTAACCATCGATAGATGTGGGAGGTTCCCACTGACATGCGAATGGATGTTTATGTGAAACATCCATTCGCATGCCGCGCGAACGTACGCATCCTGCAAATGGTGGGCCAGCGTACCACCATTCTCAAGGCGGGATCTGGTTGACTCGCAAGGATGCAAATTATTAATAATACATTTTAAAGCATTGTAAGAAGCAATTATTATTTTTTCTGTTTGATATTTTGGTACTTGTGGAGTATCACGGCTCCCACGACCTTGATCGTATGCTGATCGTATGCTAAAAAAACGCATCGCATCGTATGGCATCGTATGGCATCCGATGCGATCGCATACGATTTTTGACCAGAAATGCTCAAAAATCTGTAAAAATCGCATTGCATCGTATACCATCGTATGCCATCGTATGCCACTACATATGGCATACGATGCCATACGATGGGAGCCGTGATACTCCACAAGTACCGATATTTTATATATTTATTATTACTTCCTCTGTGTTTTTTTTTTTTTGGTTGCGTCTGATTTATATATTCTTGCAACCCTGGCCCTGACTCACCTCTAAGTCCAGTAGTGGTCACAACCCCTAATCAGAGGCTGATCAGCTCCGTTTCCATTACAGGGGGTGCAGCTCTCAGTGGGAGAGTGAGGGATAAAGAATCATCCAGATCGCTAGCTTAACTCCGGTACTCACTATTATAGTTTATCGGGGAAAGGGTTCTAATCATTTAAAAACAGAAATATACTGTAAGTGGGTAAGAAATCCTTTCCCTTTAAGCAAGAATTGTGCAGAATGAAAAGCAATATATTCTTCTGATTTTACTTCAATAAAACTGAGCTTCGCTGGAAAAATATTCAAGCTGTAGGCATTACTAAGTTCAAGAAGGCACCATTTATCTTCCTCCGGCTGCCAGTCATATCCCATTGTCACTCAGATGTTCCAAAGGGACTCTGGATATCTTGATGTATGCAGACATTTTAATATGAAAAGAATCATTTCAATGGCGTTAGAAAAATCCACTTGTCAGACGTCTCTGTTTATAATTCCTGCACTCTCCCTTTATTGAAGCACAAATGTATAAGCCACAAAGAACAAATGTAAGGAGAGTGAGTCTAAGGAGCAATTATAGCAAAGCTGGACTAAATGAGCATGAATGCAATACTTCTGGTGATGAAGATCATACAGCCAAGGTCTATGGATAAATGTGCTGAAATTCATTAATCCTGGTCTCACAGCAAACGGGTTATTGAGAAAAAGTCAAGACAGCAAATTAACTATTGACAAGGTCAATCCTGGAATAATCAACATTGATATCTATGGTACAGTATCCCAGCCTTTCCCTACATGCATTTCAATTCTCAACTGTCAAGGCTGTTGCCTTTATATTCTTGCCTTCATGTATTCACTAGCACACTCACTCCTGTATGCATAAAATGTATATTATATTTCATATCACTAAAATAAAGGTCAGTTCTCAAGTTCAGAAAAGCGAAGACAAGAGAAGTTTGTTCATGAAATGCTAATGAACCTGACGATGGCTCTTCACATGCATCTTTCTTTCTTATTACAGGAAGAAGTTAGTAGGCGTCAGCATTCTTTTGATAAAATCCATGATGGGAGCTGTTTGCTTGAAAGGTGAATTTTCTATTCATTTCTATGTGAAACCAAGAACTTGTTTCTTTTTGCCAAAACATATTTCTGCTCTTCAATTACTAACAGTGTAGATATTGCACAATGAGCTACTTTTAAGAGTGATACAATATGCCGGCAGTATAATTATTTCAGTATCACTGCATCTTGCAGTGATACTTTTTTATTTTTTTATTATTTCTTTATTGAATTTTTGAAAATGTAGAAAAAACAACATTTGGCATTGTGGACAGCAAATCAGAAAATATCAAATAGATGTAATACAAGTGGGTTATTAAACGTTAATCGTTAACGAATCATCAAAGTCTATATAACCTGTCCAGAGACATATCGCACATCTGGGATATATAACACACAAAAACACAATAGACAAACTGAAGAGAGGGTGTATTGAGAGGAGAGTGGGGGGAAGGAATAAAGGGAGGGAGTACGGTTGAGGCCTCAGCGAGTATGCCAGCCTGCCGTTTAGTTGTTGTCTGAGAACAATCGGGAGGAGTTAAATTCCAACCACGGATACCACACAGTTGTAAACACCTGAATCCGCTCTGTGCCACCCTCAGGTCCTCCATTGACATATACATGTCTATACGAGCAAACCATTCTTTTATTGTGGGAGGGGAGGTGGATTGCCAGCGCACTGGAATGACCGCTTTAGCTGCACTATTGAGAAATTTCAGCAAAGATTTTTTATAGGTCTGTATTGATCCTGGGTACAGGTTAAGTAGCCAGAACGAGGGAGTAGTAGGAATTTTGTTACCCACTATCATAGGCGTGCGCACGGGGGGTGCCGGGGGTGCACAGGCACCTCCTAATGACCGGCATCCCCCACATGTTTGCAGCACCTCATTTTCACCGGCAGCAGCAATGACGATGCTGCTCAGCCGGGCTGGCTCCTGGTCAGTGCTGCTGCGGCCGCATATTGTGTCCCCGCTGAAGCCTGCCCACCCGTGTCCAGCAGCCTCCTTCGTGTGTGCATGGCCCCCTGTTGATTGGCGTCCCGCTACTGTTGTTGATCTGCAGGAGCTCAACAGCAGCAGGACACCAATCAACAGGGGGCCGTGCGCGGACATGTGCACTCTTTCTTATGGGCAAAAGACTCGCCTGCCATGCTGTGCCTCTCCGTGGACTTTTGCGAAATGCTCCTGCGGCTGCTGGAGGGTGAGTGTGCCGGGGATGGCCACCAGGGAGCCGGCGTGTTTGTTGAAGCTGGGGGTCAGGAGGTGGGGGGAGGGTGTTTCACCATGATAAAGCCTGTCCTAGACATTAGCAAATGCCGTGGGCTGATTCAGCTAAGGCTTGGATTGTGCCACATGCAAAAATCTTTCTCAGATAATCCCTTCACTTCCCGTTTAAATAATCCCCATATGATACATAGTTCTGTGGCTGTGATTGTGTCTGTGAGTACATCTCCTGGGCTACTGGGCTGGGCAATGAGCACGTAATCCCCTGCTTGGCAATAAGCATGTAATCCCCCCCCTCTGGGCAACAAGCATGTAATCCCCACTGGGCAACGAGCGTATAATCCCCCTTGCGCAACGAGCATGAATTCTCTGGTATCAAGCATGTAACTCCTAGCAACGAACATGTAGGTAAGCTGTACTTATATGGCATTATATGTATTAGGCATTACGGTGTGTGGCATACGGTGTAATGGGCATCACGTGTATCAAATTATGTGTGTGGCATAATGTGTAATGGGCATCAAAGTTTGACACAAAATGTGTAATGGGCATCACGTTTTGAGGCGTAATGGGCATTATGGTGTCTGGCATAACGTGTAATGGGCATTATGGCATGTGGTATACTAGTAATGGGTGTGTGACGTGTATTATGCATTACGGTATACATTTTTGGTCACCTATTTAGTTTACATTGATGCACAATAGGTGTTGATAGACACGCCCAGTAGGTGGTGATAGACACACCCCCCGTGGTAATAGACACGCCCCCCCTTCATGGTGCACCCCCTAAGAAAATGGGCTGCGCACGCCTATGCCCACTATGGACTTAGTGATAGATAGTACTTGATCCCAAAAGGGGCGGAGAAGTCTACAGTCCCACCATATGTGTAGAGGGGAGCCTATCTCTTCGTTACATCTCCAGCATGTGTCAGGTACCCCAGGGAACATCTGTGCTATTGTAAGTGGGCATCTGTACCAACCTGAGAGAACTTTGTAGCTGGAAGAACTAGCAAATGTAGCCTGAAATATTTTTGTCCAGGGCTCATCCTCTAAGTCAATGGGAAGGTCCCTACCCCAGGCAGAGGCAAACTTAGGTAGGGAAGTATATTTGTGCTCAAATAAAAGACCATAGCCCCCGAGAGAAAATGCGCGGGGCGCAATGGTGAAAGGCACATGCTTTCAAAAGGGGTCAGAGATCTGTTGGCAGCCATGCGTACATCCTTCTCCTGTGCATAATGTTTTAATTGCAAATATCTCCAAATCTCAGATGGGGGCAGCTTCCATTTGTCCTGCAAAGCAGGGAATGACATTACTCTGCCCCGTCCATCAGCTGGCAAGCCCGCTGAACCCCGTGTTTTTTCCATGTATCAAATGCAGAACTGGCCACTCCTGGAGGAAACTCAGGGTTATCGAACAATGGGGTGAGGAGGGAGAGCTGAGAGGAAACGCAGGAGAGTTTCCTTAGTCTATTCCAACGGGTCATGGTGGGGCCTATTGTAGGGTGCGGGATGACCCGGACTCTAGACTGCCAAGGGTAGTGTTCTATAGATGTTTGCAGTGATACTTTTATTCTGCTGGTATCTACCATGACATACAGTACCTCCCCTATAGAATGGTGTCTCTTCTATGTGGCGCTCTCTCCTGTTGCTGGCATCCAGGTTAGATCCCTTGGAATGTGCATAGTTCTTTGGCATGGCAGGATTGGATTGGATTGCTGTGATAATCTGTTTTAGTGGTTCTAAATAGTGCTAAAGGGCATTATGACCTTTTAAATGGGCAAATATGTGCTCATCTTTGTCTATACATTGGCTAGCCACTAGACAAGTGGGTTTACCAACATTACCTTCACATTCTATTCTGAAACATGTGATTGTTATTATTGTTTGTTCTATTTATGGCTAGATGTGGCCATTCTGAGGACCATGGAGGGGGTGGAGCTAGGGGAGGGGGTTCCGGTAATGCAGAAAAACCTCAAATAGCGTCCCCCTATCTAACAGGTCCACAGTTTTCACAAAGGAATGTAGCCACGCTTACCTAGTAATAGGTGGAGAAGGAAAAATCTATTGACAGACCCAGGTATATTAATAGACTTTCTGAATTTAGATGTCATGCTTCCAGTATGAACCATTTCCTTGGTAAACAAATACAGTACAAATACAGTACATGGTCCTGTTTTTCTCTTTTCATTTTCCAAATTAAGGTTGAGTGAATTAATTGATGTTAATGCTGCTGTCTATTACAGTATTTCCTTTTTGAATTTGCTATTTAATTCATTATCTCTCTCTCTCTCTCTCTCTCTGTCTCTCTCTAATCAGTTTAAAGTTTGAAAAAAATTGATTAAAACTTGTCCTAAATGTCTGCAGCACTGAAAATGTCATTTGCCCTGTTTTGTATGTTTGTACAGCCACCAGGATGAAATTGATGTAGATAATAACACTGAGAAATATCTTGGATGCCAGCAACCACTGGAATCCAAAGCAAAAATGTAAGTGAATTCTGGTTATAAATTGTAAATCTTTATGTGGGACTCAAATGAAAAAAAGAGGGAGACTGGCTCATAGGAGCATATTGCAAGTCCATGACAACATAAAAAATATAAAATGTATTTTACCTTTTATTTCCCGTAACATGATTAAGTGCTGGATTGTAAAAGCACATACTGTGCGGCTATGCTATAGTTTGTACTTAACCTCTTCTGCAGTGCATGTACTATATTTCTTGCCTATAAATAAACATATTGTGGACTGTGGAGGGATTTAATGAAGTGCTGGTTTAGTAGTTAGTACAAAACCACCAAACTTTGCTGACCTTACATTTCACTGCTTTACAGGCCATTATCACTTGCAGTTTAGTGAACGCCACCGCCATTCTATAGTAGATGAGGGCAAGATAATAAATGTAAGTCATCACGGACTCAATCTGGTACTCCTGGCGGATGGGTACCAAAGTTACAAAAAAATCTTTGCCCCCTTTAGTAATTTACTCATTTTAATTAGACTTTTGAAACTGAACAGATGTTTGCCCCTCCTAGAGGTCTAATATTGATGTTATATAGCATGGCCCACTTAGAGAAGTGTAGGCTTTATATATATATATATATATATATATATATATATATATATATATATATATACATATATGTATATATATATATATATATATACATATATATACAATGACATGTAAGGTTTCAGTCTTCTCACCTGTCCAAGCCACCCCTTGTTTGGGGTATTTTTCATTTTTATGTTGTGGAACTGCAAGCAATTCTGCAATTTGTAGTCGGGTGTCTATGTTAATATATCTTGTTTTATTGATATCTTGGGGGGAATTTAATAGGATGAGAGATTCAGAAAGTGAGAGATTTGGTAAGAAATCTCCAGGTTTTTTAAAGCAGCAATCATTTACACGGCAAAACCAGTTTGATTTTGCAGTGTAAATGATTGCCGCTTTAAAAAAACTGGAGACTTCTTACCAAATCTCTCACTTTCTAAATCTCTCATCCTATTACATTTCACCCCTTATGTATTTTCGATATTGATAAGTAAAAGTATTTTGTGGGTAGGGGAAAGGTAGACACTCTCTTGTTGTGGTGGCGCTCTTGTTAATATATAAAACTTAGCTTTTAATAGTATAAAGACAAAATCTAGGGAAAAAATCTTAAATTAAATGGACACGCACAACATAAATAGACAAAACACTGAAAAAAGAAAAAATATAAAAGCTATGTTATTCAAAAAATTGTGCTTAAAGGGGTTAACATTGAGTGCCGGATGACGCTCTGACAGTCAGGATTCCGACGGTCATTAGTCTGACATCGGAATCTCGACTGTTAAATGCACGACATTTGGATCCCAACTGACAGGGGGTCCATCACCCCCACAAAGGGAGAATAGAACCTGTGATGAGCGTAGTGTGGTGAGTGTTGCCCCCTGTTGGAGTCCCAGCCGTCGAGACTCTGATGTCGGAATCCGACTGTCTGAACGTCATACCACACCCTTAACATCATATCATCTGTATCTCAGTATGCCACATGAGCTCTCCCACTTTGGGTGGTATACAATTACCCATGGTTAAAGTTTCACCCAGTGCTATCCATTTAGCTTTGATAAGTCGTCCCGAGCTTTGGCTTATCGGCAATTTGGTTTCACCATCTCTGAAAGCAGCCCCATTTTTGAGAAACATCAGGGAAAAATTGCTCATAATTTCAGTTTTTCAATCTCCATATATTTCTTCTCACCGAATTGGATAGCCCCTTTGTTTGGTAATTAATTGTTTTGGTGCCAATACTGCTGCTCCCAATCTGTGCAACTGTCACTGTGCCTCTTGCTGTACTGTAATTATCCATACAGCCTGTTTTTGCATGATGGAGGCAGTCGGAGGCCTCCTAGATAATAAGGGCAGTGGGAACGTCTAATGCTAATGGGATGTCCCTTATAAGGGTAACAAAACATATTTGCAAAAAGAGGGAGAATAGTTGGTATATGATACATATATAGCATGCTGTCGACATGAACATTAAACTGTAGCAGAAACCACCAGAATATATTGAATAATAATAATGATAATAAGCTTGTACACAATAATGATAGTAAACGGTACTGAGGTCCTGTATTCTGATAATTGTGGAAGTGGTGGTAAGCCTGATAGATTCCTGCGTCTCCTCCAGCATCCATTCTACAGATTTATGGTCACTACAATGTGTGTTTGCTGCAAGCTAGCTGACAGGCAACATTGAAATAGCACCAAAACCATCACTTTACTGTAAATTAAATGTTTATTCTCTGATAAACCATTTCCACATTCCCTTTTCCATCATCATTATCCATTAATAGCAATCCATCAGTGAGCAAATCAATACATTGGCCTCCTCAGGATGATGAACCGTGATATGTGCAGTAAAATGTTCGCTCCTCAAGACTCATTTCATGGGTACATTTTTTAAATACCTATTTATAATCACACCGTACAAATCGCATAACTCCCCAGAATTACTTCCTTCCTATGCAATGGTTGTTCATGTGGATTGATTTGTCTGAGGTTTACAATACCATAATAAAATATAGATAAAAGCACGTCAGACTTTGCTGCCATTACTACGTTTAGTGATTGGACGGCATATAATACTGGTCCAGTTTCTATGTATTTCTAATCTTTCAGAAAAGGACAAGGTTAACTGGAACCTTATCCCCATGGGGCACTCAGTGGGGAATTTCATGCAGGACAAATTTACTTTTTATGATGAAAATAAAATTGTCAAATCTAGCTGTAGGAGTATTAGAAAGATGATTCTTGCTGCAGGTGACATTCTCTTTACTTCCAGAAGAGTTCCTTCCCTGTTGGAGTAACCAGTTAGTCTTATAGCTTTATTGATTTCCCAGATAATAGAGATCATATCTTGAGCTACGGTAGATGTGTCTTTTTGTGATGCAGTCAGCATCCGCACTATGGGGCTAAGGCTGAGTTGGATGAGGTGAGGTGCATCCAAAAATAAAGCTCTAAAATCTTGCGTGTAAAAATGATGTATAATATACTGAGGTGTGTGTAACGCAAAATCCATCCAGATCTGTATGTATGTATGTATGTATGTATGTATGTATGTATGTGTCTATGTGCCCTCTCCCCTCAAGAGCTTTACCTTCCTTTACTTATACTGTTATCTGCTCCATGTTCCCCACAATGGCACCTAACCCACGGCTTTCTAGTTGCTGGCATCCCCCGCCCACTACCGTCCCTCGCTCCCTGGTTCTCTCACAGGTGTCCGCTGCCCCCCTGCTCCCTCCACCTGCAGCTCACCAAGAGTTGCTTGGGGATTTGTGATAAAATGTCTTTAGGAGGGTGCGGTTGTTTGCAGTTGCTGCCGGCGGTGTGTGCTGTGCTCGGTCCTGTGCCCGTAATACACGTTTAGCATGGTTCCTAACAAAGGCCATTGGGAAAAATATCAAATTTACGACCACCAATGGGTGCTTTCAGGGCGTGCCAATGAGTATTGTGAAAAATTATATTTTGCAATTTGCACCGACGTGCGGCCTGCACAGGTGAGCTGAGACTTGTACTAACCTCTCCCGGCACAGACTACAGGGATATATATATATATATATACACAGCACAGACTCTGTCAGTGTACCACCACACTACACTAACACAGTCAGACTCAGCAGGTTGTCACTATCAGCAGTGTAGTAGTTAAAACTGCTACACTGCTGATAGTGACAACCTGCTGAGTCTGACTGTGTTAGTGTAGTGTGGTGGTACACTGACAGAGTCTGTGCTGTGTATATATATATATATATATATATATATATTTATCCCTGTAGTCTGTGCCGGGAGAGGGTAGTACAAGTCTCAGCTCACCTGTGCAGGCCGCACGTTGGTGCAAATTGCAAAATATAAATTTTCACAAAAAAAAACTACTACACCAAAAACTACTACACTACTATTTTCACAAAAAAAAACCTACTACACCAAAAAAAAACTACTACACCATGCAGGTTGCACAGCGCCAGGGAAGACAGCCAGACGTGCACACTATTCAATCTCCTAGACTGGAGTGAACATGGCACCCGCCCGGCCGTCCTTATATACATATAGTGACAATGTCCGGATCTCACAAGATCCAACAGCGGGATCTCACAGGCGCCGGAAAGATGCGCTCTGTGTTGCGCGCCGGTCTCCGGCGGCTGGTGGAAGGGATCAGCGCGTCCCGGCTGCGCGTCGTGACATCACGACGTCTGGTTGCCCGGCAACCAGAGACGCCGGGGGACGCCGCAGTCGGGCACAACCTCCGCCCTCCACCTCTTCACGTCCGGGTAATCCCGGAAGCCGGGACCAGCAGCGCAGCTCGGCTGCGCGTCCTGATGACCCGACGTCCGGTTGCTCAGCAACCAGGGACGCCGGGGGACGCCGCAGTCGGGCGCAGCCTCCGCCCTCCATTACTGTACGTCCGGGTAATCCCGGAAGACGGCAGGACCCGGCATTAGGGGGCATGACGCGGCGGCGTCGTTGCTTAGCAACGGACGCCGTCGCCTAGCAACGGACGCCATTGCCCCCTGGATTAGGGCTGCTATGCTAATTACCCGGCGCCCAGCCCACCATTGGACCAGGAGGTGGGCTGGTCTACCTTATATCCTGACCAGTTCCTATTTAAGGGCTTCTGTGTCTCACAAGCCCCGCCGGTGATAGCTCCTGTGACAGTGGTTTCCTGTCTGCTCTCTGTCCCGGCTCCAGGGAATTCTGGTTGAAGCATTCTTCTGGTCTGTACGTCCAGCACCTCCCTGGTATTCGTGAGTACCCCTTTGGGGCAGTTCTGTTCTCGTATTATCACCCGTCCTGGGGTTTAGCAATTGTTTTCTGACCTTGCCCAGCGGCTTGCTGGCAAGTACTTTTGTCCGGTCGCTGTTATCGGATTGCCTGGTCCACAGGTCGTGCTCCCGGCAGTTCTTTCTTTGTTTAGTGTTGTTCTTGTCCTGTTTGTAGTGTGCCTTTTTCGTGGTGTATTTTCTTCTGTGCATGCGACTCTGTCGCTGGTGGTTGGCGACTAGGTCGCTGGCGCTTAGCAGCATAGTTAGCTGGGCAAGTGGCCCTTTGTTAATTTTCAGTCAGGTCCCTTAGCTAGTTCTCCTCTTGGCTGTACCCTCGGGAGGTCCCGGTTCCTTGTCACACCATAACTCCTGGCTGCACCGGAGTCAGGGCGGGCTTAACTCGCCCTTTAAAACGTGGCAGCTACAGGCGAAGCCTAGTTCAGCAGGAACCGGTTACCTAACTGTGGGGGCCAACAGAGACAGAGTAGGGTCTCGCTGTGGCTGTTCTAAACAGCAGTCCCGGCTACGGGTTCACTCCCGACAAAACCATAACACTCTGAGTATGGGCTGGAAAACCCAAACAGGCTCATGAACGCGTTCGGATAGGGGGGTGTTCGGGGGTGTCTGGATCCCAGAATCAGGACGTGCTCATCTCTACTTTTAACCTCAATGTATGTGAGCATATTACAAGTAAAAAGTATTATTTATACTTTGCTCATTGGTGCGTTTCTTTCTTGTTTTTTGTGTGTGTGTGTGTATATATATATATACATATATATATATATATACATATATATATATACATATATATATGTATGTATATATATATATATATATATATATATATATATATATATATATAGAGAGAGAGAGAGAGAAAGATTCAGCCTGGCACTCCACCTTAGTTGCAGCAGCCACGGGTGCCTCCTGGATGATGAATGTAGGCTTTAGCTGGAAACAGACAGTGGCACTCCGCGAGATGAACTTAAAGTGATTTAATATATGTGTCCAACATTTCGACCGAGTAGATCACAGCTTCACACCGGCATTCTCAGGAGACGCTGGAAAGCCACACACGGACAGCCGAATACGCCAGGACTCTGGCATGCCCAACTAGTTTTGTCACCGGACGGACTTCTTCAGGGGGGTGTTATTGAGTATAAAAGTTACCTTGGTAATGCTAGAGACACACCCCCTGAAGAAGTCTGTCTGGTGACGAAACTATTTGGGCGGGCCAGAGTGCTGACGTATTCGGCTGTCCGTGTGTGGCTTTCCAGCGTCTGAGCGTGCCGGTGTGAAGCTGTGATCTACTCGGTGTTGGGCGCTGTCTCCAGCGGTGTCCGTCTCGAAGTATCCACCGTCCCTCCATGCTGATGTGCTGTTACATTGTGTTGCTGGCAAGCTGATTATCCCTTTCTTCGATATATGTGAGCTTTTATTTCCCAGTAAAGTTGTTACTTTTAAATACTCGCAAAGAGAAAAGAAAAAAAGTACTCTCTGTTTTTGGGGGCACGCTTTGAAATTAAAACTTAACGTTTATTTATAACTTCATTAAAATGAATTTAGACATGACAAGACAGACATACATAAAACATATACAAATTCCTGAGACTTCAATTAGCAGAGTTCTCCTGGTTAGTAGCTACCAGTCTCACACAATTTTTGAGGTACCACAGTATATGGAGTGGACCGCGAATATTTGTTTATATGGTAATATGATTTATTTTACACAAATATCACAATAGTTTTTTGCTTTTCAGGCCACTCAAAATTACATTTGACAAGAAGATTCTGCTAGGAATTATGCTTTATTATATAACCATTGACTGGTGTATGATTGAAGGGAGAATAGAAAGAGAAGAAAGAGAGAGAAGGAGAAAGAAGGGAAAGAAAAGGGGAAGAGGGGGAAAGAGAGAATTTTTAGTAGATAGATAGAGAGAGAGAGAGGAGAGAGGAAAGGAGGTGGGAGTACACCCCTGCAGTTTGTTTGTGATCACAGTGACTGCTGCTGATTGCTGCTGATTGCTCTATCTGCCTGGCTGAACCAGACTGTGCAATTGAGCGGGTCTTTCCGTGCGACAGTTATAGATGAGGGTATGAAATAGTTGGGCTGTTGAATCCCTCTCTGTTAGGGTGGGCGACTCCCTGGTTGGCAGGGCCCTTGCAGGGAAATCTACCCTCAATCAGTGAGGTTTTGGGCCCAGAAAGTGTATAGCTGTAAGAGACAAAATTATTGCCTTGTAGGGTGTCAGTGCACACTGCTTTCTCCCACTTGCTTTGCAGTATTGGTGGGAGAGATGAGCGGTGAACCCCACCTTTAAGTGCAATTTAGAAGATTCCCAGTTGCATAGAAAAAGTTGGAAAAAGTTGGAAAATAGATAAAGCAAAATAACTGGTGAGAGTTATGATAGATGGAATATGAGATATCAAAGGATCAAAAGAATTGTCCTTTAGTCACAGTATTATAGTATACATCTGTATATCAAATTTCCTTTTTCATAAATAAATCACTTTTGTTACAATAGTAAATAGTATTTCCAGTCACTTACTATATTCTTCTCTCTAAGAGAAAACAAATATAAATCTCATTCCTTAAATGTAGAAAAATGTCTGTAAGAAATCACTCTAAGTAATATTTCTAGTCTTAGACCAATCAACGCAGAAAAAAAGAGAAAAAAGAAAAGAGAAACAATGAAGCCCCTTTTCCTTAAAATGATTGTAGGCAAAAATCTGTAGGGTCGTATTTGCAATTGTATCTAATTGTTATTATGTGATCAGCCCCTTAATAGGTGTCTTACCACCACCCCGATAGCTGCCTGCTGCGGTCTAAGGAACAGTCAATCTGCTGCAGAAGAGAAGAGCTTTTTATTAAATCTGGACCTGATTGCAGTAATGGGGAGTCTGGTATCTCCTCAATAGCTCAAGGTGCAAAAGTAGTTGTGGGATAGACAGCTGTTTCGCGGAGGTCCCGCTTCCTCAGTATCCTGAGGAAGCGGGACCTCCGCAAAACAGCTGTCTATGCATGAGAGAAGGTGACCACAATAAGACTAATTTAAAAAATTAATCTAATAAACAATATATACACTTAACATCGGCACTCACCTTTCCTAGTTTTGGGGTGCCCTATGGATTGTGACCACATTGTTTAAACAGACATTGTAGGGGCTATGCACACACTAAATTAACTGATAATAAATAGTGGAGATTTGGTTCATGAATTGATCAATGCATTTAAGCCTGCAGCCCCTTTCACGGGACCCCACTTTTCTGCAGGTCCTAACACTATCGCTGAAAATGGCTACAATACACATAGCTAACACATCAATGTTTGATTCCAGGCATGCTATCTGGTCTGAAGCTCACAGCACACTTTGCTTTTATAGGTGAGCAGCTACCAACACACCTGTCACTAATCATCTAGGGAAATGGTTAACATAAGCTATGGAATCTTAGTTAAAGCAGGGTGCATGAGAGAATGTGACCACAATAAGACTAATTTAAAAAATTAATCTAATAATCAATATATACACTTAACATCGGCACTCACCTTTCCTAGTTTTGGGGTACCCTATGGCTTGTGACCACATTGTTTAAACAGACATTGTAGGGGCTCTGCACACACTAAATTAACTGATAATAAATAGTGGAGATTTGGTTCATGAATTGATCAATGCATTTAAGCCTGCAGCCCCCTTCACGGGACCCCACTTTTCTGCAGGTCCTAACACTATCGCTGAAAATGGCTACAATACACATAGCTAACACATTAATGTTTGATTCCAGGCATGCTATCTGGTTTGAAGCTCACAGCACACTTTGCTTTTATAGGTGAGCAGCTACCAACACACCTGTCACTAATCATCTAGGGAAATGGTTAACATAAGCTATGGAATCTTAGTTAAAGCAGGGTGCATGAGAGAATGTGACCACAATAAGACTAATTAAAAAAATTAATCTAATAAACAATATATACACTTAACATCGGCACTCACCTTTCCTAGTTTTGGGGTGCCCTATGGCTTGTGACCACATTGTTTAAACAGACATTCTAGGGGCTCTGCACACACTAAATTAACTGATAATAAATAGTGGAGATTTGGTTCATGAATTGATCAATGCATTTAAGCCTGCAGCCCCTTTCACGGGACCCCACTTTTCTGCAGGTCCTAACACTATCGCTGAAAATGGCTACAATACACATAGCTAACACATCAATGTTTGATTCCAGGCATGCTATCTGGTCTGAAGCTCACAGCACACTTTGCTTTTATAGGTCAGCAGCTACCAACACACCTGTCACTAATCATCTAGGGAAATGGTTAACATAAGCTATGGAATCTTAGTTAAAGCAGGGTGCATGAGAGAATGTGACCACAATAAGACTAATTTAAAAAATTAATCTAATAATCAATATACACTTAACATCGGCACTCACCTTTCCTAGTTTTGGGGTGCCCTATGGCTTGTGACCACATTGTTTAAACAGACATTGTAGGGGCTCTGCACACACTAAATTAACTGATAATAAATAGTGGAGATTTGGTTCATGAATTGATCAATGCATTTAAGCCTGCAGCCCCCTTCACGGGACCCCACTTTTCTGCAGGTCCTAACACTATCGCTGAAAATGGCTACAATACACATAGCTAACACATCAATGTTTGATTCCAGGCATGCTATCTGGTCTGAAGCTCACAGCACACTTTGCTTTTATAGGTGAGCAGCTACCAACACACCTGTCACTAATCATCTAGGGAAATGGTTAACATAAGCTATAGAATCTTAGTTAAAGCAGGGTGCATGAGAGAATGTGACCACAATAAGACTAATTAAAAAAAATAATCTAATAAACAATATATACACTTAACATCGGCACTCACCTTTCCTAGTTTTGGGGTGCCCTATGGCTTGTGACCACATTGTTTAAACAGACATTGTAGGGGCTCTGCACACACTAAATTAACTGATAATAAATAGTGGAGATTTGGTTCATGAATTGATCAATGCATTTAAGCCTGCAGCCCCCTTCACGGGACCCCACTTTTCTGCAGGTCCTAACACTATCGCTGAAAATGGCTACAATACACATAGCTAACACATCACTGTTTGATTCCAGGCATGCTATCTGGTCTGAAGCTCACAGCACACTTTGCTTTTATAGGTGAGAAGCTACCAACACACCTGTCACTAATCATCTAGGGAAATGGTTAACATAAGCTATGGAATCTTAGTTAAAGCAGGGTGCATGAGAGAATGTGACCACAATAAGACTAATTAAAAAAATTAATCTAATAAACAATATATACACTTAACATCGGCACTCACCTTTCCTAGTTTTGGGGTGCCCTATGGCTTGTGACCACATTGTTTAAACAGACATTGTAGGGGCTCTGCACACACTAAATTAACTGATAATAAATAGTGGAGATTTGGTTCATGAATTGATCAATGCATTTAAGCCTGCAGCCCCCTTCACGGGACCCCACTTTTCTGCAGGTCCTAACACTATCGCTGAAAATGGCTACAATACACATAGCTAACACATTAATGTTTGATTCCAGGCATGCTATCTGGTTTGAAGCTCACAGCACACTTTGCTTTTATAGGTGAGCAGCTACCAACACACCTGTCACTAATCATCTAGGGAAATGGTTAACATAAGCTATGGAATCTTAGTTAAAGCAGGGTGCATGAGAGAATGTGACCACAATAAGACTAATTTAAAAAATTATACTAATAATCAATATATACACTTAACATCGGCACTCACCTTTCCTAGTTTTGGGGTGCCCTATGGCTTGTGACCACATTGTTTAAACAGACATTGTAGGGGCTCTGCACACACTAAATTAACTGATAATAAATAGTGGAGATTTGGTTCATGAATTGATCAATGCATTTAAGCCTGCAGCCCCCTTCACGGGACCCCACTTTTCTGCAGGTCCTAACACTATCGCTGAAAATGGCTACAATACACATAGCTAACACATCAATGTTTGATTCCAGGCATGCTATCTGGTCTGAAGCTCACAGCACACTTTGCTTTTATAGGTGAGCAGCTACCAACACACCTGTCACTAATCATCTAGGGAAATGGTTAACATAAGCTATGGAATCTTAGTTAAAGCAGGGTGCATGAGAGAATGTGACCACAATAAGACTAATTTAAAAAATTAATCTAATAATCAATATATACACTTAACATCGGCACTCACCTTTCCTAGTTTTGGGGTGCCCTATGGCTTGTGACCACATTGTTTAAACAGACATTGTAGGGGCTCTGCACACACTAAATTAACTGATAATAAATAGTGGAGATTTGGTTCATGAATTGATCAATGCATTTAAGCCTGCAGCCCCTTCACGGGACCCCACTTTTCTGCAGGTCCTAACACTATCGCTGAAAATGGCTACAATACACATAGCTAACACATCAATGTTTGATTCCAGGCATGCTATCTGGTCTGAAGCTCACAGCACACTTTGCTTTTATAGGTGAGCAGCTACCAACACACCTGTCACTAATCATCTAGGGAAATGGTTAACATAAGCTATGGAATCTTAGTTAAAGCAGGGTGCATGAGAGAATGTGACCACAATAAGACTAATTAAAAAAATTAATCTAATAAACAATATATACACTTAACATCGGCACTCACCTTTCCTAGTTTTGGGGTGCCCTATGGCTTGTGACCACATTGTTTAAACAGACATTGTAGGGGCTCTGCACACACTAAATTAACTGATAATAAATAGTGGAGATTTGGTTCATGAATTGATCAATGCATTTAAGCCTGCAGCCCCCTTCACGGGACCCCACTTTTCTGCAGGTCCTAACACTATCGCTGAAAATGGCTACAATACACATAGCTAACACATCAATGTTTGATTCCAGGCATGCTATCTGGTCTGAAGCTCACAGCACACTTTGCTTTTATAGGTGAGAAGCTACCAACACACCTGTCACTAATCATCTAGGGAAATGGTTAACATAAGCTATGGAATCTTAGTTAAAGCAGGGTGCATGAGAGAATGTGACCACAATAAGACTAATTAAAAAAATTAATCTAATAAACAATATATACACTTAACATCGGCACTCACCTTTCCTAGTTTTGGGGTGCCCTATGGCTTGTGACCACATTGTTTAAACAGACATTGTAGGGGCTCTGCACACACTAAATTAACTGATAATAAATAGTGGAGATTTGGTTCATGAATTGATCAATGCATTTAAGCCTGCACCTGTCACTAATCATCTAGGGAAATGGTTAACAATTTAAAAAATTAATCTAATAAACAATATATACACTTAACAAAGTGTGCTGTGAGCTTCAGACCAGATAGCTTGCCTGGAATCAAACATTGATGTGTTAGCTATGTGTATTGTAGCCATTTTCAGCGATAGTGTTAGGACCTGCAGAAAAGTGGGGTCCCGTGAAGGGGGCTGCAGGCTTAAATGCATTGATCAATTCATGAACCAAATCTCCACTATTTATTATCAGTTAATTTAGTGTGTGCAGAGCCCCTACAATGTCTATATATATATATATATATATATATATATATATATATATATATATATATATACTGCATATATATATATATATAAATATATATATATATATAATTATGGAAGGAGGGCATCACCAATTCGCAGATAAAACTTCAATTTACTCAATCCATTAAAATATTGAACCTTAGATAGCCGTCAACGTTTCGGTCCGCATTTCAGACCTTCTTCAAGACAGACAATACAGCAGCAAGAGATCTTACTCCAACAGAGACATCTCTGTTGGGGTAAGATCTCTTGCTGCTGTATTGTCTGTCTCGAAGAAGTTCTGAAATGCGGACCGAAACGTTGACGGCTATCTAAGGTTCAATATTTTAATGTATTGAATAAATTGAAGTTTTATCTGCGAATTGGTGAGTGCCCTCCTTCCAAAATTCTATGTTGTGGTCTTGTGCCTTGGAGTGAGCACAACCTGGATGAACCAGCAAATTGTGTGTGGATTTCCTGTATATATATATATTCCACTTTCTCAACCCTGATAAAGATAGAAGAAATACCTCTTCATATTAGCACTTGATATTTACCTGCATATATTTCTATAATAAAATCTTTGACATTTTGTTTACTGATAATTTTTAGCTATATATCCTGCCAAATACTTGTTACGCTGCATTAATGTCATGAAAACATACATCCGTTTACACACCACATTGTGTCTGTAATGAATATATAATTCCATGTTTTTAATTAAAACATGACCGTTTATGAAATAGAAAAGCCTGGTACTTTTGTATTCTCTCTGTATTGTATATCTGTTGCTAGGATATTCTCCCTCTATATTGTTCACTAAGCAGCTACAGTATGTGTGTTGCATAGTTATCACTAGGGTTGTCTCTATATTGTATGGTGGTCATAAAAATGTCCTGTGTATAGTATAGCAGTCGCTAAGATGCTCTGTATTGTATGGCAGCCTCTATTTCACATGGGATGTTGCTATGGGCAACCAATCAGATTCCATTTCTTATTTTTTTAGCACGTTCTAACAACATACCATGTGAAATAGAGCTCCAATCTTAGTAAATGTCCCCTTATATTATAAATACTGTTGGCAGTAAAAGCTGGTGGTGGTTATGATTCCAAACATAAACATTGGGGATTAGTGTGCTTTGAGAGGTTTCGGTTTAGCCTAGGGCAGTCAGAAACCTCATTGATGCCCTGTTAGAGAAATGATTGACAAATGAAAGAAACATTTTATTATCTTATTCTTATTACCAATTACAATGAAGCAGCCAATTTCTTTTTCTACATCCTTTCTCTTATCTGCATCCCAATTCCTCTCAATGGTTATGGTTATCTATTGTAATTATCAAATCAAAATTGACAAGTGGAAGAAGGAAATATTCAACATGCAAATAAGGGCAGCACCCAAAATAGATTGAGTGGTTTACATACAGTGCGGAGCTTAAACATGAGGCATGCAGACATGTATATTATATATATAGGGATCACTGAAAGAAGTGGAACTTGGAGACTGGAGACACACATTTCGGGGTTAACATACCCTTTTTTCAAGATGAAAGAACCGTTCTCACACCTTGAAAAAGGGGTATGTTCACCCAGAAATGTCGGACATCTGTGATGTTTTGAATACAACAGCTTTGTTCATTACCGGTCTAGAAGTTCTGCTTCTTTCCATGATTGCTGTTTATGCATACTTGTTGAGGGCACTGGGGCAGGTGTGACCACTGTAGGAGTGCCGGACCAATTGTTCCATGTGTATATAATATATATATATATATATATACAGTGGTCGAAGTGGAAATTTTGAAGTGGGGGTATGGAAATTTTGAAGTGGGGGTATGGAAAAGTAAAGAGTGAATATAGTGCGCACCTTCGGACACCCCCCTGTCCATCAACGTCCCCTGCCAGACTGCCCCGTTGTACAGGGGTATTACAAAAGCACAATATGCGCTGCTGAGTGATCAGAGGCATCCTGAGGGGGAAAAAAAAGTTTTTTTTTTTATCTTCAGATTAAAGTGGCGGTATGGCATACCCCCATATACCGCCCCACTTCGACCACTGTATATATATATAAAAACAGCGAGTGATCGTACCACCTTGGGGTGAATTACTCGCACGGCACTTCCAGGATTTGTAGTGAAAATATAATCAATTTATTAGTGCAACGGTTTCGCAGGGTGAACCCCTTCTTCAGGCAGACTGCCTAATGCTGTCTGCCTGAAGAAGGGGTTCACCCCCCGAAACCATTGCAGTAATAAATGTATTCTTTTTTCACTACAAATCCTGTAAGTGCCGTGCGAGTAATTCCTTCCGGCGGCTGACAGTTCGCGATCCGACCGCCAGTCCCTGCAAGAATGAAGGGCACTCCATCTGTATATATGTATAACTCCTGCTGTACGAGTCTTCTTATACATAATAGTGGATGTGTGTGTGTATATGTATATATATATATATATATATACAGTGGCGTAAGTTCCTCCATGACGCCCGGAGGCAAGAAAAAAGTTGGTGCCCCCCCCCCCCGATATATAGCTAGCTAGAGAGAAAGAATGTCAGGGGGTGTCAGGAAAGTGAGGAAATGAGAGGGGAGAGTGAGATAGTGTCAGGGATAGATATATCAGGAATAGAGAGAGTGGTAAGAGAGAGGGAGGTCAGGTACAAAGAGAAAGGGGATGAGAGGGGAAGTCAAGCAGAGATAGTGGGTTCAGGCAGAGATTGGTGCCAGTGGGGTCAGGCAGAGAAAGGGATAGGGTGAGGTGGATCAGGCAGAGAGAGAGAGGTCAGGCAGAGGAAGAGAGAGGGGGTCAGGCAGAGGGGGGGGGTCAGGGAGAGAGAGAGAGGGGGGGTGTCAGGGAGAGAGAGAGGGGGGGTCAGGGAGAGAGAGAGGGGGGGGTCAGGGAGAGAGAGAGGGGGGGTCAGGGAGAGAGAGAGAGAGAGAGAGAGAGAGGGTCAGGCAGAGAAATGGAAGTGGTGGGTATGAGCCTGGTGCTGCTACAGCCCGGATGCAGGCCACGCACACAAAGCAGGGTCTGTGAGGTGACGGGAGGAATGAATGAAAGTGTGACAGGTACCTTCCCCATGTCCTGGGCTTGCTACGCTGCAGCTCCCCAGGACTTGCGCTGCTGCGGGACGGCTGACAGGAGTGTGTAGGGAGTCCTTGGCTGGCTGGCTGGCTGAGGCTTCCCCGCGGGTGGTGCGCTTCTGTGTATGAATCTGCCCTTCAATGGCAGCTGATGATGGGAGACTGGCCAGGCTGACTCCACGCGGGGCTGAGCCAGGTCGCGGCTGGGAGCTTGTTTGGTGGCGGAGCTGTACTTTTCTTCTGGGGGAGGGGGAGGGTAATCTTCCCCTTCTTTATCCCTGAGTGGCACCGGCGTCCCGCACTGGCTATGGAGTCTCCGGGCCGGCTCCTGTTGGCGCGCTGACAAGTGGGGTGGGGGGTGGGGGGTGGGGCGCTGCATACTGTACTGTCAGACAGCACCTATACAAATAAGCATGACATAGTAGGGGGGCAATGGAGTCAGTGCCCTCCCTGTAAGGTTGGCGCCCGGCGGCAGATGACTCCATTGCCTCCGGGAGTTCCGCCACTGTATATATATGTCTAGTGTCCGAGAGTCTCCGAAACACTGCCTTCCGCTGGCAGTGAAACTACATCTCTCTCTCACACATGCACAAACACAGAAGGTAGCAGACTAGCTTCCGAAGCTACTAGTATATATTTATATTTGCAAAGTTAATATTTTTCACAGTTCCGTTTGTGGACTGTAACTTTGTTTATATATTTTTCTCACAAATTGATTCACTCTTCTCTCATTTACAGTAAATAATGCACAATAAAATTACCCATAGGCTTTCTACCTTAAGACATCTTGATTAGGCAGTTTTCCTTTATTACGATAGTTGTGCTTGAAGTCATTTTATGTGCACAAAACTTTCCCACTTGTTTTTCTCTTTTAAACATGTATTGACGTTTTCTTTTGCTTCGTATTGACTCATGTTTGTAATCAATTCCTGCAGGTAATTCTCTTCCAAACTGACATAGACTTAAATTGTTTTTCTGTTGCTTATCTATTTTGTTGCTAAACCAGACCAATAAGTAGAGAGTACCTTTATTTACATCATTGTTTTTTGTCTTGGTTTTCATACCCCAAAGTAATACAGTAAATAAATGATGTTCACCAGACAAATCAAGCACCCGCTATTGCAGTTCTGAGACTTCAGCTCATACTCCCCAGTCATAGAGGGGAAAAGGCTGCAACATCATCTATCAGTGTTCTTGGTAAAACTAAAACCAATGGACAGCTGCGCTCAAAACACTGCATATAAGAATATTATGCAATCATGGGATGTCAAAGTAAAAAATTACAATTGATTAAATATGGATAATACTCAATAAAAACAACTACCGGATGTTGTGGTGGACTATAAAAGCTATATACATCTGCAGGCAGGTTTTGTCTATATCATCTCTGGGTGATGGTCTTGGACTTCCCCTTAACTGACAATACTATAATATCACAATATGTAAAATGATCACATAGCAATTTGAAGCATGCTGCTAGAAGATAGGTGAATTATTTATTTATTAACAATTATTTATGTAGCACTTACATATTCCGCAGCGCTTTACAGAGAATATGTGAACAGTCACATCAGTCCCTGCCCCAGTGGAGCTTACAATCTATATTTCCTACCACATGTACATGCAAACACATTAACTCATGGGTTCATTTTGTTGGAAGCTAATTAACCTACCAGTATATTTTTGGATTGTGGGAGGAAACCGAAGTACCCGGAGGAAACCCACGCAAGTACGGGGAGAATATACAAACTCCGCACAGTTAGGGCCATGGTAGGAATCTATCCCATGACCTCAGTGCGGTGAGGCAGTAATGCTAACCATTACACCATCCGTGCTGCCCATTTACCAGTGAATCTGGCAAATGGTTTACTAACAGGTTTCTCTTTCATCTTTGCAATAGTCCCCAAGAAACATACAGTAGACTGGATCATAGTCCCCACAATTGCCCTTACGCTCTCGATATATGGGATAGTCCCTTCATTTTTCAGAATGGGTGTGGTTTAAAAGATCAACAATGAATAGATTGACAGTCTATATGTTGACACACTATGGTCAACATGCATTAGGCAACCGTGGTGAACGGTGGACATGGTCAATGATAACGCACCATCCAATCAGCTCAAGTTACAGCAAGGCTGGCCAAACCAGTCCTTAAGATCTACCAATGGTCCATATTTCCAAATCACCTAGCTGGTGCACAGCTGTAGTCATTACTAACTGTCACATTTTCAAACCTGCTGCATTAACTCCTACTATACAGTAGGAGCAAGTTTCATCTTTGCTCCTTTGGCCATGGCTAGCCATGGCTATTCTATTGTTCTCAGCTGCAATACGTATTGTATTGCAGTTGAGAACAATAGATTAGCCATGGCTAGCCATGGCTAGCCCTGCCCAAAGGAGCAAAGATGAAACTTGCTCCTACTGTAGATACACAGGTTGCCTGACATACATGAACTGTTGGTAGCTCTTGTGGACAGGTTTGACCACCCCTGAGTTATAGCTAGGTTTGAAAAATGCTGATGCGTTGTCACCGGCCACTTTATCACTTCATAAGGCTTAATATATCTGCCCAAAAATGTATTAAACCATGGAAAACTTTTATCACCACAGGTGAGGGTTACTGTGTACCCCAAAAATGTTTGCGCATAAAGACGTTCATTCCTGGGTAGTTTACCTTTACCATTCTTCTGTCAGCGTCATCCCCTACTGTCAGCTTTCATTGTGCACAACACTCAACTTTAATCATCATGTGCAATCTGTCCTCAATGTGCATACTGAATGCAGACTGCAATCTTAGTGTTGTGCACAATGAAAGTAGACTGCAGGAGAGCATGACCTGACATAGGAGATGGGTGCAACACAAAGAGGAGCAGCCATGAGATGCAGGAGAAGGTAGGTGGTTGCTGACACACCAGGGAACTGGATGAAGGACCAACATTTGGCATGCTAAAGGTAAATGATCCGGGATTGGTGCAGAGAAGAGTGGTGGAGCAGAATGTAGATAACAGGTGTATGTGCAAGTGAGAATTACACACATCCTCTATTGATTGGTAATTTATGGATATCTCTTTCTGCTGATTTGAGGCATCAAAAATGATATTAAAGTTAATCATTGAACAGATGACTTTGTGCTGGATCAGATTGTTTATTATACCCTGATATAGAAGGGGTGTGGGTCAGCTCACAGACAATGTTTAGGTCGACATGGTCAACGTGACAAAAACATAGAAAAGGTGGAAACAAGTTTTTCACTTTTTTTGGTGTCCATGTTGACACCTGACACCACATAGACCCCAAATAGTGTACCACATACCCTCGCCAATTGGAGTCTTTGTGAATGGTAAAGTATGAAAAAGTCCAGAAAAAAAAGTGTGTGTGGGGATCACGAAAAACTCATGATGATCTTTTTCCATGTGTTGACGATCGATGTGTTAATCTTTTGCTTGTATTGAACTTTAGTAAATGGCAACCTTTTACATGTCAACCTTTTGTCAATGTCAATTTTGTGCGTGTCCACCTATTGACTGTCAACCTATACATGTCTGTCAGCCATCCAGATACCATACAGAAATACTGGGATTTATATTTTTCTTTACTTAACATGCAAAAAAAGCTAATCTCTGCAGGTTCTATGTAACAGGCCATTCATTATCAGGTATCCGATTGAGCGGCGGAACACTTCTCAGACTCCAACAACTTTTTTCAGAGCTTTCCTACAAAAAACTAATTCCATTTTCACATGGCATTTGTTCCTAGGAAGGAGGTCAGGGGTTACAATGAGGGATCTGAGTGGATCTCTTCCCCTTTCATTTTCAAGATAAAAAGTTGAAAAAAATGAGCCATGGAGAATATGGATTTTGGAGGTGAAATGGGAGAGAACAGATAGAGATCAGTGGAAAAAAAGATTTACTTGTTGTGTATCATCTGCATAGAGGGGGTTTCAAAGGACGAATACACTGGTAAGAAGTAGTTAAAATGGAGAGTAAGAGGAGGCCAAGAACAGAGGCTTGGAGGACCACGACCGGAAGAGAGGAAGAGGTTGGTGAGAAGAACTGGTTGGATAAGTAGCATGTAAACTAGGATAGAACAGAGACCGCGCAATCACATCGGACCAGCTGTCAATCACATGCGATTTGTATGCTTTTCATGTGATTTTTTGCAGCAATCACATGAAAAGCAACCAAACGGCATGTGAATCGCCCAAGTGTAAGGACTCCATTAGATTGAGTTACAGTAGGTGTGTTCAAACTAAATTTCAGTCTAAAAATAAGTCAGCCAGTATTTACCATGCACAGAAACAAAATAATTCACCCAAATCTAACTCTCTGTGCACATGTTACATCTGCCCCACCTGTAGTGCAGTGTGCTTTTACCCATTAGAGAAAGATTTTGCTTTTGCAATCCGTGCTGAATCAGGCCCAGAATGCTGAAAGCCATTTACCATATGGAAGGTGGGAAGAGGTGAAGTGAGACCGCTGGAGGGGCATGATTTTTTTTAATTGGTTCCTATCAACGGGTGTGTAAGGGCCCAAATCATACTTGCCTACTTTTGAAAACTAGTTTCAGGGAGATTATAGTTATTAATAGAATTTTGCAAAACACCCCATTGAGGGAAGGGCATGTCATGCTCCACCCAAAGGGCGTGTCTAGTTCCATATATGGAGAGATTGTGAATGTGGCACCTAGAAACGTGCATTTGTACTGCTACATCTGAGAGGAATCTAATAAAATGACTTACTGTATATACAAATGTAGATGAGTCCCAAAGCAGTTAGTAAGAGCTACTATACTTGGTAAAGTGCTGTGAAATGGTGCTGATGATTCAATGTAAATGTATATGTCTCATTCTTTTTTCCCCAAAAATGTAACTGTGTAATGTGGGCTAGGTGAAATGAGGGAGATTGCTAGACTAATGAGGGAGAGAGGGAGATTGCACCTATTTCAGGGAGTCTCCTGCAGAATGCAGGAGGGTAGGCAACTATGGCCCAAATTCATAGCTTTGCCCAGGGCTTACAATGCTGTTACAATTGGCAGGGCCGCCGAGAGGTATGCTGGGCCCCGGTAAAATTTGGGGTTGTAGCCTAATTGCGTGAGGCATGGCCACCTTAGAGGGGGGTGAAAAAACACTATAAAGTCGAGGGGAGGGGGGGTTTGTTATTGTCTCCCCCTCCCCTCAGCAGCAGCAGCACACCCACAGTATGTGCTGTGCTGAGAGAAGGCTCTGCATGAGCTCTCACGCTGTCAATGAGACGCTCATGCTGAGCCTGCTGTCAGCACAGCACATGCTGTACATGTGTGCTGCTGCCGCCCAGGAGGGACGGAGGGATCGGAGCAGGGCCCCCGACGGGCCCCTCCAGCAACCCAGGGCCTGGGTAAAGAGTGAAATCCAACTCTATGCAAGGCTTGTGAAAATATTACAGCCCTACGATTAGCTACAAATTCATTCACAACTCACTTACCATGGAATGATTTTTCCATAGCCCCGCACTTTCCCAGCCAGTGCAATAGGCAGATCGAGGTGAGAGGTGATGTCACACATCCTGCCTCCAAACGCCTGGGCATGCCTGCTGTTTCCCCTGACAATCCTGATAGCTGGTTATCATCTACAAATCAGTTCCCTGTCAGTCTACATATGGCCAGTGATAAAATAAGTAGCAGGATTTTATCTTAGGGTGATCATGCTCATGTATACTATGAGCGTACGAATGCGCACTAGATTGATGTGCCACAGGCTAGAAAGTGGGGCCTGCCCTTCATGGCACCTCTTCTACCTGTGCGTACAGCAATTAGTGGGTGTTTGGAGCCAGTGGCGGAACTCCCGGAGGCAATGGAGTCATCTGCCGCCGGGCGCCAGCCTTAGGGGGGACACTGGTCTGGCTCCATTGCCTCCTGATGTTCCAAGCCAGCAGGTCTGGAGGCCCCCGGCCCCTAGCGAACCAATAAATTGTATGCTGCAGCTGCGCTGGGTCCCCGCACATTAGATATGCACGAGCGGTGACCCAGGCAGCAGTGAGAGGGTCCCCTCCCCTTCAATATCGCCGGGGACCCAGGCCGGAAGTTGTACTTCCCTGGCTGCCGCTGGCTTCCTCCAGGGCTGTGTGGGGATGATGCGGTTGTCACTTGGGGAGCCAGCGCTGGCAGAGCGGGGAGCGCCTGGTCGGAATGCTGCTAAGCCCACAGGCATCGCAGGAGCTGCCTGCTTAAGCAGCAGAGACAGTCCTGCGCCTCATTCACAGCTTAAGCACCTTCTCATTGTGGAACAGTGTGTTCCCAATGCTTAAAAATAACACTTACAGCCTGTCCCCTTAGCTGACAGCTCGACTGAGCTTCACTGAGCTTCACTTTGGAAACAGCCGCCGCGGAGCTAAGGTGTGTAGCTCTCCTGAGATTTGCTGTGTGTCGGGAGTCTGAAGTTCTGAACCAGCCAGCCCAGCACTGTGTGCAGTGCATCCCTTCCCCGTGCTAAGTATGTCCTCCCTGCAGCTGCAGCATGAATCCACTCACTGCAGAGTGAAACCATACTGTAACTACTATGCCCTGCAGCATAATCCTGTCTCCCCCTGCAGCGTAATCATGTCTCCCCCTGCAGTGCAACCCTCCTCCCTCACACCAAAACCCTTCAACACCCTGCAGTCATGCCGTCCTTCCCACTGCAGTCTCAATCCCCCTCCCCTGTAACCCGAATCCTATTAGCCCTGGGGTACTCTGCAGCCCTGCTCCACCCTTTCCCCTGCATAACCAAACTGTTCTACCCCATGCAGAGTTCCCTTTATGCAAACTGAATTCCCCTGCAGCCCCAAAACCCCCCCCCCCCTTCCTTCCTTCTTTCTGTACCCAGACTTTCTCCTACCCGAACATGTGCTACTGTATCTGCACCATGAAGAGTGATCAACATGAGACAGACAGTGCTGGGACAGCTACTCCCCAGTCTTGTGGTAAGTCCAACTTGCATATAAATACAGCATGTGTGTGTACATACAGATGACTGTATTTACAAAGGTTGCAAATATATATATATATATATATATATATATATATATATATATCTATAGATCTATCTATAGATATATAGCTATCTATAGATAGCTATAGATCTATATCTATATCTATATATATATATATATATATATATATATATATATATATATATACAGCATGTAGACCGGCACTCAGTATTCTGCAGACCCCTTTTCCTTAGGGGGTTAGACAAGTGCCGAGGTGCCTTCCCAAGAAATGAATATGCAGTGGGGTGTTCCCTATCCAGGAACCAGGCGGCACTCAGCGGACTTCACAAAAGGTGCAAGAAGTGTTTGGTTCCTGGATAGGGAACACCCCACTGCATATATATATATATATATATATATATATATATATATATATATATATATATATATATATATATATATATATATATATATATATATAGTAGAGAGAGAGAGCTGTTTAGCAGTCCATTGTATTTTTTTTTTACATTTGGTAGTAAATGTTTGCAATGTTGTCAATGTTTGCACATTTTTTTCCCTGTGGGTATATAATTGGTGTGCTTTTTATTTTTTAACCATCCACCTGTGCCCCCTTTTCGCCACCCATCTGCCTGTGCCCCCTTCCCCTCCACATATCCACCTGTGCCCCCTTCCACTCCACCTCCTTGCTCTCCACCTGTGCCCCCTTCCCCTCCACATATCCACCTGTGCCCCCTTTGTCTCCACCCTTTAAAATTTTTGTATGGGGCCCACAAAGTTCCGAGTCATGCCCCTGCCACTAGGGCAGCAGAGAGCAAGGAGCCAGGGGGGGGGGGGGGTGGTTATATCTGTGAGTGTAGGGCAACAAATTGATTAATGCCGGCTCAGTGCATCATACAGTATTTAATAAAGTGTGTGTGTGTGTTGGGGGGGGCACAAACAAAAATCTTGCCTCCGGGCGCCTGGGACAAACTTACGCCACTGTTTGGAGCGAAGGGTGTGAAGGAGCATTTTAGGTTTAAAAAGGCCCCATGTGATAGCCATGGTTATGGTATAACTCACCGACAATCGGGATTCCGATGATCATTTTCCAACATCGGAACCCCGACTATCAGAAACCTGAAAAGGGGGCGAGTGCATTCAAGCCCCTTGTGGGCTCGGTGGCACCAGATGGGCATACCCCAACTGTAATGTGATCACCTGTGCCATTCACAGAGCGCAAAACTTATAAAATATAAAGCATATTGCCAATATATTTACAAATAAAGGGGGTTTTTGTCAAAGTTTACATAGTATTTTCATTGGATATTATTGTGGGATTTAGTATTGTTTTCAGTTAAGTTTGCCAAAGATATAACCTGCAGTCAACTAAACCATCTGCATCTCTTCACTCTATGATTAGACACCATTCATTTGTATCACATTGTGAAAATATTGTACAGTGTAACTTATAAATATAACTAGAGATGATCACATCACATTGTATGCACTTTTCTGATTACTGCACTTATGCTAGTGAAGGCTGCCCTCTGGTGAGCACTGGAAGTATCTACAGCATCTTACTGTATGCATGGACTGAGGGTCACACTGTGGGCATTATTCTGCTCGGAGCGGCCAAACGTGCGTACGTACGCCATTACCGCACGCTAGCCGTACGCGGCCGTTAGGGTTAAGTCCACCCACAAATCAGCCGCTTACGTACGGGCAAAAATAACGTAGAAGGGGAGTGCCGTACAAATGAGCGTACGGCAACGTACGCGGCCGGCCCAGCCCTTACACTCCGACAACTGGCGTACAACTGAGCGTACGGCGCCGTCTACGGCCGTCTTTCCTCCGTCTCCCCACCGACTTCTTGCGGAGATCTGAGCGTACGCCAGTTTGCACGGACGGGTCCCTATTGTTTTCAATGGAAAACTCAGCTTATGTCACCGCTCGTGAGAGTGAGCGTACGTCCGTGCACGCTGGCATACCCTTCACATATATGGACCTGCAAATCTTGCCTTTCAACTACAATTCTGACAATTGATTAATTAATCTATTTGTTATTCAATTATTGTTTTCTATTAACTCAATTGTCTACCTTAATAAAGACCTAATAAAACTACATTTGAACCCACATTACATGTATATTTGTGATGTTCTAATGTGGCATTTTAATCACTATCTATGTGTCCCCATATTGCTGTTATTTTTACATCAAGTAATGTTGGTGTTTCTGTATATGTACTAAATTATGTCCATAATTACTTTGTCCACAATGTGTAACATGTATACCTACCCTGATGTTATGTGTGATGTTGTAATCGAACAACATTAAAAATTCATGCATTTTTACTATGTGTTATTTTATTCAAAAACACACACATTCACACATCAATCATTACCCCTCACCTCAAATTACAAGTATAACTTACAGTACACATCTGTATGTACCTACCCTTACAAGCCCTCTAACATATTTCTGATTAAAAACAAAGGCAATTTCGAACTGTACATAAACGTTTATTTGGCACAAAAATAATAAGGGGGGGGGGGGGGGGGATAAAAAAAAATTAAATTCGGGCCTCCAGAAGGCCAAACAGGATCTGGAGGTACAGGAGGGTGAGGACAATCTCCCGCATTAGGGCTGCCACCTCCTCCTGCTGCTGTCCAGTGTCTGTAGGGAAGGGATAAAAATAAAAAATTAATATATAACATACACAAATGTTTGTTGTATTTGTACCTAAAAATAAGTTGAGAGTTATGTGTGAAGGCCACATACATTTTTAAACTACATTGAAGATGGGTCTGCTGTAAACACAGTACTACAAAATAATATACTTAATTAACTGCAGGGGATATATATATATATATATATATATATAGATATATATATATATCTATATATATATATATATATATATAGATTTATATATATATCTATATATATATATATACACACACACACACCACATGAAAAGCCTGTGTTTGTCCCTCTGCCCCTTACTCTGGTGGAGACCTCACAGTCCTAGTGCTGCCTCTGATTAAAATCCCTCCCATGACTAAGCTGCTGCTGCTGTTCTCCATGGACCTGAGAAGCATGTAATGAGCTCCACCAATCAGAGCTCAGCACAAACTTCTCAGCCTCTGTCCTCTGGTGCAAAGTGTCATGGGACTTAGTCAACTCCCAGAAATGCACTGCACACTTGTGCAATCAGTGTGCCTTGGCTCCCGATGCTCAGCACCATAAATCATTGTCACATTGGCAGATAGGTGAAGCTGCAGCACTACCCCACCCATGCACAAAACATTTAGCTAAAAAAGAAAAAAAACAACTTACACATTTTTTTGGTCAAAAATACATGACAACCACAGGGGGCCCCTAGCTAGAGGGGGGCCCAGGGGCACTGACCCCTTGTGCCTCCATTATAATCCGGCCCTGTGTTGCACATCATGCTGGGAACTGGAGTTACCCAACACCTGGAGCCACATAACTACCACACCACTAATGTCGGATATCTCATTGGATGTACTGTTATGTCAATTATTCAAGGGGTGAGGCATGGCCACACTCAAAAAAACCACCAAGGGGACCCTTGTTCCTGGAGAAGGACAGGACACACCTCATGGTCGCCCTGCAGTGATATGTTGCAACTAATGTTGATGTTGGATACACATATGTGGTTGTTGTGATTGTTGATGTGTAGAAATGTGTAGGTAAACATTAGACAAATTATTTACTTACGGCTACTTGAGCCATCCTCGTCACCGCTGGTTGGCTGTGCGGTGGTTGGGGGGGTCTGGAGCAACAACAATGATGGTCCCGGAGTCTGGACCACGGTAGTGGCTGTTACTGGGGAGTGGAGAGGTTTGGGGGTGGGTGGTGGAGAGGTATAGGGGGGTTGGAAATGGGGTGGGGAGGGGGGGGGGTGGGGGTTGGGGGTGGGTGGTGGGGGTGGGGGTTGTGGAGGGGGAAGGGGATGGGGAAATTGTGTGGGTCCAAACAGCACCCTGTGTCTCTTCCTCTTCCTCCTCCTCCTCTTCCTCCTCCTCCTCTTTCTTCTCCTCCTCTTCCTCTTCCTCCTCCTCCTCTTCCTCCTCCTCCTCTTTCTTCTCCTCCTCTTCCTCTTCCTCCTCCTCCTCTTCCTCCTCCTCCTCCTCTTCCTCCTCCTCCTCTTCCTCTTCCTCTTCCTCCTCCTCTGGCTGCTCTGGGGCTGCCTGGTCCCGGCGTGCCTGCTCCCGGGCTTCTCTGGCGGCTCTTGCCCGTGCTGCAATGTTCATGTTGATGGCATAGAAATCGAAGATTGGGATTCATAAAAAAGGGGGAAAGAAAAATTCACATTAGTCATGCTCATAACCTTCCAAATGATCATTGCTGTGATATTTCAGACATTTATCATGCTAACTATTTGATATCCTACACCAAAAAACTGAGCAACTACTTAAACCCCCCCTATACCCCCCATATACACCCATATACACCCATATACACCCCCCTATACCCCCCATATACACCCCATATACACCCATATACACCCCCCTTTACCCCCCATATACACCCCATATACACCCATATACACCCCCCTATACCCCCCATATACACCCCATATACACCCATATACACCCATATACACCCCCCTATACCCCCCATATACACCCCATATACACCCCCCTATACCCCCCATATACACCCCATATACACCCATATACACCCATATACACCCCCCTATACCCCCCATATACACCCATATACACCCCCCTATACCCCCCATATACACCCCATATACACCCCCATACTCAGCAACCTATTTTTAAAAAGTACACACAACATTGCTAAAAAACGCAGACATACTAGTAATCAAAACTTACATCGGGCAATATGGCGGCGAAGGCTGCACAGTAGAACGGGCTGCCGCCGGCGCAGGTCTGACCAGCGCCGCTCAACCTGCCCCAGGCTTCTGCGGACGCCGGTCGTGGAAAATATCAGGCGGCGGGCAGCATTATACGCCCGCCGCTTGTCCGCATTAGAAACATATGGGCCCCTGGGCCCCAGGTGACGGTCCATGACGTGGACCAGGGCCAACAGCTCAGAGTTCGAGAATGGCCTAGCTCTGTTTGCTGTCATGGTGGCAATGGCGCAGTTATTAATTGCAGGTACATATATCACTTTTGGTGCTTGCTGATTGGTTGAAAAAATTGTTTGTTTGGTATTAACTTTATTAATCCCTCTTACATTAACAAACTGGATGCGAATAGAAACTTACGCGGACCGTTCCGATATACACACCACAACCAACAGCATGCATTCAATGTATAGAGAGAAACTGTATATATACAGTGTGCGGAAAATAATACACGCACCCCGTCTACTCATAACTACGCTGCTTAAAGGGGGCTCAATACACCGATTGCCATGAAGAGAAAAGTACTGTATATATAGTATGCGGAAATTAATACACGCAACCGTCTACTTAGAACTACGCTGCTTAAAGGGCCACAATGCAACATGTTGCTGTATGACAATTGCATAGACATTACATATGCAAGGCAAGCATTATAACGTGATGTTTTGAAATGTGACTCACAAAGCATACACGAACTCCAACAGATACCAGCTGACAACACTCATCATTGGAATGACAGGTGCACACATTTCACGATGTAGCCCACAATGCTCCACAACCTGTGTATATACATATACGGGTGATTGATCAGGTGCATTGAGACCTGCGTAATTTAAGCGGCAATTATCGGCGGGAAATATCGGCGTAAATTTGCATCTACCTTGCGGGGAAAAATATACGCCCCCTTGTTCGTGGCGGGAGATTAACATATAAATATTCAGTCAGATGCAGCCCACAATTGCTGCAAACATGTCTGACTCTGACGATTCAGCAGCAGAGGACGCTCTGCAGAGAGCACAAGCAGAATCCGTGCTTGAAGCATTACAGAAGAGGGAAGAGGAGCGGAGAAGGAGGGCCCAAGAGAGGAGTCGCCTGCAAGATCAAGCGGGCCCCTCAGTAACAGGCCCTGGTGAACCTCCACCAGCTCCACAAGGGCCAAGCAACCAGCCAGAACAAGAGGTTGCATCTCTCCAAACAGGTGTGACCCAGCAGGTGCATGGTGAGAGAACTGGGGCCACCAGAAAACGTGCTGCAACATCTAGGGTGATGACTGAGCAGGATACCACCACCAGAAGGAGAAACCCTGCATTTGTAGAGGCCGAAATGCGAATTCTAGTGCCCAGGGCACGCGAATGGATTGAATTGGCAACCAGGAAGCCGGGTGCCAGTGCAAGGAGAAACCTTTGGGACAAGATCACAGAGGAAGTGAACCAGGTGTCACCAGTGGTCAGAACTTGGGACGCGGTGAAGAAAAGGTTAGTGTGTTTGTCAGGTCAATTTTTCAGCAGTCTCCAGCAGGAACTGAGGCCCTTATTCTAGTTCACTCTTTCTGCCCAAATATTTCTTAGATGGACAAAACCATGTGCACTGCAGGTGAGGCAGGTGTTACTTGTGCAGAGATAATCAGATTTGGGTGGGGTTTTACACCTGCCTCACCTGCAGTGCACATGGTTTTGTCCATCAAAGAAATATTTGGCCACACATGGCAAAAAAACATAAGATCACCCACACTAGGAAATGTCACGTAGCTAGGGGTACCACATAGTCCCTTTAATTCCGGACACATATTAATTACACAGGTTCTGTGGCTGGCTGACTTCAAGACTCCACTTCACCTAATTTTAAACTGCCACAGAACCTGTGTAAGTAACATGTGTCCGGAATTAAAGGGACTAGGTGGTAACCCTACACGTAGCACAGTGGTGCACATATCTCATGGTGATATTTGTATTTTTAAACTTGTAGGTGGACTGACTTCAAAAGTGCCCTGAAGAGGAAGATGACTGACTGGTACAACCACAGCATGTCCACCGGGAGCGGTCCTATGCCTGACCATTTGGAGTATACCCCCCTGGAGCTGGACTCCTGTGACGTCATCGATGTGGGGGAGATCAGGGGGATCTCCAATATGGACAGTGAGCTCCCGGCGGAGGTCTTTGCTGCTGCTTTTGATGGTAAGTCACAGTAATGCATTGTATTTAGAAAGATATTTTTTATTGCGTATGTGATGGTGACATTGTTTTCAATTCTTATCCTAGCAGAAGCAGAAAGTCAGGATGTACCGGCAGCATCTTCCTCTGCAGAGCCACAGGTGGAGCAGGTGGTCCAGTCTCCACCAAGACGTCGCCCCCAGCCCCAGCCACAGGAGACATTGAGTGAGAGCCTGTTGGTGACGCTGGACAGGATCGAGCAGCAAGGGGTGGATGCTGCGATCCGTCAGCAGCAGGTGGCGGATTTTCTGGCGGAGTGGAAGGCCACAAACCAGCTGCAGGTTGAGGCGTTGAACCGCATTAATGAAACTCTGGCGGCTGGCATGCTAAGCATTGGCCAACACCTCAGCCGCCAGAATGAACTTATTGCGGAGCAGCTGTCCACCGCCAGGTCCCTAAGGGACAATCCCCCATCTGCTGCCCCACCCCAAGCTGCTCCCCAACCTTCCACCTCGGCTGACCCTCCTGTGTCGACTAGGGGAAGACGCCGAAAGCCAGCTGAGCCAAAGGCCCCTGTCCCCAAGGCCCCATCTAAAAGGGGCAAAAAAGGGCCCAAATGAGACCTGGTTCACTTCCTCTGTGGTTGGAGGCCAAAGGTTTAAATTGCACTGGACATCCGCTTCCTGAGTTGCCCATCGATCCATTTGCGTGCCATGGGCATGAAAGTTCGTATTTTGACCTCTACAAATGCAGGATATTTTTTTTTGGTGGTGTGTATCTTGCTTAGTATTCACCCTGGTTGTTGCAGTACGTATTCTGGTGTCCCCATTTCTTTCACCATTGCATTTGCAGGGTAACACATGTTTGGAGATATGCAACTAGGGATGCCAATCCCGGGGCATTTTTTCAATCCCGGGATTCGGGATTGAAAAATGCTCAATCCCGGGATTCCCGGGATCCCGGGATTGGCTTCCCTAATAATAAAAAACACCCTGGCCGCCCGAGCGCTGGGTGGGTGGGCGGGTGTCAGGGACCGCTGGGTGGGTGGGCGGGTGGTTGTCAGGGACCGCTGGGTGGGTGGGCGGGTGGTTGTCAGGGACCGCTGGGTGGGTGGGGGGGGGTGGGTGGTTGTCAGGGACCGCTGGGTGGGTGGTTGGTAGGGAGTGCTGGGTGCCCGTGAGCGCTGGGTGGACGGGCGGGTGGCCGGCCGTGAGTGCTGGGTGGGAGGGCGGGTGGCCGGCCGTGAGTGCTGGGTGGGAGGGCGGGTGGCCGGCCGTCAGCGCTGGGTGGGAGGGCGGGTGGCCGGCCGTCAGCGCTGGGTGGGTGGCCGGCCGGCCGTCAGCGCTGGGCGGGCAGCCGTGGATGTGCGGCTGTGCCGTGTGCCCTGCGCAGCGTGACCTCGCAGCGTGACCTCGTCACGCTGCGCACTGCGGGGTATGGGGAAGCCGGGCAGCGTCTGAGTGCTCAGACGCTGCCCGGCATTAAACTGCGCATGCGCAGTTTAATCCCGAAATCCCGGGATTGGAAATTCCAATCCCGGGATTGAAATCCCGGCGTTTAGGAGGCCAAATCCCGGGATCCCGCCGATCCCGATCCCGGGATTGGCCACCCTATATGCAACCTCTTGTTCTGGCTGTTTTATTATTTGTGTGTCTATTTTATTTGTTTATTTGATTTCTCACATTAAAGTGTCAAGCTGTGATGCTGAACAGCAAATAAATTTATTTTACAAATTAAATCTAAATTGTGGTATGTGTAATTTCTTGTGTGAAACAAATACTAGATTTATGTGTACTTACTGACCAGGGTATTTTTGAACATTTGTTGAAGTGTGGTGGAAGTTTCCCATGTGTAACCCTCTCCATGGCCATTCCCATGTTCCTATCCAACTTTTCCCTGCTAATTAGTTTGTGTCAGCACATGTGCAGAGCAACTTAATAGGTGAGAAAGCAGTTTGTGTGCAGGTGAGGTAGCTCCTACAGTAGTAGGTAAAAGCAGGTCCAGAACAATGCTTTCCTCATGGAGTGGGTGAGGCAGACAAACAAGGGTGAAAAGGTAAATTTCTGTAGGAATGCATATGTGTCCTCCCTAAAAAAAGATGTGTGAATGGGCCAAACATGATAAATTAGCTTGTGAACAAACATGCATAACTTTTAAAATATATATGATTTGACAGTGTCATAAGCAGATGTAGGAATCCTTTGTTAGAGAGATGAGAGTGCAATAATGTGATTGGTGGCATCTTACATCCAGAGTGTAGTGAAATCCAAATCATAGCAGATGAGATAGTGGTACAGGTCATAATTTTGGGTACTATACAAAGATTGTGTGGAAAATAGTGGTCATGGGCTTCAAACATTGCTGAAACATCCTTTGTAGGTGTTAGATGTGGTTTATGTTATTGTATCCTAAATACAAAACCTATGTTAGTATTAGAGTGAACACGTTGACACATGTCGACTTGTGTAGATTGAGTGTGCTACTGCGTAAAGTCTATGAAAGCAGGTAGTGAATGTGTCTGTTTAGCAAATACCTACCTTAGCGTATAAAAAGATTCTTACCTTAAATTAAACAAACCTTTAAATGTGGCGAAGTATAAAAACATAAGCTTCCAATGTGTTTGCGTGCTGCATGTGTGGCTTGCAGGCAGTGAAATCATGGTTTGGAGTTAATAGACTGCAGCATTGCTTATTACATTCAGGTGTATGTGTTTGAGTAGTAATCAGCGTTAATTAGCCAACTCAGGCGCACGCTGGCATGCGGTATCTGTAGGGGTGGTTTTAGCTGGCGGTTGGCGGCCGCCTGTTTGGTGTCCGAAACGAACGGTGCCTTAGTCGATCGTGCGGTAGTAGCACCGCTCATTTTTGGTGCACACCCCCGTGTACGCCCATATTTACGCCCATTTTCCCTCATTATTTCGGCCGCTCCCATCAACACGCCCCTATGCCGCCCCATTACCCGTACGCTCGCGTACAGGTTTTTTCGCACGTTGAGACACCGGCCGTAAGCGTTGTGGAGTGTTCGCGCCGGCGCATTAGCGTATCTGCACATGCGCAGATCGTAAAAAACCCCGGGACGTACGCGTACGGCCCGGACGCTCCAACCAGAATAAGGCCCTGTGAAACAGTAATATGTTGCTGCTCCATTTCAGGTACTATAAATACATATTCATGGCTTACACTCCATATCAGATATACTGTGTCTAGACCTCTAGAGGGGCCAGATGTATCAAGCTTCAAAAGTGATAAAATGGGAGAGTGATAAACAGCCAGCCACTCAGCTCCTACCTGCCATGTCACAGGCTGGGTTTGAAAAATAACAGGTAGGAGCTGATTGGCTGGCTGTTTATCCCTCTCCATTTTATCACTTTTGAAGCTTGATACATCTGGCCTACCCACATCTTTTACAGCGAAAGCAGGGTATTATTCAAAGGCTCTCTGACAGTCTAACCCTTTTCCCCCCACACTCTCTCTACCTGGTACTGTTTCTATCTTACTCCTTATCTCCTCCCGTCTCTCCCTGACACCCTCTCTCTTGCTCCCCTCTTTTTCTCTCCCTCCCATTTTCTCTGTCACTTCAGCTCATTACCTTTGACAAAGCTGCACTTGGATGCAGGGAAACACTTCAGGACCTGTACCTCTGACACCCTTCCAGCACTTTGTTGCACCTCACCAGGGGTGCCGAGAGGCGGGGGGGGGGGGGGGGAGCAGGTACAGTTTACCCGGGCCCAGGCCCATCAGGGGGCACCGGGTCTGGACACACAGTTTTTTTTTTATTTGGTAGCGAGTGCGCTGGGTCTGAGTGCGCCATAGACAACTTTTCAGTGGCGGCATTGGGAGTGCGGACGTGGGCCGGCATGGGGGCAGCAGCATCACAGAGGTCCTTCCGCTCTCCGACTCCAGGGCCTGCTGAGAGCACGCCATGTGATTTGGAGGTTTACTCCTGGCAGAGCATGTTAACCACTGGCAGAGCATGTAACTCTGGGAAGAGCATGTAACCCCATGCAGAGCATGTAACCCCTGGCAGAGCAGGTTAATCCCATGGCAAAGAGCATATTAACCCCTGGTAGAGACAGGGGCGTAACTATAGCACCGCAGCCCCCGCCACCGGGGGGGCGCTGTGCATGTGGGGGCGCCGGAGGCTGCGGTGCTATAGTTACCCCCCCCCTAACGGCGGGGCGGGCGCCCAAAATGTAGCTATGCCACTGGGTAGAGACTGTTAACCCCTGGCAGAGCATGGCAACAGAGTGTGCGCGGAGCTCCATCCGTGGGGTCCCAGGAAGTTGTTGTACCGGGGCCCAGGATTTCTCTTGGCGGCCCTGCACCTCACCCCGTATCCGGACCAGCCGCCCAACCAATAGAACTTGTCCACCCACTCCATCACCCCCAAAGCACCACCTCTGGACTTCCTCTTAACCACCTTATGGAGAACACTTGCTGACATCCATACTAAAATGGAATAAAATCTTCTGGTGACTGCAGTGTGGTAACTATAACCCATCTGCATTTGCAGAGACTGTCATATTGGTGGCCCCTCTGTGGGATTTTGATTTTCACTCATCAAACAATTACCCTATTGATGTTACATGTGGACTATTGGCGGTATTCCTAGGAATGGATTCTTGCCCCTACTGCATTGAGGTGTATTAACAATTGTTTTTAGGTGTTATTAAATTTGCATTTTTAATTGTTCATTGGAGTATTAGCGCTACTTTTTCTTTTTCCTCCTTTCTTTTTCCTTACTTCTGCTCACACTTTCCATGATGCCCTCTCTCTCATTGACCACCCTTTTCTCTCACCTCTCTATTTTTCACTCTTTTTCCCAACACCCTTTGCCTCTTACCCCCTCACTCTTTCATTGGTTAATAAACAAGAATTTCTTTACGTTTAATGATTTATTTGTAATACTAAAGTTGCATGAAATTTGGTCTCAACTAACCAGGTGGTTCATACACCATAAAGACTGTATAAAATATGAAAGAAGATGAAGGTGTATAAACCACCTCAAACCACTCCAGGTACTGCATGGTTATCCTATATCAGATGGCCTGATATTGACTACTGCTTTATCGCACTGGGCCTCTCAGACAAAAGATAAGGAAAAGAGTGTTTCAAAGTAATGGTCTATCCCAGGTGCATTAAATTCTTAATAATAAAGATAAGATAATTTTATGCTGATACTAATCCAGAATCAATAATAACAGATATGGTAACTTTAGAGCCAGGGTGGGACGTGCAATGCTGTTTAACAAACAATCAGATAATATATTGATGCACTTATTTAAATCATTGCGGTTTACCATCTAAGCATTTGTACCACATCTAATAATAACGAGTACAATGTCCCCAAATGTCAGTTACCAGGTTCCTACCTACTTGAGTACTCAAGTCCTAACCTGTGCACAGGGTTTTAGGATTTAACTCCAGAGGTACTGAATCCCAAAATAGCGTTGGCAGTTCAACAAACACGTGACTGACATTTTTAAATGCTAATTAAGCAGATTGTGTCCTAGGCTGTAACAATGTGGCAGTTCCTTTAAAGAAGAGGTTAATGATGAGCAAACGGTCCAGTGTCCTAAGTTATGGCATTGACCTAACTGGTGATCTCTCATGCTGTGAGAAGAATGAAAGGGGCCTTTCTCTGCCAAGCACAGTCTCCCTGAAGCGGAGACGGGCAGGGTTTATGCTCCCGCGGCCGAGTGACTGTCGGACTGTCTGGCGATTCCCAGTGCTGAATGAGAGGTGCTCCATCAGGCGCTCCAACTTGAGAACACACCACAATCAACACCAACATCTTGTAAGGTGACTCTGTGGTTTGTGCAGATTCTGGGTGAGATGCAATAGGGTGCGATTTTTAGACAGCTAAAAAAAATAGCACCATATTATACATGTCACATGTGCGATTTTTGGCCGGAGACCAATGACAAGAAGATGATTTATTTTCACATTACAATCACAATTAAAACTTTTAAAATGATATGGAAGATGTTATTTCTTATGTGAAAGGCTCTCGCCCAGACCAATACTGGCTTTCTTCTAAGTTCCGGACACCCAGAGGGGGGGAAACCAAGGTACAAGATCAGCTTCAGGCAACAAATTTCTTCCTTCTGCCATGAGGTCACTGGCTTAATTCATTATGGGCAGCACGGATGGTGTAATGGTTAGTATTACTGCCTCACAGCACTGAGTTCATGGGTTCAATTCCCACCATGGCCCTAACTGAGTGGAGCTTGTAACTCCCCGTGCTTACCTGGGTTTACTCCGGTTTCCTCCCACAATCCAAAAATATACTGGTAGGTTATTTGGCTCCCAAAAGGGAATGTTCAAGTATTCTCTGTAAAGCGCTGCGGAATATGTGTGTGCTATATAAATAACTGTAATAATAAGAATCATTTCAGACCTTAAGTCCTTCATCAGAAGACTGGCTTTTACACCCTTGTCAGAACATAAAAGAATTGGATATTCGTGCGCAAAACCCAACTGCTTAATAACAATAAAGAGAAGATATAGCCAATCTATGGTGAAGAAAAATGATGTGTTTATTATTAACACAAAGACACAATATTCAAAAGCAATTAATATACTTTCAAAAAATGTAAAAAGACTAAAGAGAAAGTGCCACCTAGTACCGGTATACACTAACCAGACATACAAACATAAAACATAAAAGTCCTCTGTGGCCCAATTTAGCACTTGTGATCCATGCAAGTAATATGATAGGTAGTCCAGAATGACATCTGTCTACATAAGATGTCCTGCAGTCAGGGTGACAAATATGTATGACCTGCTGTCAGGGTCTTGGAGAGAAGAAAGGGTTTACCTTATGTGCAGACACCCACTTTCCCAAAAAATCGATAACGTCTGCCGGCAGACTCTACTCTGACTGTGATGCCTTGAAGACAGCCTGGAGACCGATTCCTCTGTGTGCCCCTTCTGCGCAAGAATATACAATTATTTTATGTTCTGACTTTGTGCTAGGGCGTTATTGTAGCACACCCTAAGAATTTCTGCAGCAACCCTTCCACATACTGCAAGTTCAGCGCAGTCTTATTCTCATTTTTTTTAGACCCTTGTGTAACGATCAGATCAGGTGATCGATTAAATTAACGTATGCCTCCTGTTATGATTATCTGTTCGATCAATGTATGTCTGATATTGTTGTAAAGTTATGTCTCCTGTGAGTATTGGAATCAGGACATGTCTTTTATTATGTGGGTAAACTGTAGGTGACCCTGGTTTAAGTTTGAGGCCTGTATTCCCTCTGTTTGACATCTGTGGACTCCTCTGGAGTTAGGATGTAAGATAAAGATCTGAGACCCCTCATAAACCAGATTGGGGGGGGGGGGGGAGAGCAATAGCATCCAGCCAACAGGCCAAAGTTGCTCTGGCCCTCCACTAAATTACCTCTTATCACTTGAGGAATGTATAAAATCTACTTCAAAGCAGGGACAAATTCTTTATGGGAAAGATCCTATATCTAGGGACTTTCACTAGGCTCAGCAAGGGAATGGTTAAAAATCCCAAGGGTAGGAGGGATGAGGGAGGCTGCAGATAAAACCTCTGTACCTTGGGATAGTCAGTTGTCACTACCTGGGGGTCTAGCAAACAGGCTGTAAGCGACCAGAGATTTTTTGTGGAGAACCCCCCCACGTCAGGATCTGTATTTAAGTGTAAGATACGGTTCTGTCATTTTTCCCTTTTATTTTATTTCTGAAATTGCATTTAAACTCGTGTGTACTTTTAAAATCATTGTAATATATTGTAACTATTTTCTAAAGCTCTGTAGTATTTCTAGGAATAAATAATACATATTCTCAGTCCTGGTTCTGTGTTCTTAAGACTCATTAGCCTCAGAAGAGAACACTCCAGCGTGTTACCATTTGTATATTGTATTGTGCGGTCAGGTGCGAGCCAAGCCGCCCCTTGCGCAGTTTCAAGCGCTAAAATCAGGTTTTGGCTGGTGGCAGTGTACCTCAAGTAAAGGACCAGAGAGTCCAAAGTGAACCCCAGTCACGGCCGGAGCTGCTCAGATTGACGTATCGGAGCAGGTGACCGGTGGGTCCGTGACACCTTGTGTCTTATCTCAAGTGCTTGTGTGCTGTGTAAATCTTTATCAAACTGCATTTCTGTGCGGGGTTTTGGTAGTGCACCAAACACTAGCATCAGCTGCTGGGTTATCCTGCGCAGTCAGTAAATTCTTGTTACCTTTGTGATGGTAAATGCAGGCAGAAGGTGTTATGCAGCTCCTTCCTGCATTTGCATTGCTTAAGGCTCGCGTATGATAAGCTGCTGTGAGCAGCTAAGCATATGCAATCCAAGCTGAACCAGGCTCATTATGTGAAATAAACAGCTACAGTATTCCATCATGCTTGAGCTAGGGGATTACAGGATGGCTTTTTACCAATGTTTTTTGTAGAAAGTATCACAATTGTATATTGTTTTAGTGATTTCTCTGTCCAGGAGATGGAGAGGACTTCTTTCAGCTTTGATAGTTGTATAAAATAGAATAATCCCTGAACCTAACTGGCATCGTATTAGAATTGTTCCGCACTGATATGAACCCTTAAGATTAAGAGCATTTTGCCAGGCTTGTTCCCCACTAATAGAAGCCCTAAGCAGCCTCTTGCTGGGCTTGTTTTCTGCTGATAAGAACCCTAACCATCATCTTTCTATGCTTGTTTGTCACTGATAGGAGCCCTCACCAGCATCTTGCTACACTGGTTCCCCCTTGTAGGAGCCCTACAAGCATCTCGCTTAGCTCAATCCCACTGATAAGAAACCCTGATCTAAGCAGGAGTTGAATGAACCACAGTACAGGCAGTTGCTAATTATCTAGGGGCGAGGAGCTGGGAGGTCCTGCGGTAACTTTTGCGCCCCAGAACTCTATCCCTTTATCTCTATGATTAGAAACTCAGCAAATGCTGCCCAGAGCTGGATATGCATTTCCCAACACCACCTATCTATTAAGTAGCTAAGAGATTGTGGACAGGGTTGGACTGGCCCACAGGGGAATAGGGAAAACCCCAGATGGGCCCTACTGCCTGTGGGACCAGCTTTTCCTCTAGGGATCAGTTTCCAGACCCTGTCCTAATACACATGAATTATACATTTTACACATGACACCTTATACTGTAAAGGGTTATTGTGATATATTTTACAGTGCATTGTTAATGTGGTTCATTATCATGCATGCACTAGCAGGGTTTACTAAATAATATTTATTAAGGGCTGCAGATCATTCATCGCTAATAGCCAAATCTGTGGCGGCTGGCCACACCCCCAGCGGAGCATGGCCATAAACTTTTTCATGGGTCCCTACCACTGCATCCTCCTTCATGCCCCAGTGTGGATGCTTTATAATCAGAGAATGAAAATAATTGCTAGTAGTGGACATGTAATCGGACCTGTGAAGGATCTACGGGTGCAAGTATAGTGTGTGTGGACATTGTTGACATATAGGTCTCATATCGAAAAAATGAGTCTACAGTACAGAAAAACAACAAAAACCAATGATCCATGTAAATATAACATGAACATAATGTGGACAAAGACAGATGAGTGAAAAAATGTGTAAATATAGACAAAATCTGTGCTTTTCTCATTGATCAGATATTATAGTATTTGTGCGAAGCAGAAACCATCCACTATTCTGCTATATATGCCCGATGATTGCCCATTAACAGACGGCTAGTTGCTATAATCATTGTATAGGCAGCCGAGTGCTGGAAGGCTTAGCTACTCAGCCAGCCCTGATCTCTCTGTGTGGCTGGAGCGGCCCATCAAGGCATCAGCCCTTCTAGCATTTCCACCCTGGAGATAAGGAGCAAGGAGTATAAGAGAGTCCTCAGTGAGGGAGGGAGCTGTGGTCAAGGCTGAAATCCAACACCCAGGAGTGAGAGAGAGTGAGAGAGCGAGAGAGAGAGCGTCTGCAATTGGAGGGAAGACAGAAAAAATGGTGCTATACTGCAGCATCCTGAGTGTCTGAATCCCGACTGATCCAATAGAAGTAACGGGGTTAGGTTTTGGGTTATGGCTAGGCACTAGGGGGAGGGTTAGGGTTTGGCTGCAGGGGAGAAAATTAAGGTTAGGTTGCAGGAGGGATGGGTTAGGGGTAAGGTAAAAACATTAATAAGGATCAGTTGGGATTCTGATCATCAGCATTCCGCTGTTGATTGTCTGTTTGTCTGGGTTCCGACTGCTGGGATTCCTATACTATCCCTTAAGTACCATGCTATTTATTTGATAGTTATACAGAAGTTTTTTTTATAATTTTATTAATCAATTTATTTACTTAATATTTGGCAAGTTTATCTCTGCCCCAACTGGAAAGGGACCCAAGTCGGGGGAGTAGTGCAAGCTAAGTGGGTGGTGTAGGGGTGTGATACTTTGATTACATCATTGTGGCTCACCCCTGGTCAACACTACTATGATAATTAAACCATCTGGACAGCAGCTGGCCTCTAGGAGACTTGTCTACTTTTCTGGGCATTCAGGAGAGCAACCTGAGAGCCAGGATTCCCTTGAACATCCCAGGCAGAGCCATAACGGGTGCAAAAATGTTTTACCAAGGTAAATCAGGCGCTTATATGGGAAGTGTTTCTCAAGCTGCTCACATTACTTTCATGTGGAACATTGCTGCCTCCGCACACACCTATTCCACGCACATCCACACTGGATATAAGGAATCCGCCTTCTAGTGAGGTTGCCCCTTGCCAAAACAGTGCAGAAATCATTACAAATGCTTGGTCAGAGAATCCAGTTATGACGTATAATTTCATATAAAATGGATACTTTCCATGAAAGCCCATATAGTGGTGCCTCGGAGGGAGGTAACACCTCCCATTGGGATTGCCTTGGGTGAGTGGCAGGATGGACTTCCAATAGGAAGCCACTGCCATTCACAGTGAAGCCAGAGCCATCTGCCTTCACTTAGGCAGAGAACAATGGTGACTCTTACCGGGGGGAGGGGGGGTACAGCCCATAGGTAAAAACCGCCACTGGGTAAAATGCCTGCTTCCATTAATTATGTGGTTCATATCTGCTGTCAAATGCTATACTTCACTGTAAAATAACAATAACAATGCATTTAATACCGGTCACACTTCAGGCAGAAGAGAATAATGTTGTCAGTAAGGGTACCACTAGCAGAGTCAAGTCCCAAGCTCCCCTGATTAACTAAGAACAGTATTTACTATAGTTCATTGTTTTGCATATGTAACAGTACTAAGAGTTTACAGGTAACTTTGGTGCAACCAAGCAGCTATATGTAAGGTACAGTGCTTTCAAACTGGCAGATTCGCCTTGAACCTGCACGCCACCTGTTTTCATGTCGGTGGGATCTTGCTTAAAAGTGTTCTCTACAACTATGGTTGCAAACACTTTTAGGCAAGCCGGGCATTTAGTCAGTTGGCAAAGGGGTAAATCAGACTTCCGTTGGCTGCGTTTAAAGTTTAAATACTGCAGCATTGGAAATATGGCCACAATTACATTCCCCCCCTAAGAGTGACTGGGAGGAAGATCTCTAAATCCAGTGAAAGTGGCCGATGTACCAGTGCTCATAGCCTGCAAAGCATGGAGATGTTATACAAATGTATAGGCAGCAGAGGTGCTATACTACCAGCTGCCCTCCAATGCTATTTCCATTTATGGATGGTGATAGCTGGGTGCTGTACAGGAAAAAAAGACTTGATTTAATTGAATAAAAGATTAGTAGATTTAAAAAAATTGTATTTTTTTTTTATATTTTGATTTACTATATTACATTTTTTTAAGACTCTGCACTGGATCAGGCTTTCATTGCAATACATATAGTAGGTTTGACCTGGCAGGACCCAGACTGGTTGGTGAAAAGATAAGTCAGTGCTTACCTCTGCTGGGCCAGCATCATCCAGCTTCTCTGGTGACATTTAATTGATAAATAGAAGATTTTCTATTTCTGCAAAATGCAATGATGGAAAGTCTCTTCTATTGATAAATAATCTTCAAAGTGACATCCCTTACTGTAGGAGCAAGGATGACAAAATGGAATTGAATAACTTGCAAATTCTGGAGGGATGCCAAACCCCAGGTTAGTCATATTTAGAATTATTAGTTCATTTATTGAACTTCACACTTAACTGAACATTTTGTTTTGGATGGAGTTATCCCTAAGCCCAATACAAATGTTGTGTGAAATTAACAATTCATGCACAACAGGACAAAAATAGTTGAAGGAGATCTATGGGATGCGGTCATTCGTCAGACTGCATTTAGGTCTACAGTCATTAGGTCGACCCCACTAGGTCGACTGGCAGGAAGGTCGACCTGACTCATAGTCGACATGGGCCAAGGTCGACACGACTTAAGGTCGAATTTGCATAAAGGTCGACATGAGGAAGGTCGACTGGTCATAAGGTCGACATGGGTTTTTCACTGTTTTTTGAGCCGACATGTGCCGACAGGCGGTATTTCATGCCCTACCATCCACTAGGGCGTGGTGGGAGAATAAAATAGTGTGCCGAGCGCAGCGAGGCACCATTCCCGAAGCATTGCGAGCGAAGCGAGCGATGCGAGGGTCCGATTCTCATTGCCAACTGTGTCCATGTCGACTGTGTCGACATTCGGATCAAAAAACAGTGAAAAACCCATGTCGACCTTATGACCAGTCGACCTTCCTCATGTCGACCTTTACGCAAATTCGACCTTAAGTCATGTCGACCTTGGCCCATGTCGACCTTAAGTCAGGTCGACCTTCCTGCCAGTCGACCTAGTGGGGTCGACCTAATGACTGTAGACCTAAATGCAGTCTGACGAATGATCCCATTCCGAGATCTATAAGGTGAAAAAAAGATAAAATACCCCAAAAAGCTTATGTGGTCCCATTATTGGAAGTGTGAATACTGTATGTGATGCTTATAGCTGCCTTTGTTTCATCTACATGTATACAGTATGTAACATATTTACAAGGTGAGTCAGGACATCTATGAATGATGGCAAAGTTACATCTGTTTAGTACAACAGTTACTAAGTGCATACGAAACATCACAAGGTAGGTACTCTTGGATGACCCAGCGCTTTTTTAGACTTAAAATATCAAAGACTAAGCTGTCATCTTCCCACCCTCGTGCATAAAACCTGACCATTGCTTATCCTTACCTACTGTTTATGCCCACTTCTTTCCCTTCTCTCACGAGCAGGGCCCTCTCTCCTCATGTGCCTTTCTTAGAATATATAAACCACTGCCACCCTGATGATTGCTTCAGTGTCCTGTCCCCTGATGCAACTATCCATATTAACCATGTACTTGTCCTAAACTGTCTTGTACTGTAATTTGTTATGTGTTTTTGATTATAACTATGCTCTGTAAAGCGCTGCGTAATTTGTGTGCGCTACAGATGGAGCAGCTCTCATCCTGGCAGGGGATGGCGCTGGCGTCGCCAGCCGCCAGCGCCATGGCGGTGGCGAGAAGGGGGCGCGCGCGTCCCCTTCCGATGGCGCTTCCACCCGTTCCCCCGGGTCCCCGCCGGCTTGTCGGCGGTAACCCGGGGTCCCCGCCGCCTGCCCGCACCCCCCCTAACCCTCCCTAACCCTGTCCGTCTCCCTGAGGCGGAGACGGACAGGGTTTCCGTTGCGCTGGCGACGGAGACTGAGAGGGACGCACGCGCGTCTCAGTATATTCGCTGGCGAGGCTGCTGGCGGGTCGCCAGAGGGGACGTCCTGGCGACCCGCCAGCAAGGATGAGACCTACTCCATCTGTATATAAGAAACTGTTAATAAATAAATAAATAATAAATGTGTGTGTGTCTATTAGGGTTACCACCCATCCAGGATTACTCCGGGCAGTCTGGTAATTGAGACCAGCGTCCGGAGTCCGGACTTGTGGTTGCCCCGGACTATACAATGTCCGGGAATTCACTGCTCACTGAGCCGCCCAGCGGAAGCTTCCGCCCGTGGCCCGGCTCTGAACTGCCATGTCCCGCCCCGCCACCTCTGACTCCATTGATGCAGGTACAACACGTCACTGTGCAGTGCGCACTGCACATCCATGGTGACTCGCCTGAGATGCATGCTCTCCCGGCCCCGCCTGCCTGACCTGCAAGAATAATTACACTGGCACTGACCTCCGCACTCCACAGGCACATTCAGTGCTGTTAGTGGAAGTTGAAAGTCTGAAAACTTTGATAAACAGAGGCTGAGCTGGGGAAGAGGTGCTGCTTGAAGTTCAAGGTACTGGCTCTGCTGATAATCCTGCACACTTTCCATTTTATTTTTGCAATATAAAATCACAATATGGGGCATATGTATAATGGGCATCATGGTTTGTGGCATGTCTGTAATGGTCATCTCTGTGGCATATGTATAATGGTGTGTGGCATATCTAAAAGTGTGGCATCTGTGTGTGGTATTTGTATTATGAGCAACTCTGTGTGTGGCATATGTATAAAGGGTATCATGGTGTGTGGCATATGTATAATGGGCATCACGGTGTGTGACATGTAATAGGCATTATGGTGTACATACTTATCTGTCCCTGGTTTCCCTGTATAGCATGTAATGGGCATCATGGTGTGTGGCATAACATGTAATGGGCATTACGGTGTGCAAAATTAAGAATTGAATTGAAGCAAAGGTTAAAAAAAAACATGATAAGGTGGGTCAAGGGGCGTGACTGGGGAGGTTCAATGGGTGGGCTGTGGGTGTATCAAGGGGTGGGCCACTGTCCGGGAATCTTTCAACACAAAGGTGGTAACCCTAGTGTCCATAGGTAATATTTGTGCAGTGCATACTTATGAATTGTAATAATTTACTAATATAAACCTATATATTTGCTTTATTTAGAATACAGAGGGCATGGAGGGATTACCTTCAGCGTCAGGATTCCCTGAACACAAACTGTATGGATAAGCGGAGTCCATCCCCATCCTCTCTGTCATCAGACAAAATGAGCAGCTCTATCAGCATGAATACATTTTCGGAAGGCGGCACTCCTGTAAGTGATTTCACTGTTCCCTGTTAATGTTTTTTGTCATCATGACGTCATTGTTCTTTAGCAGGTATAAATAAACCACAATTATTGTAATGTTATATTCTACAGTTACCACCAGAGGGCCCCTAATCATTATAATTATAATATACTGTACAGTATAATCGTGATGGCTTTTCCCAGAGCAGTATTATCTGATGAGCAGCATTAGGAATATTTGCTTATTAGGTGTGACTATTCATTATATTGATGTGACCAAGAAAACTTGAAGCCTGCTTTGTATGGGGTCAGGGAGACTTCTAAAAATGCAAACAGGATGGATATGGCTGATTATTAAGTAATACCATACTCACCCGGTTGTATCATTCATTGACAAATGGGCCCCTAAATGTGCTAAACATGGACAGCTTAGATCAGTGATGTGCAACAGGTACCCCTGGGGGGCACATGTGACCTTCAAGCCTGTGGACCCCAACTGTGGACCCCATCTCCTTACTATTGGAGTTGATTAATTGTGGCAGATGCAGCGAGCCCCGCGAGGCGACGCGGAATACACGCCAAGTAATCCGCATACCCTTGCCACACTTCGGGCTTGATGGCTCGCTGCGCTCGCCACACTTTATAAAATCAACTCCACGCGACGTGGATAGTGGGGATATGAAAAGGTCGGGAGGACACATACAGGGTCCCCTTGCGGGGACTCGCCACGCTTCGGGCTGGCTCCTGCGTCTCAGACAGATGGAGCGCCTCTCCGCCGCCGGGTCCCCCTACTATGCTCACCACGCTTTGGGCTGGCTCCTGTGTCTCAGACAGATGGAGCGCCTCTCCGCCGGCGCTCGCATGATCCCCTCTCCGTCGCCATCCGCCAGTATAGGGGATTTGGTGGTTACCGGCGATGTGTGTGTGCCAGGGACGCCGGGGACAGAGCTGTAGCTCCCGGGGACAGTACGGTGACTAGCTGCCTGACGGGGACACTACGCTGACTACGCAGGGCTGCCGCGGAGTCACAACGCTGACTACGCTAAGCAGCCATTGGGCTACGTTACGCTGACGTAGCTTAGCCTACGTTTTAAAACGTAGCGTAGCCTGCCGCTGTGAAACTACACAAGTACTGGCTTTTCTAAGCAATGTCTTTTCCTTTCTTATCTAGTATGTATGGGGCTTAAGCCCTGCTGATATGTTATTATAGTTAGGTGTATCTTTCATTGAACTACAGGTGTAATTTATTGATGCAATTTACTACTAGAATTTAGAGTGATTTTTTGCCCGTCTAAGCAATTTTCCTGGGGGTGGATGCTTTCCATAGCAGAATGCTATGGAAAGCCATATACGCCGTCGCTCATCTGCTGGTAATACCAGCAGATCAGCAGTGGCAGCCGGCGATGATGCTGAAGCTCGCATCAGCGATCACCACTTATCGCCAGGCCATACACACTGGGTGGCTTTTGAGCTGAAAGCAGCTCAAACTGCAAAACTGAGCAGTTTTCAGCTCAAAGTCGCCCGGTGTGTTTGGGCCATAAGAGTAATGTGTGTCCTTTTGAGGAATAGAGGGCTGATCAATGTAACTCCTAAAGTGAATCAGGTTGCCTATTACTGGCTTGGTTGGTGGAAGACTGCCTTTGCATTTGGTGGACAGACAGATATTCAAAGTGCTGATGACCAGGAAATGACTGGCAATTTCTATATGAATGGTGACATTGTAGATTTTTATTGATTCTTTTTTTATTATGCAATGTCTGTGGATTAATAATACTCAAGGTCATGGCATAAATCTACCAACTAACTGACTGTGCCTACATTGTGACTTTGTTACTGACTGACTTGTATTAAGGGCAGACATTTTTATGGAGTCCAAGAAATGACCTGTGTAAATAAGCAAGCCACTGTGATTAGAGAATTGGAGATAAACTGAAGGTACAACTGATCATCATATGGAGACTGAAGAAAAGGAAATTCTCAGTGAAGTGTTGGACAGGGTCACCAGTACTGGGCTACATTGACAGCCTTATACAGTAAGTGTATCCCACATAGTCTCATAATGGCAGCCCTCTGTATACCTAATAATGTAGAAGTGTTTACTTAATTCAATAAACAGTATTATTGTAAGTATCATATACACAAGAGAAAGGGTACTTGTGTAGTTTCACGGCGCCATGTTGGCATGGAGTTAAGTTACTTTATTTAACATAGTTTGTGGCGAGCGTAGAACCCGGAAGTAGCACGGCGCCATGCTGGCGCCGTGAAACTACACAAGTACCAGAGAAAGTAGTCTCATCATCATTAATAAATGCAAAAATGTCATTAAGTACAAACACCTCCACATCCGTTGTGTTAACCACAACCAACGGGAATCATTGTAAATGGCAAAAAAATCTGAATCGATGATCATATTAAAGTGAAAAATATACCACATACCTTTAGAAGAAATTAAGTTTTCACTGTTGATAGCAAATACTTATTGTGGGCCTCAGTACTTGGCTTAGTCAACGATAATGCAGTAGCAACGCTGGTGCCACATTTATCTACGTAAATGATGCAGCAGGTGGCAGAAACACACCCTGAAAACAGCAATAACACTCCTACATTTTTGCTGCCACTCCACCTTACCTCCCCAAACCACCCCTTCCTGTCAATCACTCTACAATAAACATCTCAGAACAAGCGCAATCACAAAGGCACCTGGTCACATTGTCAGGCGCCAGAGGTGCGCCCTGGCAGGGAAGGGGTGCACGGCCGCCCGGCAGCGTAGCGCCTGGTTGCTCAGCAACCAGAGATGCTAGCTATCTCCAAGCCGGGACGCAACCTCCGGCGGAAGTCGCCGGGGTTGTCCGGCAACGGACGACGCCAGGGACAGGCGGCGGAACGGTCTCTCCCCGCTCTGGCATTGCTGGGCAGCTTGCAGGACACTGTCCAGCGCGTGCTATCCCAGCTGGGAGCAATTAGGGGAATCTGCTCATTGGCCACACTCCCTTTTTAAGGGAGTCAGTCCAGCCAGACCCCACCGGTGATAGCTTCTGCTCAGCTGTCATCTGCCTGATCCCATCTGCTCCAGTTTCCTGCCTGTCTGTTATTACTGCTGCTGCATGGAGACCACCTTGACTGCCAGCCTGTTCCTGGTGCAGTAAGTTCCCCTGTTGGGGATCTGGTTCCTTTACCTCTTGCAAGTTGCCCTCCTGGGCATTTCTTTATATTTATATACAAAAATTGGTGTCTGTATGTGGCGCTGCAGTCTCTTCTTAGCAAGATGATTAGTTTCTATCACCAAAAGGAAACAATCCTCCACTCTTCCGTCCAGTCGTATAATTGAAATATAGGACTGACCTGGGGAAGGTTCCCTATGTGCACGTAGCAGTTTCTTTAAATTTCTCACGACCTCTGCGTACACAATGTTCAGACAGAATCCCACCAAACAGGAAACCCTTTGAGATATACACTCACCAGGATTAAGTGCCCTATGTGCACTGAAAGGTTTCTTTATGAGCGACCCTCCTCCTCACAGGACACAGGGGGACAGCTGACTTCCAGAATAGTTGTTGTAAAAATCCAAATTTATTCCAAAAACAATATAGATAAAAAGCAGGTTTTAAAAAGTGGGAAGGAAATCCCTGGGTAAGTGGTGGTCTGGGTACCTTCCAATCCGGATAGAAGGCCACCCAGTTGCTGAAGATCACACACAGCACCTACCAACAAACCTTTGGGATATTTACCTTTCTCCTCCAACCACCAAGGTGGTTGGAGGAGAAAGGTAAATATCCCAAAGGTTTGTTGGTAGGTGCTGTGTGTGATCTTCAGCAACTGGGTGGCCTTCTATCCGGATTGGAAGGTACCCAGACCACCACTTACCCAGGGATTTCCTTCCCACTTTTTAAAACCTGCTTTTTATCTATATTGTTTTTGGAATAAATTTGGATTTTTACAACAACTATTCTGGAAGTCAGCTGTCCCCCTGTGTCCTGTGAGGAGGAGGGTCGCTCATAAAGAAACCTTTCAGTGCACATAGGGCACTTAATCCTGGTGAGTGTATATCTCAAAGGGTTTCCTGTTTGGTGGGATTCTGTCTGAACATTGTGTACGCAGAGGTCGTGAGAAATTTAAAGAAACTGCTACGTGCACATAGGGAACCTTCCCCAGGTCAGTCCTATATTTCAATTATACGACTGGACGGAAGAGTGGAGGATTGTTTCCTTTTGGTGATAGAAACTAATCATCTTGCTAAGAAGAGACTGCAGCGCCACATACAGACACCAATTTTTGTATATTGTTGTATGGTTGGAGATTCAGGAATCTCTAGGTGTTTTGTTAGGCCGCAGCAGTTTAGGCGCTGTCATTATTTTCTTTCTGTATCCTAGTATTTCTTTATATTTGTTTATATTACCCTCCATTCTGGTCTTTAGAGGGTTACTCCAGCGATTGCTGGGTTTTTTCAGTTTCCCCTATCTGGGGGTTGCCAGTAGGGGTTTGCTTCAGTGTTCTGTGTTCGTGCGTTACGTTTCGTTGTGTGCTTTTGGTGTGGTGTATTTTTATTGTGTATGCGACGCGGTTGCAGTGGGTGGCGACCAGGTTGCTGGCGCTTTTAGCCGCGTTAGTTAGTTACGGCAAGTTGCCTTTTTTCCTTAATTTCAGTGAGGGTCCTTCAGCTAGATTGTCCTTTTGGCTGTACCCTGAGGGGGTCCCTGGTTCCTTGTACTTACGTAACACCTGGCTGCATCGGAGCTAGGGCGGGCTTAACTCGCCCTCCCAAATGTGGCAGCTACAGGCGAAGCCTAGCTCTTGCAGGAACTGGTCACCCAACTCCGGGGGTCAACAGAGGTAGCGTAGGACTCTGCCGTGGCTGTCCTGAACAGCAGTCCCGGCTACGGGTGTATACCCGAGACCTAACACACATGTGCAGTATGATCGCTGCGAATGCTCAGTCTGTACATAATTGCTCACAGTGCGATATGTGTGGTGTGCATTTTGTACTAGATTGCATCTAGTTCAAATCGCATGTGAAGTGCTAAAACAGTGTGCGATTTGAACTAGATGCAATGCGATCTAGTACAGAAGGTACTGCCTGCAAACACTTTTTGTACTTTGCGATATGCGATAACCTGAAGCCATATAGAAACCAGTGACGTGCAGTGGTGGCTGTGTACAGAGAGGCACAATACACAGACACCACCACCACAATACTACCACCCCCAAGGGAAAAAAAACATTCTCGCCAAGAAGATACATGCTAACGGGATGTACTGACAGACGGGCTGCATACAAAAGGGAGCAAGATCAGCACTGAAGTTGATCAGTGCCTCGGACTTGATGCCTCAGTGACAGGGGCGTGCTTTCATATATGCAGAAAGCACATTCTTGTCACTGAAGCACCGCTGTAGGTGCCGCTTACAAATGTTTTTTAATGGGCTTTTACAGCCTGGTGCTCGGCCCCGCCCACTGCCCGGCTCCTCTGTTTCAGGTCCTTCATCACTGGGAGGCACCGCTCTTAGTGCCTCCAAAACAAAAAAAAACAAAAAAAATGGATTAAAAGGATTAAAATAATATAAAGCATATACTTTTGACAGAATGTGTCATAAGTATTTTCTTTGTATTATTTTATTATGTTAATTATTTATGACACTGCTTCACACGTCTCCCCTGACTGCATGTCCCTGATAGAAACACGCGGTACTTGTTTCCTAACTGGGCGCCCACGATCTCCATCGCGGGCGTCGCGGGTAAAGAAATCGCGGGAATCGCGGGCATCGCGGCCAGTACATTAACGGCCGCGACGCGATGCCCGCGATCCCGGCGATTTCCCATAGGGTTCAATGTTAAATTTAGTGCTGCCCGCGATTTTACATTCAATGCTTCAATGGCCGCGATTTGGCCATAGGAATCAATGTTAAATGGGCCTTTTCATACCCCCACTATCCATGTCACCATGGAGTTGAGAATAGAATAGTGTGGCGAGCGCAGCGAGCCACCGAGCCCGAAGCGTGGCGAGGGGACGCGGATACCTTCACAGGTAAATGCAGCCCTACGCGGGCTTCACAGGTATCCGCGTCCCCTCGCTTCGGGCTCGGTGGCTCGCTGCGCTCGCCACACTATTCTATTCTCAACTCCATGCTGTCATGGATAGTGGGGGTATGAAAAGGCTCATTTAACATTGATTCCTATGGCCAAATCGCGGCCATTGAAGCATTGAATGTAAAATCGCGGCCAGCACTCAATTTAACATTGAACCCTATGGGAAATCGCGGGGATCGCGGGCATCGCGTCGCGACCGTTAATGTACTGGCCGCGATGCCCGCGATGGGCGCCCAGATAGGAAACAAGTACCAAACACGCTATGATTTGAACTACTGTACATGAAATGTGTTGTGAACGAAAAAATTCAAAATGCATACGACCATAGCACCGTGTATGGGCACCATTGGACCATGTTACCTTCCCCTAAAGTGACTAAACCTAGTCTAAAGAAAAAAAGAAAATGTTACATTTTGTCATTAGTTTCACTAATATAACAGACATAATGGTAGCAGTTTAGGTGTTATCTAACCGTGTCTGCAATGTCTCGTTACACGTTGTTGCTTAGATGGTTTCCCATCCATTCATGTCGACACTAACAGGTTATTGGCAGATACTTTAATGAGTAAAGAGCAGGCCTCTGCCGCCACTTCTTTCATTAGCTGGGATCACTACAGAGAGAACAACAAGTCAAATTCAGTCTTTCCCCCTGATGTTATAGCTGTAAATATCACACCAGCTTGTTCTCTAATGATAAGAGAAAGATGAGAGTGAGGGAATGCCTAAGATTTTCTCCTAGCATTTAAAAAATCCCCTCCAACAACTGTAACTCAACATAACTGCTATTCATCCTAATCATAATAGTAACAATAATAATAAGTAAGGTACAGTAAATCAGATGAATTAAAATCTATTTGCGATCATTGAATAATGTAAGCATGTATCCCAAATTTCACCAATTTGCTTGTTGCCAGTAGGTTGGCAGGAGTTCTTTGCTCATTGCAAATGGTTTATCAGTGACAGGCGCGCCAGCGATCACGGAATCTGGTACTTATGGGTAGTGCTGTACATGCTGTGCTCTCCTTACAGACACTAGAGGTCAAAAATGCATGGAATCTCAAAGACCCTGAACCCCTGGGTGTGGCGTGCTGACTGATTCCGACAGTCATTAGTCCGACATTGAAATTCCAACTGCCGGGACTCAGAAAGCCAGGCAAGCACAGCCCCTTGCGGGCTCGCTGTGCTTGCCACGCTGCAGGCATAGTGACTCGTTGCCCTCGACACCTATTCTATTCTCCTTCTATGGGGTCGTGGACCCCTGCGAGGTAGAATAGCCCATCTGTTCGGGATCCCGACTGTCAGGGTTTTAACAGTCTGTATTCCAACATTGATGTAATGACGGTCGGGAGGGCATGCGACACCACACCCCCGCGGTAAATTGTTAACCACAGGTCCCGGACCATCACACTCTGTGCCCATATAAACCCCCGACCAATCAGACATCCAGTTCCCCCTTTTCGCGTGCACGGGGGCGGGGGGAGGGGTGGGTCAATCAGCAGGTGACAATTATTTACCCGACGTTGGGATCCCGACTGTCAAAACGGCGACAGCCGGGTGCCTGACGGCCACCCGCTATTTTCCCTCATGGGGGTCCACGACCCCCATAGAGGGAGAATAGAATAGGTGGCTCGCGAGCCCGCAAGGAGCTTTTTTGCGCCCGCCATGCTGTCTGACTCCGGGCAGTTGGGATCCCGACGTCGGAATAATGACTGTCGGGATCACGAATGTCGGAGTCACATACCACACCCCATTGTACCTCATAGTGTGAAGAGGATGCAGTAACTCACACTGTGACCTGCATTGTATTTGACTCGCACTGAACACAATCCACTCTTTATTCAACCCACCCTGTAACCCACACTGTATCCAACCCGCAGCACTAGCCAAGAAGTAATAATCCATTGACTGTGGCAGTAGGTAGAAGGGGGCTTCAGGTAGTAAATGCCCCCAGTGTGGTTTCAGTGAGTATGGTTCTGGTAAATGCCCCCAGTGTGCTGTAAGTGAGGATGGTTCTGGCACTGCAGTGTACAGTACACACCTTTCACTGCAGGGGTGTGTGTTGTTAGGTCTAAACCAACTAGGTCGCAAGCATTGGGTCGACACCACTAGGTCGACAGGCAGCAAGGTCGACATGGGTCTAGGTTGACATGGGTCAATGTCGACAGGACATTAGGTCGACACAAGCATTGGGTCGACATGGGCAAGGTCGACAGTCAAAAGGTCAATAAGGTTTTTCACTGTTTTTCTTACCCGAATGTCGACACAGTAAACATGGACAAAGTTTGAAGTGCACTGCATTCCCTCGGATCGCTCGCTTCACTCGCCATGCTTCGGGCACTATTTTAGGTACTTATGTATTACCTGGGCTCCCATGTTAAATGCACCCCATTTTTTCATACCCCTACTATCCAACTACGCATGGAGTTGATTTCATAGTGTGGCGAGCGCAGCGAGCCACCGTGCCCGAAGCGTGGCGAGCAAAGCGAGCCCCGCGAGGGGACACGGTCTCATAAGAAAAACGGGAGCCCAGATATTACATAAGTACCAAACAGTGAAAAATGCCATGTCAACCTTTTTACTGTTAACCTAGCCCATGTCAACCTAATGCTTGTATCGACCTAATGGTCTGTTGACCTTGACCCATGTCGACCTTCCTGCCTGTCGACCTAGGGGTGTCGACCCAATGCTTGTTGACCTAGTTGGTGTAGACCTAATGACCGTATCCCCACTGCAGCAGCCTCTGGGCTTGATAGAAATGTAGTGAGTTATTGGCTGAGAGCCATGGGAACAGCTCTTTCAGCCAATCAGTGTTCCACACATAGATTTATCATACAGTAGGTTCAGCTCTCCCCTATGCTGGTCACTGCTTCCCATACACATATTTACTCAACCTGTCTCTTCACTGGAACAAGCTCTCTTGCTTATTAGACTCTCCCTAACCTTGAAAAATGGCCATTGAAAACCCTCCTGTTCATCAAAGCATACCATTCTGCATAACCTAGTCCCAAGACTGCTCTATGTACCGGCCACCTCATGTCTTCTCCATCCATGCCAGGTTTACTTCCTGCCTTCAGGCCTCCTTTCTTGTGCCTCATGTCACCTGTCTGTCAACTCCTCCCTCTAGATCAGTAATTCCCAAACTTTCTTGATTCATGGCATCCTAGAGTATCAGTATTTGTTTCATGGTACCCGAAGTATAAAAGTTTTTTATTGATTACATTTGGAAAGAACTATTAAATTAAGTAAATTGTGCCTACCTCAGCAGTTCCCAAACTGTGCGGCGCGGCTCCCTGGGGAGCCGCGACGCTGTGACAGGGGAGCCGCGGCGCCAGAGTCCCGATAGGTAGCCGCATTGTGGAGTGAGAACGGTGCCGTCAGTGAGTGACAGGCAGCCGTCTTTAGCGTGCACCGGGCGGGTGCCGGAATGAGCGCGGCGGGGGGGCTGCCTGCGTTCTATCCCTCAAGATTGGCTCCCTGGAGGGTGTCAATCAACTGTGCAGCCACTCCGCGGTGTGAGATGCGGACTGGACTTCTGGGGCTCCCTAGAGGAGAAGATTGCTGAAGGCTGCTGATAAAGGGTGGTGAGTGGCAGCACATGTGACAGCTGCGGGTGGGGGGTGGGGTGCTGGTGGGTTATGTCTGGGTTTGTTAAAGCCACACAGTTAAGAGCTATGGGGGGGGGGTCTGGGTTTGTAAAAGCCACACTGTGAGTGCTGGGCTGTGTGCCAGACCCACAGCAGGGGTGGGATGTCCTTGCTGTCCTTGTCCCTATTGTCCATCTGTGTCCCTGCTGTTACTCTCTGTCCCTGCTGTCCTATTCCATCTTGGTATCCCTGCCATCCCACTGCCTGTCCCCGCCCTTCCACTGTCTGTCCCCACCACCCCTCTGCCTGTCCCCGCCGTCACTCTGTCTATCCCCACCACCCCTCTGCCTGTCCCCGCCACCCCTCTGCCTGTCCCTGCCGTCACTCTGCCTGTCCCCGCCACCCCTCTGCCTGTCTCCGCCGTCACTCTGTCTGTCCCCACCACCCCTCTGCCTGTCCCCGCCGTCACTCTGCCTGTCCCTGCCACCCCTCTGCCTGTCCCTGCCGTCACTCTGCCTGTCCCCGCCACCCCTCTGCCTGTCTCTGCCGTCACTCTGACTGTCCCCACCACCCCTCTGCCTGTCCCCGCCGTCACTCTGCCTGTCCCCGCCACCCCTCTGCCTGTCCCTGCCGTCACTCTGTCTGTCCCCACCACCCCTCTGCCTGTCCCCGCCATCACTCTGTCTGTCCCCGCCACCCCTCTGCCTGTCCCCGCCGTCACTCTGCCTGTCCCCGCCACCCCTCTGCCTGTCCCCGCCATCACTCTGTCTGTCCCCACCACCCCTCTGCCTGTCCCCGCCGTCACTCTGTCTGTCCCCGCCACCCCTCTGCCTGTCCCCGCCGTCACTCTGCCTGTCCCCGCCACCCCTCTGCCTGTCCCCGCCACCCCTCTGCCTGTCCCCGCCACCCCTCTGACTGTCTCCGCCGTCACTCTGACTGTCCATGCTGTCAATCTCTCTGTCCTGACCAGAGCCTCCTCCGCACAGCTGCAGAAGACAACCACAGCCTCCTCCACACCACCGCTGACCACAGCCTCCTCCACACCTACTATACATGTGGGGCATAACATGTAATGGGCATTACAGTGTGGTGTTGTGTAATAGATATTATGGTGTGGCATCCTGTAATGGACATTACCGTGTGTGGCGTCATGTGTAACGGGCATTACGCTCCTATTGTCATGAAAATACTCCTCTAGCTTTGTATCACCACACCCCCCTCATGCCACGTGTCCATTTCTGCATCAATGTACAGTTTCCCCTGTTTTCAGATGACTAATCTGAACGCCATGGAGTAGAAAGCATAAGTTTTCATTCCTTCATGAATCACACTCGCCATACTAAAGTATGGTGAAGCGATTCAGACGCAGAGCTTTTTTTGCACATTGAGGGGCCGTGTCATGCTACACCCAAAGGGTGTGTCTAGTTCCATATATGGAGAGATTGTGAAAAGAAATTGTGAACGTAGAAGCGTGGGTGTGTACTGCTCCATCTGATAGGAATCTTTTAAAATGACTTATATCCAAATGTAGAGTAGCCCCAAAAGCAGTTAGTAAGAGCAACTATACTTGGTAAAGTGCTGGGAAATGGTGCTGATGATTCAAATGTATCTATCTATCTTTCCTTTTATCCCCCAAAAATGTAACAGTGTAATGTGGGCTAGGTGAAATGAGGGAGATTGCAGGACTAATGAGGGAGATTGCTGTTATTTCAGGGAGTCTCCTGCAGAATGCAGGAGGGTAGGCAGCTATGGTGCAAGGTCAGATAGGAACAACAGTGTGAGGGGTTCCGGTGACTTAAAAGGGCTGACCCAGGTTATGCATATTCCAACAAATCATATGTATTATTTATAGAAGGTGATTTTTGGTGACAATCCCATTTTAACCACAATCGATAAATGAGGTACCATTTTAAGATTAAGTTATCTTTTTCTGGCAAATTGTTAATTTACAATTGTACATTGTATTTTTTGTTTAAAAATCTGTGTTAGAAAATTGACTTTTGGCCCCTAGAGTACTTTCCCTGGATGCGTTCATATGGCACGGCTAACAGGGCCTACACACGTAGTGTTTTAGGGGCATTTTGTAAGTGATCTCACTAGATTGCTTACAACATGCCATAGTGTTAGTGATGCGTTGCCCTGCACGCCGTTATTGCCCAGTGATTAATATCCACCATGTGGGATATTAATCGGTCCGGTCAGGGCCATTTTTCGCTGTGTGCTGAGCAATCTTGCTGAGCGATCTAGCATCAGTCAATATGGTCAGCTGCATCTCCTCGTTTGTAGGCCCCTTAAGATGATCAGTTTTGCTCGGCTAATCAAAATGGTTACAAATTAACTGGCTCTTCTTTCATCCTAATACAAACCACCAACCTCGCTATAAAATTTATTGTATTTTATTTGCATGCAAAATTGTTGCACGGGACACCTAGTTACCTATATTTGTATGCTAAGCAACTGGGTATGATCCATTGCTCAGCCTTAATTGTATGATTTCCCCTGACATTTCCCCTGTTTTTATGGTGCTGCTTTTTGGAAGCACAATTTAACTTATCTGATAGAAGCTACAAAGGATTTGCCTTCAACTTAAATTAATTTATTGTGATTGCTCCAGTACAGAATTATTTTGTTGTACAAAAAAATGGAAAGGTTTTTGAACACTGGAAAGAAGACTGGTAGTGAAGAAAAGGATGAAGAACCACAGACCAGTGGCGCAGTTGGGAAGAAAAGGAAACATTGCAGATACGATGATTCTTATCTAGATATCGGTTTTACATATGTAGATGTCAACCATGAAGAGCGTCCACAGTGTGTAGTTTGCCTGAAGATATTATCAACAGAAAGCATGATTCCAAGCAAACTAAGACACCATTTGGAGACCAATCACCCTACCATGGCTAAGAAACCGCGTGATTTCTTCATCAGAAAGCTAAAAGAATTAAAAGAACAAAAAGGCACATTTTTTAAACAAGCATCCATACCAAGCAATGCTTTGCTTGCATCCTACAAGGTGACACATAGAATTGCGATGTGTAAAAAGCCTCACACCATCGCAGAAGAACTGATTCTACCGGCTGCAATGGATTTGGTTAACATTATGGTTGGGGAATCAGCTGGAAATCTGCTATCGAAGGTACCTTTATCAAACAGTACCATCAGTCGCAGAATCCAACATATGGCTGAAGATCTACAGGACCAGTTAATTGAAAAAAATGAAAGGGAAGGATTTTGCACTGCAACTAGATGAGGCAACAGACAGCAATAAGGATGCTCATCTGATTTGCTACACACGCTTTATAGATTGTGACAATATTGTGGAAGACCTTCTCTTTTGTAAAACTATAACTGCCGGTATAAAGGCACAAGACTTGTTTCAGATCATTGACACTTTTATGATTGAAAACCAGTTAGAATGGACAAAGTGCTGTGGTGTCTGTACTGATGGTGGCCGTTCTATGTCTGGCTGTTATGGAGGATTGCAGGCACTCATACGAAGCAAAGCTGCTGATGCACTGTGGACCCACTGCATTATCCACAGGGAAGCACTTACATCAAGGCATCTGAGTCCTCCACTGAATGCAGTGATGGAAAGTGTGTTGAAAGTTGTACATTTTATAAAGACTCGGCCACAGAAGGCAAGGTTTTTTAGAAAAATGTGTGAGGATATGGGCTCTGAGCACACATCTTTGTTGTACTACTGCAGCTCACGATGGCTCTCCCGTGGCAATGTACTTTCTCGTGTTTTTAGATTACACCAGGAACTCTACTCATATCTTGCGGAAGAAGAACACGAGTGTGCCAATAATTACTTGGATACTGTTTTTTTGTCCAAGTTAGCCTACCTTTGTGATATCTTTGATAAACTGAATGCACTGAATCTCTCACTGCAGGGAAACAACAACCACATTCTCAAACTCTCAGGTATCAGCATTCAGGAAAAAATTGTTTCTTTGGAGAAGAAAAGTAAATGAAGACAGTTACGATGACTGTTTCCCCATGTTGCATCAGTTTGTTACATCCAATGATGTTTGTTTGACACATGAACTTAAATCAGTTTTTGAGCAGCATCTAAAAAACCTCAGTGACTGGTTTGAAAAATATTTTCCTGAAAATATGGAAAAGTTTGTATGGATCCAAGATCCATTCAGTACTAGCGCCCCAATGGAATTTACTTCTGTAGAAGAAGAAAAACTAATCGAGCTTTCCTGTGACAAGACCTTGAAAGCAAAATTCAGCAGCATGGGACTTCAAGAATTTTGGATATCCATTAAAGATGAATATCCGATGCTCAGTGCTAAAGCACAGCAAATCCTTGTTCCTTTTGCAACAACATATTTGTGTAAAGCCGGGTTTTCAGCAGTTGCTGTAATTAAAAGCAAGTATCGTTCAAAAATCAATGTGGAACCAGAAATGAGGGTGGCCGTGTCCAAGCTGATCCCAAGGTTTGAAAAGTTGTGTAGTGCACAACAGGCTCACATATCCCATTAATAAGTGTTGTAATTGTTGATCACTCTTTAATAACTGCCTCTTATTGTTGTTTATTTTGTTTAATGTTATTCCTGTTAACGAGTGCTGTCAATTGTTCTTTGAAAGAAATCGAATTAAAGAAATATATTTTTTTCTTGAATTTATGTTTATTATTTTTACAAACAAGTTAATAATAATTTTAGCATTAACTACTTTAAAAAAGGAACAGTTCGGTAATTATTTTGGCTTAGGGGTGCCTTGAAAAAGTCATGGAGACCCAAAGGGTGCCTTGGACTGAAAAAGTTTGGGAACCACTGGGTTATCACCTAATCACTGGGTCAGAATCCCAAAAATACTTGTTAGTGGTAGATTGATGCTGTGGAAGTAAAATTAGTGTGGAGTTACTCCATCAGCCCACAGAGGTGCTCCCATGACAGTAGAATGAGTATCAAAATGTAAATGGAGACATAAAGAAATTCTCTTGTTTGGGGCACTAATCCAGAGGTATAACACAAGCTAAAATTCGAATTTAATTAATAACGTGTTCAAAACATACCTCACAGGACAGATAATTCATTACGTCAATGATCCTACCACCCAGGGCCACCGGGGCTAGCTCCAGGCTTAAGGCCGGACAGAGGGTGCCCTGGAGGGGGCGGATCCTTTATTGAGGGGTCCCCACTCCCCCATGGTCCCTGTCCGAGGTGACCAGTCAGAGGTTAATGCTTTGGAACTTATATAAAAAGTTCCATCCGTATATGGCATTAGCCTGCTGACTGGATTCATGCAGGCTTATGCAAAACTCGCCACAAAACAATGTACTACTTATCATTTGTATTTACTGGTGAATTCATATTCCAATTCACCAGTATGAATGATGGTAAATCTGCCAATCACATAGATCACGGCCATGTTCTATTGATGGCGTAGCCATTCGTATCATCCAGATACGGCTGACCCAGTCGTATGTAATACGGGCGATCTGCCGCTTTCGGGACCCGGCCAAACTACAGTTTGAATGGGTACAGATGACTGCATTAGTACCCATTCAATCTTAGTAAATTTCCCCCTATGCGTCTGACAGTAGGAAAGTTATGCCGACAAATGTACTGTGCTGTATGTACAATACATCATTCCCAAATGGTAATCAATCTGTATCCCCTGGTAAAAATCATCAGCTTAATGATTACTGTAATCAGATCAATTCTGGGATTCACAATTTAGTAGCCACTGAGAAAGCCCCAATAAATTGCTTTGTGGCATTGTTGCAAAACCATTGACAAATTATAATAGACCAGCTGTCAAAGGTCATTGCTATGAAGAACCACCGATGCAGTGTTGCAAGTAAGGGGGTACGGCGTGGTACGGAATACCTGTAAGAAATATGTTGCAGGTACGCAGTACCACTTACCACCTGATCCACTGTCATTTCTATTTTTATTTTAAGTCTAAATATATTGCATCTGCAGCCCGCCCACCCTGCATTATGATTGGTGCTGTATGCAGCTACCGGCTACTGCTGACTTAGCCTGTCACACTGACAGGCATCAGCGGCGCCGACAGCATGAAGAGCCGGCTCCAAAATTGTAAGCACAACCTGCTTGGCTCTCCCCCAAGCAAAAGCCAACCCACCCCCAGTCATTCCCTGTTTCTCATTCCCTGTCTCCTAATGCCATGCCACTATTATCATTTAGTCACTCCTCTAGCTTTGTCTGACCATGCCCCCTCATGACACGTGGCCATGCCCATTTTTGATGGAGGCCATCAGTACCACCAAGAAAAAAATTCTACTGCACCACTGCACCAATGGGTACACACTGTAACATAAAATGTTTATTGGGATGCAAATACGTGACTGTAATGCTTGATCTAATGTTTAAAGATCTTTATGTTGCACCAAAGTCTAATGTATTTTAGTAAAGTCTGAAGGAGGTGAAGCAGAAGACACCGTTGACTTGGTTATTGCTATAGTGCTGCCAAACTGATGCATGGGTTATATGAATCTTCAAAAACATATCTTACCTCTGCTATTCTATTATTCCCACAGGATTCCTACTCCGAGCTCTTCATATGCCTGTACACATAACTGTAACCAATAAATCTGGCATTCTGACTATTATTGTGCCAAGCATCACTAAATCTGAGACTATAAAACATTCTGAGCAGAAAATATCAGTACCATGTAACAAACTGGAACTGTAGAGATACACATGATAATGCAGTTATATGATGAAGGGTTAAACAGTTCAGTTGGCAGCGTATGCCAATAGAAACTCTATTGAAAACCATTGTAACTCATTCAGTACAAGTAATATGATTTTTATAATAGGGCAGTGCGGATGGTGTAATAGCATTAATGTCTCATAGAACTGCGGGCATGAATTTGATCCCCACCATGGCCCTAACTGTGTGGAGTTTGTAACGTACACTCTCCCGTGCTTGCGTGGGTTTCCTCCCACAATTCAAAAATATACTTGAAGGGTATTTGACTCCCAATTATAATGAACCCTAGTGTGTAAGTGTGGGTATGTAAATGGAAAGACTAGATGGGCCAAGTGGTTCTTATATACTGTCAAATTCTATGTTTCTCTGTAATATGCTGATCTCAAAGTTCTCTTATAATTGTGATTTGCACTTGGCTATAAGTACATGTTACCTACAGATTACTTTATTGTTCAACTCCGGAAATAGGATTATTTAGTTGATGGCATGGCTGGTCTCAGTGGTGCTGAGAGTTGGGTCAGTTACTAATTAGGCCTGATGGAGGGTCAACCCCCCACCACCTTACCTGGCGACAGCAGCAGGAGCGCCTCTCCTCTGCCCGGAACATGTTGCTGTGTGTTTGGCTGATGTGTGGCCAGGTAGACTGCTGTCACTGGGTAACACCAGACATTTCCTCTGCCCGTGCAGGTGGAACTGATCATTCACTCCTCCTTCTGCATTTGTTCCTGGCTGAGGGGCTTACTGTACCCCTTGTGGGCCCAGTCATGCTCTCTATTGCCCTGGCCAGACTGATCATTTAGCACTTCCAGCAAATGCCAGAAAGGCCATTGACTGGTTCAGCCATCTGACAGCACAGCCATGTAGCTCCACCTTTTGGCTTGCTTAGACAGGGTGTGACGTGAGGTTATGTACACAATTCCTCTCCTCTTCACTATTCCCATTGACATATGACCACACCCCACATGCCATGGTCACTCCCCTTTTGCCAGCTATGTGCACAGAGAAAGAATGCCATGGCCTTTTCATGGCCACAGTCATCCCAGAATGCAAACTGAATATTTAGATTATTGATTAAACTTAGTATTGTACATATTTTTACAGGTTGAGGGTGGGTTTGGTCACAAACATGGCAGATGATCGCTGATATCTGAGGGAAGGGAAGGTAGCTCCCAGAGGATTTCTGGTCGGGCAAAAGCACAAGGAATTGCTGATAATTTTGTAGATGTACCCCAACTGGTCTGCAGTGTACCCCCAGGAGTACAAGTACCCCAGGTTTGGAGTTAGTAATTCCATATTGATTACAAAGGTTTCAGTCTGACTTTAGCATCCAGTCAACAAAGGGTGCCCTGTAGTGACACATTACCCATGCTCCCAGTCACTGTGGAATATGTAGGTGTAGGTGATAGATTAGGAAGCCTGCAGAGAGAGCAACGCTACTTTGTCAATCACCAGTAAATGATCTGAGAGAGGGTGTTAAATATTGGCTTAGCTTTCCTGTTCTGCAAGTAGACTTGAATCTGTTCCTGCAAGCTGGGAAGCGTCACAGAATGTGTGCTTTTTTTGTATGGCTCCTCTGTGGGAGCTGCCGCGCGTTCTACATAATGTTTGAATAGATCTAAACCTCTTTGAATGTGTTCCATTTGCTTTAAAGTATTCCACATTATAACAAGTACCATGTTGAAATTCTACAACCTCCTCAGCTCTTTAAATCTCTCGATAGATAAATGGATGTCAAACAAAACTGAAAGATAGAATAATGTTTTTTTTATCTCACCCGCATTATATTGATTGTGAGAATGACTGGTCGGAGGCCCATTTATCTCCCCCTCCTTTTTAGCACTGTTGTTCACATCTGCTTCCTTGGCCCCTGTATGGAAATAGAAATGTGATGGAAGAAGCAAACGGAATTGAAACCCTCGTTCTCAACCATGAGCCTAGTGCGGAATGCTAGCAGCGCAGTGGACTGAGTCGTGCCTGCTGCTTCTCTGGCAAATGGAAACTGCCATGGGCCAACTACAGTGAAAACAAATTGGCAGATAATTCCTGGTCCATGGTCAGCCAAGTGAGCAACATGCTTCTGAAGATTTGCTTTGAGTGAAATGATGGAGCCCGGCATGCTATTAACATTTCCTTTGTGATAACTCTACAGGGAAATAGCACTGCTAAATTGCAGCAAAAGTCATATGAAATTGGCTATAAATTGCTCTCATAGTTGAAGGTATTTCTAGGCAAACATGCTTATGGGAGACGTGGGGCTGGAAATAGCCAGTGGGATGTGCACAATTATTTCCTGCATTTACTGTGCTAGCATTGAAAACATGTCTGCATTAAATCCAAAGGATCAGACAAAAACAAGTCTGAATTAAACTCATAATGAGACTGACAGTAGACTGAAAGCTACAAATGCATAAAGTACTGAAAGGGTTAATTATAGTTTAAATGGCCAGTGATTGTACAATAGCATTTGTTTCAACGAAACATGCCATCTTTTCATGTGTTTCATCCTGCATTTCATGATCATTTTTGCACCTTATTTAGCTGTATTTTCTATACAGGAACGCTTTCTATCATATTTTATATAGAATGAAATTAAAACTCCCCACAGAGGAAAATGTATGGACTGTCAGTTTATACTGTATGTTATACGTTTTGTAAAATGCTCATTTATAACAGGGTTGCCTACCCTCCCAGAATGGACATAAGGCTCACGAAAATCGAGTCCCCTTCCCAACCCTCTGGAAAGGTGGGCAACCCTCCTGGATACCACCGGAACCCCCTGAATTCAGCCTGGCCGCAGCAGTAAATTGCTTGCTTTTCAGTGGCGGGGAAAATGAAGCAAATCGCATTGTTTAGCCCCACCCCCGCCTCGAAGACCTACGCATTGCAGGATTTGCCATACTGGGGGCAGGTCTTGATGATGTCTACATCAGGCCCCACCCCCCAAAGTGCTGCTGGACCTCTGATCACAGGTGTCATGGTGGCACCCATGTCCAGTAGAAAATTATGGGCGACAGTCTCCCCATTTGGGTGGATGGGACAGCAGCTGCGTATCAGGAATTCTAGTAATTGTGTCACTCACTGATGCAGATTGGCCACTGGTACTGTTTGGCATGAAGTCCCTGTGTCACCTTCTACGTGGTTACATGTCACCCATTATTTTCAGCAAAGATCATTGGACATGGGCGCCGCCATGACACCTGTGATCAGCTGTCCACTGTTTACCTATCCAGCAACCACAGTGACTCCAGGTGTGATCACATGACGCAGGTAAAACTAGGTAAGATCACTTCCTAGTTCTGTTCAAATTGCTGCTGCGGTCAGCAGCCAATGAACATTGGGGGCTAAAAGCAGGCCTCCCACAATCCTCCAGCACCTTGAACAATTGTCTTTCTCCTAAGTTGTGTCAGAAAGTGCTTCCAAGGCTCCAGGCTCTTCCAGTGTTACCAGCTACCAGAACTCTGCTGCTGGATTTGCTCCTGGTTATCTCCCTGTGGCCAGATTGACTCAAGTTATATCACTGCCAGCTTCTATCTGCTAGTCTCCATGCCCAGTCCAGGATACCTCAACGCAGACCAGCCTGTACCATGGGTTCTCAGACCGCCCATCAGTGAACACTCCGTTATTACCTAATACTATTGTTGACCAGTCCAATACTACTTTTTACCACTAGACCGACCAGTGATAACCAGACCGATACTCACGTGCACCATCGGTTCTTCTAAGTACCATCGATACTAGCCAAGTACCAACAATACTTACATATACCACTGCCAAAGACTGTTTCTCATATTCACCTTCAGTACCCATAGCTTGAATAAGGGACTCTGGCAGAGGGCCATGACCTGCCTGTCGGGCACAGCAAATTCCATAGCCCTTTGCGGGACTTCCTGGTGAAGACCACTGGCAGGTTTAGATTCCATATCTCTATCGGACTATTTTCCAATTCCCTGTTCATCTGTGCCCCCTGTGTATCGGCCCTCACCATCCATGTATGTCCCATCGTTACATCAAATCACCAGAGTTCCATCTGCCTCTGCTGATCCACTTCGGTCACAGCCTGACACTCGGAATGGAAGTGTTCTACATAACGGGGTGTTTCTCCCAGTTTTGTAGGGGTGCAGCGCCATCGGACAAAGACTTCCTCAGCCCAGAAGAGAAGTTCTCTTGGGCAGCCTGAAGCTTCAGGTTACACAGATGGCAGAGGGCTGTTACCCATGGTCCTCATGGTGAGCTGATGCAGTTTGGAATCTGTGATGCTGGCAGGAGGCATCTTTTTCCTACAGATGCCTCCTGCAGCCTAAGAATATCAGCTGTACCGCATTGCACAGACACTTCCCTGTGTCTGTGTAATACTGTGCATATCAGAATCAGGCCTATAGGCAATTGATGAATTGCTAACCTGTATTTAAGCTACTGTAAGTAAACTAGCTTTGCATATGGCATCTCCTATGTTCTAGCAGCTATTTTGTGAGATGCTGTCAAGATTAAATCCAGATCATTGACTAGATTTTTATTCATTGGCATTTAAAATTCTAAACTTGTTTCTGAGAGTCACAGACAGTAGTTTATTTCATGATAAAATATCATCCTCCTGGGAGTTTAATAGGCATACTTCTTATAATTATAACCCAATAAACATGTCACCTTTAATCCCGTATCAGTCTCTTTAGACAGGAGCTCAATAGTGTACTCTTCAGGTGTAATATGGTAGGATTTCTAGATAAACCTTTCTCGTTCCTGTCTCTGTTTAGTTGTTATCTGTTGCCCAAGGAGGGGGTGGGTGCTGCAAGCAATCTCTTTCCTGAATTACATTTCTTAAGGACTGCTGCAAGTTGGAAGCATGAACACAGACGGCCCATTTCACAGGCGTTCCTAACATAAAATTTGGTTTCATTGCCAAAATGTACATTTGCCTACTTGTTACTCCCCCTGATATGACTAGGACTAACTCCACAGATTCTGCCCATTCACCAGTGAGGTGGGTGGTATGGGGGCAAGATGAAATAATGTGCAAGTTTGTTTTGTATTGCAACTTTAGGCCAGATGTACTAAGCCTTGAAAGTGATACAATGGAGAGTGTTTTTATTTTTTTTATTTTTTTTTCAATCATACACAATTGTATTGAGTTTTTCTTAGTTGAACTAAGAAAATTGTGCAGATTGATGAAATGATACTCTACTCGTTTCCTCATAAGACTTCATCAGAGATGGTATCTAGCTGGTAGAAATGGCACAACAATATTGGTGTAGGGATATTCATTGTTATTACATATACATACCGAGTACAAAATCGTTTTGATATTACTCAGAAAAAAATGATCCCTTAGTAATGGGCTTCATTATATATATATATATATATATATATATATATATATATATATATATATATATATAAACCCCATTATTTATTTGCTTGATTATTTGAATATCAAGGTGAGTTAGTTTGTTGTAGTGAGTGCTGGGCCCCCTGTGTTTGTATTTACTAGAGTGTGTGGTCACAGGCCAATGCACCCCATCCTGGGAAGTGGGTGCTGTTTGCACCCCAATCTTAGGAATGGCGAGTGTGTTGGTACTTCTATATATATATATATATATATATATATATATATATATATATATATATATATATATATATATATATATATATATATATAATGGATGCGATCATTGAAACCTGCATAATAATCTAAAAGAATGTAAATATTGGGGGTCACTTATGGATAAGGATGAGGTGTGAGAGTATTTGACTACTACTATTAATATTATATATAGAGTATATCTGCACTCATGGCCATCATCTGCCAACTTTGCGGGGTGCACCTCTAAAGCGACATAGCATATGCCCCAATAATAAGTATCCTTGTAATCCAGAAAGGGCAATTACAAGGATAAAATATACATTTTAATGGTACTTTTTAGAACAATTACATCTTACTTTGTAGTCGACGTTTAGGCCACTAGAGGGCCTTTGTCAAAACACAGAACATCATAAGTCCTCACAGCTACAGGTATGTCGCTTTAAAGGTGCACCCCACACCTCTTTTGCGTCCACCCTCCGTGGCTCTGATGGGTGCAGTGGCGTGTCTGCTTCGCCGGCTGCGTTATTAGGGGCTGGATCTAAAAAAGGACCCCGATTTACTCTGCTGGCACTCGAGTTGGTATATTCCCGTTCTGATGAGGATTTTGTTGAGTAATTATTTAATTACCTTGTTGTCTAGGATATCGTGGCGGTTTACATGACATTGGTCTCTCGCTATCACCCATTAACCATCTATACACAGTGGGCGAAATGTAATAGGGTGCGATTTTTTTCGTAAGAAAAAAATCGCACCAAATCGCACCTTTAAAAATCGAGTTTTTTGCTGCGAATTCGCATATGTAATGAGATGCGAATTTGCGGCAAAAAAATGCGATATGGTGCGATTTCGGGCGATTTTTAAGTCCTGAAAATGTGCGATTTTCAGTCATGAAAATCGGCACATTTTCAGTACTGTGCGGTGTGTTGAAAAAAAAAAAAAAACGGCGTGCGGCCCCCCTCCTAAGCATAACCAGCTCCGGGCTCAAAAAGCCGGTGCTGGTATCATAAAATCAGAGGGACAAACAAATAGGGGTTCCCTTGATTTAATAAAACCAGCACCAGGCTCAAGGTCCAGCGCTGGTTCCCAAAATACGGGGGACAAAATGACTAGGGTTCCCCCGTATTTTAAGAACCAGCACCAGACTCAACCAGCCAGCAGGGTAATGCCACAGCCGGGGGACACTTATTATATAAGGTACCGCGGCCAAAGCATTATCCCCGTGGCTGGTCAGCATGGGCAGGGGTCCTGGGGAAGTGGAGACCCCCCCAATGAAGGGGTCCCCCCCCTCCAGGACTTACCAGCCCATGCTGAAAGTCCGGGGCTGTCCCCGATGCCCCTGGGCGGTGGGCATCGGGCTGATTAAAAGTGTAAAAAAAAAAAGAATAAAAACTATTGTCTTCTACTGTAGAACTATGAGTCCCAGCAAGCCTACCCCGCATGCTGGGACTTGGAGAACCACAAGTCCCAGCATGCGGGGCATTAAAGGGCCCGCTGGCACTTGTAGTTCCACAGTACAAAAAATAGTTAAATAAAACACACTGACACCCAGAAAAATAAAAGTTTAATACATCCACAGCCCACACATACTGATACTTACCTACCTTGAGCCCGTAGGTCGGTCCCTGGATCCTGGGTCCGGGGTCCAGGGCTCCTGGGCTGAAGAGTCCGGTTCCGGGGACTTGGTCCTGGGTCCTGGGCTCCAGGGCTGAAGAGTCCGGTTCCGGGGACTTGGTCCTGGGTCCTGGGCTGAAAAGTCCAGTTCCGGGGCCTTGGTCCTGGTTCCGGGGCTGGTCCGGGGTCCTGGGCTCCAGAGCTGATGTCTCCGGGGTCCAGGATCCGAAGTAATCCAAAAGGGGTACCTGAGGAAGGAAATCCTACTCACCTGGTCCCCGGCGACAACCCCGACATCTTCTCCGGCAGACGCGCTGCTCCCGGCTGGTACCCGCTCACGGACTGGAGAGGCGCAGAGATGTTTCATCTTCCGCGCCTTTCCTCCGGATGATTCTATTGGCCGCCTAGCGGCCAATCAGGAGCCTCCCATTACATTTCGCCCAGTATGTGTTTTATAGTCAGGACGAGATTGGGTGTCCACGTGCTCAGGTTGATATTGACACCTTTTCATGTGTCAACCTTTTTCATTACAACCTTTTTCTTGTGTTTATCTTTTCCAGTGTCGACCTTGTGCTTGTCGCCCTTTTTCCAATGTCAACCTAGAGTCTAGGTTGACATTGGAAAAAGGGCAACAAGCACAGTAGGTCCTAGACGTTGTTGACCTACAGTAATATACCACATCCCGTACAAAGTATTTCCCAGAATTAGCACACTAGCAAACCCAACATATTATAAATGTTTTTAATTGTATTTGGAATATTAACTTTTATTTATAAAGTAAGGACAATATTGTACATTGAGGGGATCAGGACAAAAATAAATCTGAGTCGTACCAAACAGAAGATAAAATGCCCTGTACCCAAACAAGCTTGCAATCAATGGGTCTGCACAGGGGCGGATCCAGGATAAAATGACAGGGGGGGCACCATGATAAAAGAGGGTTTAGGTGGGGGAGGGGCAGTGTTAGTGGTGCCAGTGTACATGCTAAGAGAGTGGCAGAGAGAGGGTGGGAATGGGATTAAATATAGGCGCTGGCATTTAAAGTACGCAGGCCCACCATGGCGACAAAAGCGAAGGATGTAGTTGTACGCGCGCCGAAGGCGCGCTCCGGAAAAGGGGTGTGGTCACTCAACAGAGGTGTGTCCTTGAGTGTAGTCTACAACACCATATACAACTTCTACACATTATGCAACAAAATACTAGACCCCTTTATACTTCCCCCTTACATATGATGCCAAATGGAATGAAACTAAATTCACATAATTCCACATGGATTGAGCCAAAATTCAAATAATGCCACACGGATTGAGCCAAAATTTACATAATAACACACGGATTGAGCCAAAATTCACATAATGTCAAATGGATTGAGCCAAAATTCACATAATGCAACATGGATTGAGCCAAAATTCACATACTGCCACACGAATTGAGCCAAAATTCACATAATGCCACATGGATTGAGCCAAAATTCACATAATGCCACATGGATTGAGCCAAAATTCACATAATGCCACACGGATTGATCCAAAATTCACATAATGCCACATATATTGAGCCAAAATTCACATAATGCCACACGGATTGAGCCAGAATTCACATAATGCCACACAGATTAAGCCAAAATTCACAATACGCTTCATAAACAGGGACATTGTCCACCAAAGGCACGCATTACACCATAATGTCCATTACACGTTAAGTTACACGCCATTATGTCCATTATGTATTATGCCAAACACCATAATGCCTATTAAAAATTATGCTACAAAAGTGCTTCTTATCTACATGCTCATTGCCAAGGGTTCCATGCTCATTGCCAGAGGTTCCATGCTCGTTGCCATGTGGGATTACATGTTCATTGCCAAGGGGGAATACATGCTCACGGTAAATGGGGGACAGCCGCTGCCAGGCAGAAGTGATAGCCACTGACAGTGGCAGAGCCTGGCTGTATTCAGAGCACTGCAGGTACCAGCTATTTGAAATAATACCCCTTTCACACCAGAAAATGCATTCCCAGTTTGGCCTCTTTTACAGCAGCCTAGTCCCTGCATTTTCTGGTGTGAGGGGAAGAGAAAACAACCCCTCCCCTCCCCCCCCCCCTTTTAACCAGTTATCTCATTTAACCGGCTATATCTTCGGAAGCAACTGACCCATTTACATGAGTATCCTATTGAAGAACTTTTGAGTGGGCTTTGAATGATTTTGGTCCAGTGAAAATGGAACGTTTGGTTCCAGAGTAATCTGCCCTCAAAGAACATGAACAGCTATGAAATTACATTTCAAAAATAAAAAAATAGGTTTACATGCAATATCTCTGGAACCGATTGACCGATATGGACCAGCCTGGTATCATATTGAAGGCCCAGCGATTTGGAATTGAAAGAGATCAACAAGCTTCTATGATGCCAGGGCGGGAACTGGCAGCCGTCGGAACTGGCAGCTGTCGGAACCGTGTGGGGGTCGGAATTGACGGGTCCCATATTATCCTATGGGGAAAAAACGTTACAGCTTTGCCAGGCGATATCTCCGGTTCCCGGGGGGCTAGAGACACGGGGCTGGGCTCGTTGGAAAGCCCTGGTCCTCAGCTACATGCACAAATGCAATGACAGGGGGGGCACGTGCCTGGGTGCCCCCCCCCTGAATCCGCCACTGGGTCTGCATGCGTTACTTACTATTTGCATGCTACTGATTCCTTGCAACATACACACAAAAATACATGCATCATGCTACACAAGGGTGATTCATGTGAGATTCCGAGTGACCATGCTACACAAGGGTGAGCCATGTGAGATTCCGAGTGACCATGCTACACAAGGGTGAGTCATGTGAGATTCCGAGTCACTCCAACTCTACTATTGTCCCCTAAACACTCCACTTGAATGCTGTGTGAACCTGCATAGTGTACCTCTGGACTGAAGCCAAAGGGCAAAATTACAAAGATAGGAGTTCTATTGAAAATTGGATGTTGCAAAAAAACAACCAATCAGAAGCTACTTCTTATTTATTGAGCACTTTGTAGAAAATAAAGCATACAATCTCATTGGTTGTTATGGGCAACATCCCATCTCCAGTAGAAATCCAAATTTAGGAAATTTACCCCAGAGTGTCTGTATTTTGTTATAAGTTATGGGTGATATATTTATATTAATTTGGTGTGTGAATGGGGGGGGGGGGGGGGGGGGGGGGTTGGACCAAATTTTAATTGCACCGTTTGCATTTTGTAGGATTTGTTTTTCCCTTGGTCTTTTACGCCAAAAGTCTTTTGACAAATTCTGTTCCTAATTTGCATTTCTTAAAAGTTTTAAAATATATACCTAATAGATTGTAAGCTTGCAGCAGGGCCCTCTAACCACCAAGTCTGTCTGTTACCCAGTTTGTTTTATCACTGTCTACTATTGTAAAGCGCAACGGAATCTGCTGCGCTATATAAGAAACTGCAAATAAATAAATAAATAATAAATATGTATCTTATAGAAAAGGATTAGCATAAGCTCATTCAGTATTATATGTTCTGTGTGGAATGTGCCAGGAAGAAATCCGGGACTGAGCATTTCCATCTGGCAGCTATCTCTGCTCTCCCGATTTGCATACATGTTTCAGCAATAAAGTAAAATTATGAAGCATAAGCCCTTTCCGAATATGTCCCAAACTGGTAACTCTCTGGAAATGTAATAAGCTAGGAAAGTATACGTCTCCTGCCTGCTACCCATAAAACCTACTCCGTTACTTACATCTTGTTTTTAAATTGGCGACATATAAATTGCACATTATCTTTGAGGCTTTTTTTTTGTAACATGATTTTAGGATTGCTTCCCTTAAGCGCTAAGTTTGTAGTATAATCAGCTTTCAGAGTGCATTTAATCATTGTTTTATGGGAGGGGAGGATTTCATTTTATGGCAAGGAACTGTAAGACGGATGTTAGATGTGTATAAAAGATGTCCTTGTATACTGTGTATTACTGCAGGAGAATTGCTGTGGGATTTGGCGTGCTCTTGTTCAGGGAGATGGCTACTAAACATCCACAGACAGGATTTAGGCATTAATAGGAGTGGGTGATGTGTAACTTGGGAAACATCTTTTCTAAAAGGGAGTCTAAAGGACAGCTTTTATTAGAATGTGCAAACGTTTTCACATTACTCACCGAGTCCAGACGATTCTGGTCACGACAAATAGGGCTGTAATAGCAGGTATAACAATTTCCTCCTAGCAAGCTTATTGCAATGGGCCTTTTAGTGCCTTTCTGGAAATGAGTCCTCAGTTTGCCCAGGCAGAGGATTGTGCTGCATGGGCCGTAACTGTCCACTATACTAAATGTGCAGATTTCTCAACATGAAATTTGTGGCTCTTCCCCCCTGTCTGTTGTCAGAAATCCAATTCTTGTAGCCTCTATTTTCTGATACGCACCAGAAACTTATTATTTAGACTTAAGGGTTATTTTCCTGGCCAAATAGTTTAATCTGAATGATATAGATCTGAAAATGGGGCAAACACATTGCAGCAGTAGCTCGCTGTAGATGTTTATGTCCCATTCTGGATTCACTGGGGTTTTTTTTTTTTTTTTTTTTCAAGTCAGTTGTAGTCAAAATACTGCTACTTATGGCTTGGATGGAAAAGGAATGTGATGGAAATGTTTAATGACAATTCTCTGCACATGTTACATCTGCCCCACCTGCAGCGCACATGGTTTTGCCCATTTAAGAAAGATTTTGCATTTGCGATAAACTTTGAATCAGGCACATTGGATCTTACTCAGGTCCGTTTGCAGCTAGTCTGCGTTCGCACGGGGACCGATGTTTTGTTAGAGCCCATTTCTGCGCATGTGCATTCTGTTAGTCGGGTGCAATGGTCAGTGGTGTAGCTAGGTGCCATGGTGCCCGGAGCAAGGGCATGTTTCGCGCCCCCCCCCCCATCCCCCCAGATTTGTAGTAGGCGGGGCTCTTGCACAGCGAAAAGGGGCACGGCCTAACATTATACCAAACACCAGAATCACCATTGCACAATTTAGCGACCTTTGTAATACCCATTACACATAACGCCACATGCGGTAATGCCAATTACACATAAGGCCACACCTGATGCCCATTACATACTATATAACAAACCGTAATGCCCATTACATACTATATAACACTGTAATGCCCATTACATTGTATATAACAAACCGTAATGCCCATTACATACTATATAACACACCGTAATGCCCATTACACATCTGACACATAAGTGCCACTTACCTACAAGCTCATTGCTAATAACTTCATGCTTGATGCTCACTATTGCAGGCACTGTATGCACTGAGAGATAATGAGAGATTAGGGGCTGAGAGATGGAGGGGAGTGAGAGAGGTTTGAGAGAAAGGGGGTAAGAGGAAAAAGAGAGCAGGAGAGAGAAAAGAGAAGAGAGAGGGGGAGAGAGGAGGGAGGGGTGAGGAGAGAGATGGGAAATTAAATTAAAGGGACCCGCTGAAGGGGTGTCACCAACCACTGGGTATAGTAGGTGTGGTCAGCAACTGGGAGGGTGTGGCACAGGTAACTACATGCCTGCACAGACAGGGGTACACACAAGTAAAAGCATGCATGCATAGACAGGGGCATCATTCTACAGTTTGAGAATCAAAGTAATAAGGGATGTGGTTGGTACAGCTCTTCCACATTATAAGAAAGCCAATCAGCAGAAGTCCAGAAGTCCAGCGGCCCCATTTAAAAAAGCCTCCAAATGTGGCCAGCCGCTGCACTCGCAATGCATTACTTTTTCCCATTATTTTTACTTTTCCAATATTCACTTTGCTCGGTTTGCTGTGTAAATGCATTTACTGCTCCAGCCTAAGGGCATAGATGTACGCACTGAGGGCTGCCACAGCACACATACATGTAAACTCAGAACATATGTTACACACAGCCATATAGTCAAAACACATGTGCTGTCTCAGCACATAACATGAAGTGATAGCACATACATACATAAACACACAACATGCAGTGATAGCACATATATACATACAGTACATACATACATACATACATAAATACATCTATATAATAAGTTGAAGAGTCTGTGTGCGTGTGTGTGTGTGTGTGTGTGTGTGCGTGTCCGACGCATTGCGGACACACCGTGGCACTCAGAGACACCAAATTCAGCAACAAGATACCTCTGGACCCGGTGGTGTGCACCTCGAAGCCGTTTTTGGGAAATTTCACTTAGAAATTTAAAAAACACCAAGTTGTAATTTTCCTTCATTGATGTTCTGGGGAAAAGATCGATGATCTGGGAAACCGTTTGCGAAGGAACAACTGATTTCATTGCTGTCATTGAGTATGAATGACACATTCTAACATTATGGTGAAGGCTTTAAACAATTAGGAAATAATTGAGGATATACATAGACCACACAACACACACACACACATACACATTGTACACGCACACACACACACACACACACAGTACACCACAAACGCACACATAGCACACAACACACACATTTATACGTAGAGCACCTCACACACTTACACATTGGACAGATACACACACACACACCACATGCAGTACAATACAAATCCATACACACTACAACACACACCCAAAAACAGTACAACAAACACACAGAACACACACACTTAAACATTGCCAGGATACGCAAAGCACACTACACACACATATATTCGTAGCACACATCACAAACTTACACATACGGCAGATACACACAACACAACACTCACAGTACAACACACACCCACATTCACTACAACACACACCCAAAAACAGTACAATACACAAAACACACACTTAAACATTGCACAGATACACACAGCACACTACACACAAACACACACACACAGATTTATACATAGCACACCTTACGCACTTACACATAGGGCAGATACACACAACACACACACATAACATACCTCTAACAGCACCCCACACCCACATTCACCACACACACCCAAAAAACAGTACGACACACACAAAACACACACTTAAACATTGCACAGATACACAAAGACACAACACACACATACTGTATATACGTAGCACACCTCACACACTTACGCATTGGACAGATACATACAATACAACACACACAACCACATACACTACAACCACACACAAAAACAGTACAACACACACACAAACACATAAAAAATAATTTGCCGTTTATTTAACCGTCTGTACCGGCAAATAAAAACTGTACCTAATGTACCGTTTCTACTTTGTTCCCCATATCCGTCTCTCCAGTTCTCCAGCCTGTCACTGCGCTCCCCGGCCAGTTGCACTGAGAAATCTTTGTCCTGGCCAATGCACCCATTTATCAATACAAAGTGGGTACACTGCACTCACCCTGTTAGTCAGTTGGATATCAGGCACTGCTCTGCCTTAAGGGTTTCCCAGACTCTTTTGGTTCATAGATAATATTTGGTCGATGGGCATGAGCGTTGCATGCATTTGTTTGAATGTTATGAGTGTAAGAAGTTGAAGAATAAGACTGAGATGAAGATTTGTCACGTTATAGTGTACAATTTACTCAATAAATCGTGAAAAAAATATGTGTACATAGAAGTACAGTACAATCAAGAAATGAAAGTAGGATTAAAAAATAAATTCTGATTCAAACTGATAATTGTTTGGATGGCGGTGGGTTGCGAAACAAATCTATAGGTGGAGGGGGTATGGATATTGTGGGCATAATTAGTGTTTGGTACACCTACAGGGGGTCCCCAGTTGATGAGAAATTCTCACTACAGTGTCACCGTAGGGGGATTTCCAATTGGGGTTCAGGTGGTCTTTTAGGGACCCCTTTACAATCCCGTTGGTCTCTTCTCCTGGAGCCTATGGTCTCCCTCAGTGATTGACTATCATTAAGGGAGACTGTAAGCTCAAGGAGAAGAGACCTACAGGATTGTAAAGGGTCCCTAAAAGACCACCTGGACCCCAATTGGGAATCCCCCTATGGTGACACTGTGACCGTGACACTGTAGTGAAAATCCCATCAATTGAGGGCCCCCTGTAGGTGTAACAAACACCAATTATGCCCACAATATCCATACCCCCACCTATAGATTTGTTTCACAACCCACCCCATCCAAACAATTCAGTTTGAATCAGAACTTATTTTTTAACCCTACTTTCATTTCTTGATTGTACTTCTATGTACACTTACATTTTTTTCACGATTTATTGAGTAAATTGTACACTTTGTAACATGGCAATTCTTTTTCTCAGTCTTATTCTTCAACTTCTTAAACTCCAAACCTTATCAATGCATCCATTGATGATTGTGATGGCTGGATCAGTGGATTGGCCCAGCGGGTGTAGGGAAGAATTTGGCCTATTGCACCCATTCCCAGTGGTGCATTACAGTGGTGCGGATAGTGTGCGTCGCGTCATGACATCATGTGGCCAGGCCCGCGGACCTGCTCCCACACTCAGGGGCTGCCCCACTGTTTGGTAGAGATGCTCGGTGCATGTGCTTTACAGATCCCCAGACCTCAGAGACTGCTGCAGGCAGGTTCGGTGAAGGGAGTGGCAGTGGCAGGGAGCAGTGAATTTTTAATTAATTATGGCGTGGTAAGTAACGCCCACCCCGGACCCCACGCACTCAGCGCCTGTAATTACACACCCTAGAAACTGTACCATTGAAAGTATAGAAATTGAGGTGTGGACATGTCCCTTTCTGATTTTGTACCGATTTCTGACCCTCAGATGTTGGAGGATATGTCATACAGTAGGTGCTAAATCTCAGGAGTGGATGTGGAATTCATCAACACATACAAGTTTTCAACTCAGGAGCGTTGTGTTTCAAACAACAACACCACACCTGATTTCATTGCCATCATTGAGTATCAATGCAAACACATTCCAACATTATGGTGGAATCTATAACAAATTACAGTCTTAGGTCTTTGTCACAGCATACTGTAAGATGACATTTTTCAGCAATTTTGGAAATAAAGAAACCCCAAGGTTTTCCCGGGCAACGCCGGGCGGGTCAGCTAGTACATACATAAACACACAACATGTAGTGATAGCACATATATACATACAGTACATACATACATACATAAATACACACACACACACACACACACACACAATATGCATTGATAGCACATATATATACACACACAACATGACTTCCCCTCAGTATATTATGCTGTATGGGATTTTGTGAACAGATGAATGTTAGATATCCCACTACTATTTATTTTTTAAATAGTGTTTCCATTATTTTCCCTCCTTCTAATGTAACTGGGCAGTAGTTACTTGCTTCTTCCTTGGTTCCACTTTTGTGTTGTGGGATCACATTTGCTCCCCCTTGGTGTTTCTGCAGCAGGCTGTGTCCCACACCTCCTGGCATCTCTACAGCAGTCTGCCCCCACCCAGGGCCGGTGTAAGGCTTCACAGCACCCTAGGCAAAACTTCAACTTACTGCCACCTGCATTAAGTACAACAAGGATCCTCATAGATATCCTTAATTTTTGATAGAGCCTGGCGCCCTAGGCAGCTGCCTAAAGCTGCCTAATGGTAGAGCTGGCCCTGCCCCCACCCCCCCTTCCGCACTTACACATCACTGCAGAAGCCTCTGATTCTTTTATATATATATATGAATATATATATATATATATATATATATATGTCACCTCTTCCCCCATTACAACTTACCTGGATCATCTCCTTGCTCCTACTTAAGGCAATGATGGTAGAGGGCTCCTCACATGCTTTTCTTCACTGTGCGTGATGTCATGCCTGGACATCATCAAAAGATTGGTCGGAGGAGCTCTGGCCATCTTGGTGCCCCCTTAAATCTGGTATCCAAGGCATGTCCCCTCCCCTTTTTTTGGAGCCAAGATTTGAAGATATATGATCATTTGGAGATCAAGTCAACACCTTGCATTATTCTGCTGAAAGTGACCACTGAGATTTATTTTATCATGAAGAGATGTACTTGGTCTTCAGCGATGTTTAGGTACAGTAGGTAGTACGTGTTAAAGTAACATCCACATAAATGCTAGCCTTTGCTCCTCATGTGCACTAATGGGCTTTGGGCATCCATAACCCTGATTTTAGTTAACTGGTTGTCCTTCCTTGGACCATTTTTGAAGGTATTTTGCACATGCTCTGACCCTATCATCTAGCCAACTCAAATGGTCCCTTGTCAAAGTCCCTCAGATCCATATGCTTGCCCAGTTTTCCTGCTTCCACATGAACTTATACAGTACTACTATGTATCAACACTTGACAGGTGCCACTGTAACAAGACGCTGTTTTTTTTTTACTTCACCAGTCAATGGTTTTAATGTTATGGCTGATGGGTATAACTAAATAGATATACTCATATTATTTATTCATAGCCCTAGCTAAGTACAAATTTATGGGGTGTCATGGAACTATCCTTGATAATTACAGAAATTAAGTGGGGGTTTTTGCCTTGAAAATTGAAACTTAGAACGTTAATATCTGAAATTTATATTGATAAATAACCTGCCTAGGGTGCTTTTAAAATGTTAAAAAAGTACCATTTACTAGAATTGCTTTTTGAAACACATTATCAACTGTGGGTAATTATCAATTTACTCACCGAAAAGCACCTGGGGGAAAGATGAGAGAATTGCGAATTATACTCTTTATTCCCTGATATGGTACTTTCATAACCTTGGGAACACTTAATCTTGTTTACAATTATTGAAATGAATCTGTGCTTAGCTTTGAATAAAATGATTTTCACATGACAGTCTAATAAACCTGGAACTGCTGGTCTGGAAAAACTGGAAAATATTTTTCTCTGATTCATGAAACTGATTGTTGATACAGTATATACGCATTTCTCACTAAATAGAATTCTTTTAACACTTTTGTTGTATTTTACATGTCAGAAAAATCTCAGTTTCACTACTAAGAACATTTTAGGACACAATCAGCCATTTAAAGTTACAAAATTGCAGATGTAAATGTTAAAAAAAAAAACAAGCAATTCACTTTAACCTGTTTCAATTTTGCACATCTGCATGAGCAAGTTCATGCATCTACATTTAAGTAAATTACGATAGAGGCTACTACTGGGGTCTACCATTTAAATCTCCAGAAAGAAGGAGCTCAGGTATTCCTGATATTCTTGTATATACTTTCCAGTATTCAAACTGATATCTTGAAAATATTTTGGTACGGCAAAGTCCATTAAAAAAATAGCTTTTCCAATAATTGCTGCAAGCAGAACCAATCAGTACAAAGGGTGCAAAGAGGTCACAATATAGCGGAATGCGATGCGATCCGATTTTTAATTGTACAAGCACCCTGATGGGTGCTTTTAATGTTAAATGCACCCCCATTGGCAACGCCACCCCCACTCTCAACGCCAACCCGAAGTGTGGCGAGCGGCACCGGTACGTGTCCTATGACCTTTTCATACCCCCACTATCCACGTTGGCATGGAGTTGATTTTAGATAGTGTGGCGAGCGGACACGGATTACTTTACATGTAATGCGCGTCCCTTCGCCACGCTTTGGAATCGTATTACGCGTCCCCTCGCGGGGCACGTCACGCTTCGGGCTCGGTGGCTCGCTGCGCTCGCCACACTATCTAATAACTCCAAGCCAACGTGGATAGTGGGGGTATGAAAAGGTCGGAGGATACGTACCGCCGCCCCACGTGGGCTCGCTGTGCTCGCCATGCTTCTGGTTGCTGTTGATCATGGGGGTGGCGTTGACTATGGAGGGCCATTTAACATTGTAAGGTCCCATCAGGGTGCTTATACAATCAAAAATCGTATACGATCGCATCGTATGCCATTGTATGGCATACGATGCAATATTTTATTGTACAATATCGCGTCGCATAGCATACCATCGTATACCTTATTTAGTGTAATGGTATACGCGATGGGCGCCATGCTAGGAAACAAGTACCATTTAATTTTCACACAAAAAATAAAATTTTCATCTAATCTGCTTCTACTGTAGGTGTATATTGGCAATTTTTGCAGAATGTGTGCTATATATATATATATATATATATATATATATATATATATATATATATACACTTACTTTTCTTAACAATTATTAAATGATGCATCACTAGGGTAATCAGGTCTGACCAGAGCCAGATTAAGGGGGGAGGGGGCTCTGGGCAGGGCCGTCTTAACACTTGGGCTTAATGGGCAGTTGCCCAAGGGCCCCACAATCCTAGGGGGCCAATGCCTAAACATTCTGACAAAGGGCATTCTGCAGGAGGCTCTAGCTCCACCTAACATACTCCTGCTGCCCCGCTAAGCAATCCAAATCCCCAGAATACCCCAGCACAGGGGCGGAAGTTCATTTGATGCTGGGCTTTGGCGTTTAAGCTGGCAACTGCTCCATTGTTTCCCACCTGAGCACAGCACACAAAGCAGGAAGATAAAGCATCCAAGATGACTAGTTCTATTCCATTTATGTCATATTAATGTTGGATTAAAGTGTTCAATAAATAAATAAAAAAGTAAAGCTTCTGAGATGTGTGAAGTATAACTTGGTGAAAAATTGACATTAGAGAAGAGAAATGCAGATAATTGTACAGGGTTCATAAACAGTGATTATAAGAAAAGCCTTCAAAAATGTATTCACTACGAGCTTAATAAGGAAATATTTAGGGGCTGTTATATTATATCACCATCCGCGTTTTAAAACACCATTTTACATATTTTAGTAAAAAATAATGTAAATAAATGGACCCTATTGAGAGCTACTAAAGGCAACAAAATATGCACAAAAATTAATACAAATTCATATTTTCCGAAGACAAATGAAAATGAATGGGGAAATCATAACTGGGACATTTATCTCATCTTCTAGGAGACATATAATATGGAGAGAGCTGAAGTTGCGGGTGTGGTATAGCACACCGACAGTCGGGATTCCCGCAGTCATTAGTCCGAGCTCAGAATCCTGACTGCCGGGACTCAGACAGTGGGAGGAGCGCAAAAAAGCCCCTTGCGCTCGCCACCTACTCTATTGTCCCTCTATGGGGGTCGTGGACCCCCATGAGGGAGAATAGCCGATGCCCATCTGTCTGGGTTTTAATAGTCGGGATTCCGACGTTGGTGTAATGACTGTTGGAATCCGACTGACGGTCAATCATCAGGCACCCGAAGTAGCAACCAATCAGCTTCTGTCATTTGACAAGCTGTGCTAGTTGGTATTTTGTCTGTCTCCAGATTTGATAAGTTCCCCCTATTACGTGTGCTGTGTGAAAGTATGACCTTATAATATCATGGAGACTCCACATGCACACATTCATTATTTTAAAAATACAATGAGATGACCATAGAAAAGGGAAAGGTCTTGAACTAAGTCTATATGAAAACCTGAAATAATCCCAATAAATGAATGCTTCAAAAGGAGAGCCTTGAATATACATGTAATTGGTCATACCGAACCAATGATAATCCAAAGCTTCATGTTCTGTGTTGTGTGACTCTGGCTCTTCCTCTATGCCACTGCTTTTAGGTCCATGGCTTCCATCTAGGATTTTATGTTCCTAACTCTCTGTCGCATAAAGTACAGTTCTGCAGAAAATGAAGCAATTCTACAAAGCTTCACTAAGGATGGTTAATGTCCCATCATTGCTTTGTTTCATTATAATGCAGTTTAGCGGTAACATTATCCTAACAATTATTTCTTTAATAATGATGAAAGGACTCTTTCTGCTGAAAGAACTAATTACCATTATACAATGAACAGCAGGAATATTGCAGATTTCATAATACATAAAAACAAACTGTAATTACAAATAGTGTTAAAAATAGATAAAATATTCATCTTTATTTATTGCAATTTTTTGTGCCGGCGAAGCTGAAAAGATAATAGCGTCTCTCATTGTTCGATTCCTGCTTCCTACTCAACTGAAGATTGGCACGAGTTTGTGGTCTAATAGGACAAAAGAATGTAAGTATACTGATGAGGATGAAGATGAAGACGATGAAGACAACAATGAATTTAAAATGTACATTTTTTTGTCATCATTCCCCATTGCCTCCAAGTCTCTGACTGTCAATCACTTTGTAGATACAATAGTAGGGGCTAGTGCATATGTGCGCTTAAGTGATAAATCATTTAAATATAATTACAAATACAAACTGGAAATCCAGCTGTCTGTCCAACTGAGGTTCAGTAGATTTTGATATCAAGAATTGAACCTGATAAGACACAAACCATCGCAAAACATAGTGCAATAAGTTTAAGAAATATAACAATTTATTGGTCTCACAGGACACTTACAAACAGACAGGATAAAAGGCATATAACCACCGACTGTGGTAAAAGTTCCTTTGACACCAGGTTATCAACGTCCGCAACAAGTCCCAAAGATGGAATCAGGGAGAGTGAGGGAGAGGGTGCCGGCTCCACTATCCTCCACACAGTGCGTCCAGATATCCCCATGGGTCTAGGTGGAAATGTCACCAGCCTAATGCATTTCGGACACTCCTGTCCTTCATCAGAGGAAGAGGCACCCACAGGCAGACGGACCTCCAGGAGTGCAGCGGCTCTCACCTCCTGCTGTCTCTCCACGTGAACGGTTTGTGGATGCTGCCTATCGCTGACTCCCGAGCGTGCCAGCTCCCAGTTGACTAGAGGACAGGGCAGTCCACACATCCGCCAACACGCAATAAAAGTGGTGCTGTGACCACATTACACTTTTTTTGTCTGCGGTAGCCGGCGATGTGCGGCGGAGAGGGACCGCGGATGTTAGAGCATCCCGCCCTAAATGCTTTGAGAATGAAATCCCATTAATGAGTAGGGTCAGAAATTTGCAGTTTCATTAATATCTTCCTGCATAATGTCCCTTTAATAATTCTTAATTTACAGCCATGAGAGGGTAGCAGGTCTTTGGTTAGACAAAGACCTGCAAGTTATCACTCATAGAAGTGCCGATAACTCGCTGCCAGGGTATTCAATGAATCCTCGCCTGTTCCCTGGGGTGAGGTGGAAGCGGTGAGTAGGGCCCTTAAAATGACGAGGCTTGACACAAAATGCGGCAGACTTGCTGCATTTGTGGCGAACCTCGCCCTGTAAGGGGAACCTCGCCAGTTTCTCATGGTGAAGATTCAACCCCAACATTGTAAACAGCGAAGGGTTTGGGTGACGAGGATGGCTTATTTTCAGCGAGGAAAAGCCATCCTTGCCATACAAACCCCCTCCCCAGCAGCATTGAATTCTGCTCAAAGTGTTGTATGTTTTGCAAAGTTTTTGATTGTGTTTCATTCGTTCATTTCTATTTCTTTCATATATCCTATTCTCCAGTGTAAGTAATGCAGCCATATAATACAGGGGAATTAGGCACTCAGATGTATAGCTTTATGTATGGCCCTAAGTCACTATGGTGGTGTGTGCTATGCAAATGTACTGTAGTGTGAAACAAAACACAGCAGCCAGCAGCGGAAATGAAATGATCTCTTCATTAGATGCAGATCACATTAGTCACCTGCAGTTCTCATAATAATTTCCTTGATTTATTCTATTATTAAGCCAAGCAAAGACCTTAATGAGTCCAGAACGGAAGTCATACTAGCCTGGTAATAAAATGTGTCAGACATGTTCCTAGAGAGACCGCTTCAGTATTTCTGTACATATAGAGTGCATAGAGTGTGCTGTACTATGTGGGAGCATGAGAGAATTTTGCTACAAATGAGAAAGGGTTGAAGTACAGCCCCCTTACGAATAAAAGGAAGCAAGAACAGGCGCTAGCATACAGCGCAAGAAGCAGATAGGAACCTTGCATGCATAGAGGGGATAATTCCGCCCCATTCGCTGGGCTGCAATTTCACAGCCTGAGCGATTATTGGAGGACGAAACATGCGTGCAGTGCACAGTGTGCATGTGCAAGCCATCTGTACAATCACAGCCAGCAATAATTGACAACAATTTCTGAGAGCGCCTCCTGAATATGCAAGCAGGCCCGGCCATGGGGAGCAAAACCATTCAAAGGTGAGTGATTGCAAATGTTTTTTCCCCCTGTGTGCACAGCTGCGAACATATCTGCAGATGTTCACGGGGTGGAGGGAGATTGTGGTGGGGCAGCATTTACCTTATAGCTGGGCTCAGAAAATTTGCAGCCCAGTGATCAGATTTGAATCAGGCCTAGAGTCCAAGCAGCATACAAGAAACAGCACTTGCATAGCGTCCCCTTAGTATACAAGAAACTGCTCTTGCATAGAGCCCCAGCAGCATACAAGAACCATCGATCATATAGAGTTCCAGAGGCAGACAAGTACCAGCGCTCGCATAGAGTCCCAACAGCAGTCAAGAAATGGAGCTTGCATAGAGGGGCTTATTCTGATTCACTTGGAAAGGCACAATCACTTTCTAATGGACAAGACCAAATGCACTGTAAGTGGGGCTGATGTAACATGTGCAGAGAGAGTTAGATTTGGGTGGGGGGTGTACTTCACACTGATATCTATATTGCACTGTAAAAATAAAGCAGCCAGTATTTGCCCTGCATAGAAACAATAAAACACCCAAATCTAACTCTCTCTGCACATGTTACGTCATCCCCACCTGCAGTGCACATGGTTTTGTCCATTAGAGAGTGATTGTGCCTTTCCGAGTGAATTAGAATACCCCCCAGCAGCATACAAGAACCAGCGTTTGCATAGACTGGCAGCAACAGACAAGAACCATTGATCACATAGTGTTCCAGAGGCAGACAAGTACCAGTGATCGCATAGAGTCCAGTGCTCGCATAGAGTCCCAGCAGCAGTCAAGAAACGGAGCTCGTATAGAGTCCCAGAAGAATACAAGAAACGCACTCACATAAAGTGGCAGCAACAGACAAGAACCATTGATCACATAGAGTTCCAGAGGCAGAAAAGTACCAGTGCTCACATATAGTCCCAGCAGCAGAAAAGAACCGGCACTCGCACAGAGTCCCAGAAATAAAGAACCGGTGCTCACATAGAGTGCCAGCAACAGACAAGAACCAGCAATCGCATACAGTCCCAGCAGGAGGCAAGAACCATCGATCACATAGAGTTCCAGAGGCAGACAAGTACCAGTGCTCGCATAGAGTCCCAGCAGCAGTCAAGAAAAAGAGCTCGCATAGAGTCCCAGAAGAATACAAGAACCGCACTCGCATAGAGTGGCATCAACAGGAAAGAACTATTGATCACATAGAGCTCCAGAGACAGACAAGTACCAGTGCTCACATATAGTCCCAGCAGCAGACAAGAACCGGCACTTGAATAGAGTCCCAGAAGTAAATAACTGGTGCTCACATAGAGTGCCAGCAACAGACAAGAACCAGCAATCGCATACCCTAGGAGAAAACAAGACCCTGTGCTCACATAGCGTCCCGGCAGCATACAAGGACTGGCACTCACATAGACTCCCACAAGTAAAAGAACCAGCTCTCGCATAGACTTCCAGAAGCATACAAGAAGCGGTGCTCACATAGAGTCACAGCAGCAGAAATACTTCAAATGTTCTCACATCCCATTGGTGTCCCAGAACATGAAATAAAACTAAATACAATCTAACATAGCATAACTTTGTCAAGGGAACCACCATTACAAGTGATTTCTATTTGTTATAGTAATTAGTGTGGACTAATTGATCACCTTCCGGCAGCTCTTCTCAGGGATTTTTGTTACGCCTCTGAATAGAGGTGAAAAAATCCCCAGCAATCAGTGGGTCAAAAATGTCCAGGTGTATGTCGGCGGCGTCCGTGTTGGCGTCCGGTCCGGGTCCGGTGCAGGTCCTGTGGAAGGAAATCCAACTCTCCCAGGTCCTCCTGCTAAGATCTGTCGTCTTGATCCGCCGTAGTCCTGGTCTTCTGGCACATGCCGGCGATTCCGGCAGCTCCCCGCATTGGACTGATGAGAGGCGCAGAGATCTTTTATCTTCCATGCATCTCCATTGAATGATTCTATTGGCCGCCTAGTGGCCAATCAGGAGCCGACTTTCTCGGATCTGACTGATCCGTGCAGACTGCCTGTAGGAATTCGTATTAGCGGCCATATATACGACCGTTAATATGAATTAATACAACATCGGAGGGTTACAAATCAGTCGTATTTGACTGCTTTGTAAATTCCCCTCCGGAACATGACTTTGCATACGACATATGCAGTCGTAGTCATTCGTATCAAGAATATAAATACAATTTTTTGTATTCGTATTCTTAGTAAATTTCCCCCATAGTGTCTATTTTGGCCTAGATTAAATACCCTCCCTAAGTGTCAAAAGATAAATAAATTGATCACACCAAATGGAGTCAAGGAAGTCTCAAGGAAAAAATATACGTGGAAATAAAACTTAATCCCCAGATGTGTACATGCGTACACCACAATTATTTTATCTGTTCAGGTAGATATAAGCAATTAGTGCATTTATCTTTATTTATTATTTATTTATTTACAGTTTCTTTTATAGCGCAGCAGATTCCATTGCACTTTACAATTGTAGACAGTGATAAAACAAACTGGGTGACAGACAGACTTGGAGGTAGGAGAGCCCTGCAGCAAGTTTACAATCTATGGGGACATAGGAGGGAAACACAAGGACAAGCACCAGTAATAGCATAGCAGTCCCACCAAGAAAATCTATATAATACATAAGTGCCTCAGAGGGTTATGCATATGGAACTTAAATATGTTAGGCTTGTCTTAAGAGGTGAGTTTTCAGGCAACGCTTGAAGGTTTGGAGGCTAGTGGAGAGTCTTATTGTGCGTGCAAGAGCATTCCATAGGGTGGGAGAAGGCCAATGAAAGTCCTGTAATAGTTAAAGGGAGCTAGTGATCTGTGCAGAAGAGAGACAGAGATCTTGCACAGAGCGGAGTTGTCGAGTTGGGAGATATTTTGTGAAGTAAAGAGATATATGCTGGTGCAGTATGGTTAATAGCTTTATATGCAAGTAGAAGTATTGGTACTCTTTACCTAGAACGGCGCCCACGATTGAAATCGCGGGATCGCGGGTAAAATCGCGGCAATCGCGGTAATCGCGGGTAAATCGCGGGTACATCAAAATCGGGTACCCGCGATTACCGCGATTTTCCCATAGGGAACAATGTTAAAAAGGCAGATTGACCGCGATTTTAGCGTTAAATGCCTCAATGCCCGCGATTTTTACATAGGAAACAATGTTAAATGGTCCACAGAGCCCTAATAGTCCCCCTGAATTGTTAAATGGCCCCCACAATTTTTAACGCCACCCCACGATCAACGTGAACCCGAAGCGTGGCGAGCGCAGCGAGCCCGCGAGGGGCGGCGGTACGCGTCCTACGACCTTTTCATGCCCTACTATCCACGTCGGCGTGGAGTTGAGAATAGAATAGTGTGGCGAGCGCAGCGAGCCACCGAGCCCGAAGCGTGGCGAGCGCAGCGAGCCCCGCGAGGGGACGCGGATACCTTCACAGGTAAACGCGTCCCTTCGCGGGCTTCACAGGTGTCCGCGTCGCCACGGACACCTGTGAAGCCCGCGAGGGGACGCGTTTACCTGTGAAGGTATCCGCGTCCCCTCGCGGGGCTCGCTGCGCTCGCCACGCTTCGGGCTCGGTGGCTCGCTGCGCTCGCCACACTATTCTATTCTCAACTCCACGCCGACGTGGATAGTAGGGCATGAAAAGGTCGTAGGACGCGTACCGCCGCCCCTCGCGGGGCTCGCTGCGCTCGCCACGCTTCGGGTTCACGTTGATCGTGGGGTGGCGTTAAAAATTTTGGGGGCCATTTAAGACTTCAGGGGGACTATTTGGGCTCTGTGGCCCATTTAACATTGTTTCCTATGTCAAAATCGCGGTCATTGAGGCATTTAACGGTAAAATCGCGGTCAATCTGCCTTTTAACATTGTTCCCTATGGGAAATCGCGGGCATCGCGTCGCGGGCATCGCGGGTACATTTATGGCCGGCCGCGACGCGACCGACGCGATTTTTCAGGTTTAACATGGTTTTCAATGGGAAAATCGCGGGCATCGCGTCGGTCGCGTCGCGGGTAGCCATAAATGTACCCGCGATGCCCGCGACGGGCGCCGTTCTAGGTAAAGAGTACCGAAGTATTTTATATTGATTACAGTAAAACACAGGCAACCAATGGAGGGACTGGCAGAGCGGATCAGCAGACGATTCAAGCGCCTTGCTAGGAACATTAGCCTAGCAGCAGCATTTAATATGGATTGCAGTGGTGAGAGTCTGTTCTTGGGAAGACCAGTTAGGAGACTATTGCAATAGTCTTTACAGAATTCATTCCAAGATAAGATATTTGTGAGGGACGGACCGGTTGTTGTGTACATGTTTTGTATTTCAGGGTTCTCATGTTATATTTGCTTACACAATAGAAAGGGAATATGAAACAAAAAGGAAAACCTGCTAAATACATAGAGTCCATACCATTTGAACTGTTAAATTATTTTAGATAACAATATAAATGGAGAACTGGTAATTTGAGGCTTGTCTTAGTCAGTGTTCGGGTTAATGGAAGGAGGCTGACTGGTTTAGTCGAAGTGAATGTACAGTATGGCTATATTTGTTTAGATATTGGCAAGGGTGGTAGTCTTAAATTAGTTATTGGGCATCAGGTGTCCATTGTCATTCACACACAGTGAAGGAAGATGTTTCTCGGGGTGGACAAATATTCGCAAGTACGTCGTCTATCAATTCTCTAAAATCAAAAGACATCACCCTTTCAATTCATATAAACAAACTAATAAGACAAATATTTAAAGAGATACCTGTAGATAGATTTAAATTTAATTTATTCCTGCACTAACACTTCGTAAAATATTTTATTAACGTGTCTCTCCCCCTTGCCGAAGTCACTGGGACTTGTCATTGCAACTGTTTCTGGTACCCATCAGAAGGCCAGGTGGTACGTGAGTGAGACCATATTGCTCTAATGCTAATATCATGCAAAAACTATCATCTCTGCTGATTTTAGGGAAAATTTACTTTAATAAAAAGTCCCCTTAGAGTGTCTAAAATAATCAACTTCTCTTTGTCCTCTGTAAAATTCTATGCCACAGGCTTCAACCTGAATTATTCTCTAGGCTATGCAAAGCCCTTAGCAAGTGATGAAACAGTATGACATCTGCCAGACACAAGGACAGTTACACCACACTGCAGCTGTCAGTTCTTTATTAAACTAGTGGTAATATCATTTTAATCTGCGGTGTGCCTCGGATCATTATCTAATCCAAGTGATTTATTGATACAAATGGTGTATCTGAGTGATTAATAAGATTGTAACTGATTATATTGACAGGGATAATGTCACTTTAAATCTGCAAGTAACTTTCTATTAGCTAAATATAGCATATGATTTTTATGGAAGTTTGTTTTATTTTGCTTTTTATTGTTTATAAATTACTTATTTTTTCACAGTGTTAAATTTACCATAAAAAAATGGAAAACTTGATATCATTTGCGGTTTACAGTAACCTTTTTATGTTTTATTCAATATTAGGAGTCAGTGTAACAGGACTCGGGACATGTTGCTGTTCGTTAAGTGGGGCAGGGAATGGGTGCTGTGAAAGGGAGGTACAGGAACTTAGGGAAAGGATCCCGGTGAAAGGTTGAGGGGGTCAAGAAAGAGTGGAGTGTGTCAATGGGCAGGACCCAAGAAAAAAGTTAACTGAAATTATTCACTGCCCCGGATCTTCTGCGCAGATGCAAACCCTGACTGCAAACGGCAAATGTCGCCGGGCTGTTCGCACGGAGTGGTGCTGGGGGGGTTGATGTGGCGGTGGCCTCGGGTGTCGCCCATGGGAACGACCATGAAAACACTGGGAGTTCCTATTGGTTTGTAGGTGGGACTGTGCGAGTCAACCCTAATCAGACCAAATCTGTAAGCAATCCAGCACACCTGTGTATATGTCCAGCCACTAATGGCCTGCAATCCAGCACACCTGTATTACCTGTCCTGCCAGTGCTACTCTACAATGCAGTTATCCTGTATTACCTAACCTTCCGGTGCAACTCCATAACTTCGTATCACACACCAGAACCCTCTTGTGGTTTCATGTTGCTTAAATAAGCAGCTCTAGCCTGAGAGTGTAAAGGTGCCCATACACTGAGGCGATTTGGTCCGACTTTAGCCGATTGCGATCAATTGGCCCCTTAAATCTGACCAAATCGCCCCTCTTTGACAAGCAGTCGGGTCCGATGCGCGGTCCCGTGCGCATCGGACCCGACCAGGTGGTCGGACCAGCTGGCCGTCTGACCACCCATTCTGGGACCTCCCTCCAGGCGGCGAGATGGACGGGAAGCAGGGACGCATGCGATCCATCACAACGGATCACATTCGTCCCTGCTGCCGGGAAGGTCCCGGCGGCTTGCAGGGTATCGGGTGTCCGAACACTGCTGCGAGACCTGGTGGCCACTCAAGTACCGGTGAACCTGTTCATACAGTATGTTAGTGATTAAATGGGGATGTTATAGGTTTTAAGACCTCTCCAGCATTCTTTTAGTGGACTCATCAAACTATACATGAATTTCATAACGTTCATTTTCTCTACCTTGTACTTCTGTTTCATATGTGTCCCATTTTTAGAACTGTTCATTATGAAGACTTATAATATAAAAATATTTAATAAAAATAATAGTTTAATTGAGATTATAGGATATACTTTGTTTAATCTTGTTATTTGTGTGCATTAAAACTCAAATTCTAATTATGTCAGTCTAATGCCAAAGGCATGTCTCCGAGATGACTTCTTATAGATAAAAGCAGATGTTACATTATTACTTTTAATACACATCTTTTGCTTTTATAATAACTAAGTTTATGATGATATTGCTGCTTATTGTAATAAGTTATCTACATTAGTATATAAAAATATTAAAGTTACTTGTGATATGGTAATTTAACTAAAATTGAAAACAATTTTCTTTTCAGACATGTCCTGTATCTTATTTAAAGGATTACTTTTAAAGGGTATATTAATCTATAATTTATAAATGCATAACTGTATCATTTAATAAAATCTAATATAAGTAAATGGTCTGAAGAAATGTGAATGACCTTTTAAGAGATAAAATATGATTTAGTTGACATTATTACTGGCCTGTATGTATGCTTCACAAGGTTGACCTTTTTGGGACTATTAAATAAATAATAAAAATAACACAATTATGTGGAAGATGTAATATCTGTTCCATTTAGCTTTGGGTTCCATAGTTCATCTCTGCATACAGTTTGCCTGAGGAGTATTATTCATGAAAATGGATTGTGACACAAACATTATGAGACAGTAATATTTCCCCTGCAACCCCTGTATTTCAGTTTATCTCCCCTAGGCATAAAGGCCACATGTTAAGAATCGGTCCCCAAATTAATCCTCATACAGGGGTGGATTAGCTATAGGTCTTACTGGGAGGATCCCCTATAGGCCAGTGCACCTGTGAGGCCACCTGTCAGTCAGTGAAATTTTTTTTAAGGTGTGGCCCTGCCCAGGGTAGTGGCCCTATACCCCTCCTGTCTCCCACATAACCAGCGTTTGCCGGTGTACAGAACATCGTACCCAATGCTGCAAATACTCATCTAAGGTGACTGCCCATCTATATCAACTGTGACGTCTGTTGTAAGGATGCGCAGTACCGAGGCGGATACTGCGTATGTGCCAGACCCAGGACTATGAATATGCTACTATGGACTGCTGCTGAAACAGCCTATAGAAGCTTGGGGCCAGCGCATGCGCAGTACCGAAGAAGCTACTGTGCAGACACCAGTCTCACATAGGCACAGTGGCGGGGACCAGCAGCGGTGGCACTGGAGTGGGGGGGGGGTGGCATCCCAGCAGCCCCCACAGAGGTGAGAGTCTCCACTGCAAATGATTGCAATATTTTGAAAACTAAGCATTCCCTGTTTCTACATTAAGCACAGTTTGAAATGTAATTTCAGGTGAGTGCTGAACTTTCCCAGACCTATGCTGCATCATCTGAATATGGCCTCCATGTGAGCAATTTATCATGTCAATACCCAACCACTTTCAGCAAAATGGCCATACTATGTTACATCTTCATCTAATTTGCGAATCCCTTGTAATCCCCTAGAAACACCCAACAAATGTCTAATACGCCTGGTGCATGTGTACAAGGGCATAACTACCATAGGGGCAAGGGGTGCAGCTGCTATGGGGCCAAGAGCTGAAGGGGGGCCCATCTTTACTGCCTAAGTAATATGTTTTACATACATTATCACCATCAGTCGCTAAATAGGGGGCCCTTACAAACTTTTGCTATGGGATCTACGAATATCTAGTTACGCCCCTGCATGTGTATGAATCTGTATTGCAACTTTGTACACACTATTGAAATGCATCTAGCTTAGATGCATGCATAGACGGAAAACATGGTACAAAAAAAATCAAACACATTGGTCCCCACAGAAAAAAAACATATATTGGTCCTCACAAGGAAAAAACACATTGGTCCCCAGAGGAAAAAATGTAAACACAATAGCTTTGACAGGAAAAATTAAAACACATTGGATCCCAAAGGAGAAAACCACTTTGGCCACAATTCTGGGGAGGATTATCTCAATCCCCACAGAAGACTGACCAGTCTGCAGTACTTGCTAACATGCTTGGCTCCATCCCTAAGAGCTTTGTGTATTCAGTAGTTTAGATCCTGGTAGAGGAGTTGTTGGGAGCTGTAGTTGATTGCGACCACTGCGGTGCTCAAACTGGCAACAGTACCAGTGTGTTTCTGCAATGTGGCATGCTTCATGATGTGTCGGGCTGCGTTTGTTCACAGCTGGATCCATTAATTCTCACTGGCTGCAAATAGTCAAAGCCTGGCACATCATGCACATCATCACAGCAAACATGAGCATGGCTACATCTGTATATTACTTGGCTGTAGGATGTTTGGGGACATGGGGGAAGGGGGCAAGTATATGTCCCTGGGATTTTAGGATACTTACAATCGGAGATTCCACACCAAATAACAACTATAAAGAAACATAATAATTCCTCTGAATGTGTCAAATAAGGTGGTGCATCATATAGTCAGTGGAATCAAGTTTCATGAATACAGAACACAAAAAAGTCTCTGTGGTGCACTCTTTAAAAATAAATATTAGAGCAGAGGGAAGTAAAAAATTAACTTGTATTAGTGTGATAAAAAATAAAACTCTATACCTCACAAACTCAGTTTATAAAGATGTGATTTCAAAATCTGACTCTAGATATAAATTATCTAAAATGCTTACGGGGTATTCAATTCCCTATTTAATTAAGTCAATTTTTGGAAGCTTTTAGACATATTCCGCTGCTGAAGTTTCAGTTTTTAAAAGTCTAAACTGCATCGGTGAATCTTGGCTAAAAAATAGTCAAAAATGGCTGCAGTTTCGAGAAAAGCATGTGGGTTGTCGAGTAATTTGACTGTGTGGGATTTTTCTACAGTTGAAAAATCAGCACTTTAATTGAATAGATCAAATGTAAATTCAACCCAACAAAAACAAAACAGAAAAAAGTGCCAATTTTTCCACTGTCCACAAATTCTGCACGTAATTAAATACTCTCCTTGGAAGGTTAAAGTTGATGATGGTTTAAAAATGATTTAATCTTCCTCACTGTTCCGACTATCCCAGTAGAAAATCTGAGATATTGAGGGTACTAGGACTAGGCTAAAATATTTATTAATTCTAATTTGTATGTCTTCCCTGTACATAGCATAGGGTCATTGATATTAGGATGGGGCTCATGGAATTTGTTTTCAGACTGGGTTACTGGTATCATATATCACAAATTACTTAAACATGGTCATAAACAATAATCTGTACTAGTATTTCAGGTTTGTAGTATAATCTGGCCAACAGCTAGAATATTGTATTACACAGGATCCATACTATTATACAACACTATTATATCCAATTGGTGATCTTCTTTAGCACAATTTGTATCCACTTACAGTATGCATTGATCCCTTCTAGAATGTATAACATATACTACACGAATAATATTCCGTAATATATGTAGTGTTAGGCACTAGCGGGGAGGGTTGGAGCTAGGCTGTGGGGATTAAGGGTTAGAAGAAGGCAGGGGCAAGGTAAGTATACTTAATGGACCCATGTCGGTATTCCCTGCATTCGGATGCTGGTGTCAATATTAACGGCTGACATATCCTACGCCAGTCATCCCTAGAAATTCCCTATAAATGAAACATGTATTGCAGTATTAGGTTACAAGTACAGTAGTGCTTCTGGATTTGCAATCTCATACAACACTATTTAAAGTAAGTGAAGTGTAGAACAAATAGGCTTTACTAGGCTGTGAATTACATTTATTTCACACTGAACAGATTACTGTGGCACAGAATTGTTTCTTACATGTTTATGCTTTTCCTCTTCTACCTCAATTCCTATGCTCTGGGTTCAGAGTATTGCAAATATAATGCCATTAGGCTATTATTTTGATGATGATGATGGTGATGATGATGAGTTATCACTCTATAAATGTCAGGCCATTAAGTTTAATGTTCTCATTTGAATTTTTTTTAAAGATTTTATAATTTATTTATATGGAGCTAAACTGTTCCAAGCCAAGTACAGTATAATCGGATAATTGTATGCAGGTTATTTATTTTGTTTCTTTATGTAGCTCCAGTCTTGTTGTGGCCAAGTTATTCTAAAGCAAATGATCCACTCTTAAGTTTCTAGACAGGCGGCAGGAAGAGAGCCAGGGGTGTAACTAGAACATTGTGGGAATAGCAACATTTTAATGGGTGACAAACATAAACCAGGTTAGAGAAAGGGTACAGGGTGACACTCAGGTCGAGTGGTGTAAAATGTGTCAAAAACAGACACAGGAGTAGTTGGGTACAGGGTGTCACACACAGGGGTTAGGGGGATATAATTTGTCATGCACAGGGGGTTATAAATTGTCTCACTAAGCAGTAGAGGTGTACACTACGGGTGGTAGGGGGAAGTACAAGGTGTCACACACAGAGGTAGAGGATCATGAGTCTCCCCTACACTCATTGCTCTGTGCTCAAATGGACCTCAGAGTAAACTGCAGGATGTCAGAGAGGGAGGGGGTGGCTGGAGACTGGTTTCAGGGGTGCACATCAAAGGGGGTGGCTGGAGGTTGACTACAAGTGTGCCTCCTGTGGAGGTGCATTGATGTTGGAGGCTGCCTACAGTGGCTCACACAGTGGGGTGAATTGGATGATTATAGCAGCTCACACTGCTGACTGCGCGTACAGAACACATCACGGAGGCAGTGCTGGATGGAGGTGTGGAGCAGGAAGTAGAACCACAATGCTGTGGTGACTGGTCCCTTTTGGGATGTAAACTATTTTTTACAGTCAGCCCTGGTTAGTATACTGGCACAAGGGCAAGTGCCACTATTTCAGCATCCCTACCATAGCTTTGCCATCATTACGTGGTTATCATAATCCTGGGTCCTACTATTGGAATGGTAGAGGGTGGGGTCCTCAGTGAGTGTGGTATCCAACTGAGCCAATCCTCACAGGTCATAGATTGCCAGCCTTAGCTGTAACAAGTGCTTCCAGGCTACCGAAAACAGGACCAAATGCCACTAAAAAAGCCCGACCTAAGGTAAATATTCCCCTCTGCAACCCAGCCCAGCTCACTAATGCAAGATCTATGGCCCATCAGACCTGCCCCTGTATGGCCAAAGGACAAGTCTGTTTCTATTTTGGGATGTGCAGTGTGATTTGATTAATTGAATATGAGTCCTGGAACCAGTCCAGGTACCATAGCAGCTGCAATTACGCAGAGAGGGGGGGGGGGGGGGCTAAAATGACATGGTTAGCATAATTTTGGGTACTTGTTTCCTAGCACGGCATCCAGATTTTCTACGTACGCTAACGTAGTGAAATCGCATTGCATCGCATGGTACGTTTTTACTGTACAATGTGTGCGATGCGATGCGATTTCACGCCCTCCTGTCAGTCAAAACTCCAGAGCTATTCTCCCTCTTGGGATTTCATGACTCCCATAGACGGAGAGTATAATCTGTTCATAAAAACCCCCACTATCCACTCCACCCCCACTGTCCACGCAACCTCAAAGCGTGGTGAGGGGCGGCGGAACGCGTCCTCCTACCTTTTCATACCCCCACTATCCACGTCGGCGTGGAGTTGATTGTAGATAGAGTGGCAAGCGCAGCAAGCCACCGACCCCGAATTGTGGCGAGCGCATCGTGCCCCGTGAGGGGACCCTGATTACTTTACATGTATTCTGCGTCCCCTCGCGGGGCTCGCTATGCTCGCCACGCATCGGGCTCGGTGGCTCGCTGCGCTCACCACACTATCTAAAATCAACTCCACGCCGACGTAGATAGTGGGGGTATGAAAAGGTCGGAGGACGCGTACCACTGCGCTCACCACGCTTTGGGGTGGCGTGGGTACTGGGGTTTACGCTAACTATGCACACATCACATCTCATTGTAAGCACCCATCACATCTCATGGTATGGGTGCTTGTACAATGAAATATCTCATCGCATCGCATTTGGTGCCATGCGATCCTATATGATATTTCATTGTATAAGCACTCCTGTGCAGTTAACATGGACATCATGTTAACAGAAAATCATGTAATTGTAGCCACACTCCCTGCTGTACAATTACCATAAAGCTTGACATTGTACAGCAGGGTGGGTCTATCATAATGTGAACAATAGCCACTCCTCCAACTAGAGCCTCTTGTGCCGGATCACACACCCCACCAAGCCAAGCATGCCCCCCCCTTCCCCACATCACCCACTACTGTGCTACCAAACTGTGCATATTTTAGCCAATCCATTTATTCGATAACTTTAGTGGAATTTTATGTTTGTATTCGGGGGCATTTATTGGGAGATACATTTACTCTATTTCACTCTCTTCTATGACAAGCTGTCATATTCACTGCCATTATGTGTTGGCAGCTAGCTGTCAGTATAACTACATAAATCCTTTATGACAGCTTCGACAGATATAATGGTTCTGACTAGAAGAAGAACAGAAAGCAGAATATGGCTGTAGTGGTTTATATAACAAACCTACTGTATGGGCAGGAATGCGTCTGGTAACTTTGGTTAATTTTACCTAGTTAAGTTTTAGGGGGTGGGGTTGCAGTTGGTGTATATAAAGTTTGTGGGAAAATAGTATAGGACTTATTGTTTTCATTACATTGGTTGTTGTCAATTTTCTGATTGCAAGAAACAACCGCAGCAGGTCATAAAGCTTGCAAATGATTTTTTTTAGTGCATTGCTCTTCATTGATGTCTGAAGCATTCTGGGCAGGATTCTCTAAAATCCGCAGCCCTCTTCGCCGGCCACCGCATTTCTAATGACCGCATATTCTCTAAAATATGCGGTCATTAACGCAAGGGACAGCTCTTGCGATAAGAGCTGTCCCTTGCGATGCGGCGCCGTTGCTGGACTTCCGGGTCTATGACCCGGGAGTCCGTCTGTGCATGCGCAGACTGACGCGCCGGCCGCAGGGCATGCTGGGAGGGATCCGTGACGGATCCCTCACACACCGCTGCGGTAAGAAGCCCATAGGCTTCTGCAGGGAACCGCCAGCTTTTGCTGGCGATTCCCTCCGCAGCGGTGACACTGCGGAGGGAGGTTAGAGAATACAGAAATGCGATAAAAACCCCGATAACGGGGTTTTTACCGCATTTCTGTAATAGAGAATCTCGCCCATTATGAGGTGGGCAACACTACACCTTAGCTGAACTTATTACAGGTTGAGTATCCCTTATCCAAAATGCTTGGGACCAGAAGAATTTTGGAAAATGGATTATTCCGTATTTCAGAATATTTTTATATTTCAATGATGTATCTTGAGGGGATCGGTACGATATACCTACTATCAAAATCCCGACGGTCAAAATACAGACAGTAATTGACCAACGGTCAAAATACCGACATGGTCAAAATACCTACATTTAAAATATAGACAGGTCAAAAATTAGACAGGTTTTTCATATTTTTTGGGGTCTGTATGTTGAAATAGGTCGACATGAACCCCTTCGGGCACGGTGCCTCGCTGCGCTCGACACACTATTATATTCCCCCTCCATGTCCACTGGGATGGTAAAGTATGTACAAGTCGGTATTTTGACGTTGTCGGTATTATCGGTCAATGGTTGTCGGTATTTTGACCGTTGGGATTTTGATTGTAGGTACATTACTCTATTCATTTGATTTAAAAAAAAAAAATATTTCATTTTCTGGGTGACCCCAAATGGTAGTGTACATAACTAGTACTGTACCTGATATTTCCAATGTTCATATCAAACCTTGTTGCAATACTAGCAAAAGAGACACTATAGGACCTAAATTCTAGAACCTATCTGGGTAAAATGTATTATTAAACAACTTGCTCAGTCTATATAGGTAATACCAGTCTATATAGGTAATACCAGTACATGCAGGGCTCCTGCAACATCAGACACATATTGGGCTTCTTCTGTCCCTAATCCTTATTTCCACAGGACTCTCACTGCGCAAGACCCCTTTGTCCCCACTGCAATTGGGGGGAAATTTAGGGCTGGAGCACAACAGCAGATCCTGGTTCTTCTTTCTCTCACATTTGACCCTACATTCCACATTCTCACCCACCTGTTCACTGTTTTATAACACACAGGTGGAAAGTACAGATGTAGTGCCTCTCAACCTGTGCTGGCTCACGCTGGCAGAGATGTATTTCTGTCTCATGCTGACAGAATAACATTGGCTGACACATTCTTTGCACTTTATTACAAACTGTTGCACTTTATACAATATGTTGCACATTATTATAAACTGTTGCATTTTATTACAGTTGTTGCACCGTGTTGCAATATGTTGTACTCTATTACAGTTTGTTGCACCTTACTTATCAGTTACGCATTAGTATATATAGGAGTTATTCTGGTTCTTTCGCAGATTTGGGTGGGGTTTGTGCTTCAAACTGATCTATATTGCAGTGTAAAAATAAAGCAGCCAGAATTTACCCTGCACAGAAACAATAAAACACCCAAATCTAACTCAACACCCAAATCTAACTCTCTCTGCACAGGTTACATAAGCCCCACCTGCAGTGCACATGGTTTTGTCCATTAGAGAGTGATTGTGCCTTTGCGAGTGAACCAGAATAACCCCTATATCAACTATGTGTGATTACCAAATGCCAATTCCCTAATTTTTGCTGAAATGATCTTTTGTGTTATATATTTTTACTAACTTCTTGTACCACTCCCAGGAGGAGACTTTTATAAATGTTAAAGCATATCAATAAATATGTAATTTTTAATAATCAATAAAAATAGTAAGAGTGCCCCCACAATACTCCTGGGAACACCACCAATAAAGAAATGAACAGGTAGTTGTACCCATGTTTTTTTAGTCAAACAAACACATGCTTTAGGCCTAGGTCTGTGGGGTATCACACCTTCTGTAGTACTACTTGCCAACTCTGTGAAAACATGACTTTGTATTTACTTGGGGTAGGAAAAATTGTACTGTTTTCTCTTTCTATTTTTATGATGTTCTGATTTTTTCTGGATCAGATCGTGCACTTTGCCCTCCAATCTATGTGCGTGCATCAATCCCTGACCCTTCACCTATTCCCATGTTTTGCTCTCCTTTTCTTTAATTTTCCGATGTATCACTTTTATTGCTTACTAGTTAAAAGCCTGTCAAAATGACAGCTTCTCCAATGCGCTTTAACTTTTGGCTGTGACAGATTTTAGTTTCACTTTGTGTGATTTGACCATTTTAAGCCCACAAACTCTCCACCACACCTCCAGCGCCTATCTGCTCCTACCTCCAATCTTTCTCTTAACAGATCCTTCTCTCCATATCCAGCTAGTCTGAAGAAGATCAGTGTCCCTTCAAAATCTGCTTTCACATTCTGTCATGACATTGAATGTCCTCTAGGGGTCACTGGCGGTACTTCACCTCATAGAGATGAGGAGTAGTTAGCCTTTAACCTCTTCAGTGGTGGTTTTTTTTTTTTAAGGTAGTTCTCCCCACTGGGCAAGTTTTCTTTCTTGTCGTATTTCTGCTTTTTACTGACATAAATCAGGACTTCCCTGTTAATTTTTTGGCAAATAATTTTTTGTTGCCAGGAAAATTCCCTTTTCCGAGCAATAACACATGGGATCCGGGATAAGTTCCTGGACTCATTTTTTTATTGCGGTTAACAGGATAGCCCCCTGCAAAACTATTTGAAGCTGTAAAATTCTGTTACTAATAGGATGTCCCCATGACAGTCCACTAGGCCAGCTGGCGTTCTGATCATCGTGCCCTATACTTTTTATTTTATACCTTCTCATTGCACTGGAAATCTGTGAACTCTAAAAAAAAAAAATCTTTACACTGAAAAAAATCAGAAGTCAGGAGCTAAAAAGGGGTGAAAAAAGAGTCTGTATGCTCCCTCAATAATGATTAATTTAAGCCATTAGTGATGTTCCCATCACTGCACAGTGTCTGCTGAGATTTTTCTGCCTCTCCGCACTGGTGCCAAACCAAGGCATGCTGCGGTGTGCAGCTGAAGCACTTCATGATTGAGGCCTAAAGGTGTCAAATGTGTTGCATTTTACATGAGGATTTAATGCATCTCAAACCAAAATGAAGAACATTATTATGCTTAGCAGATAGCTGGGGGGCTGTGGAAAATGAAATTGCAAGCAAACGATACCTTAGAATTTATATCATTGCCGAAATTAGGTAACAAAAAATGTTGTTTTGTTTAGAAAGTCAACGGAAGAAAGCCCTGTATATGAAGTAACCGTAAAGCAGATAGAGTAGATGATCAAAACCCAACTACACAAATGAATCTTGATGGAAAAAATAATTGTAAGTGCAGTCTAAGCCACTAAACTTCATAACTTCACCGTTATGCCAGAAACCACCTCTATTTATGTAGCGTTAATCATGTTGGCGCTCTGTTTGATCTTCCGGCTTAATTATTCTGTTGGGAAAAAATAAACACAGCTATTGTCTCTTCCAGTCTTTTGCTTATGCGCACATAATAAAAAAGAAATGTTTTTCACATTTATTTGATCATTTCATTTTTAAAATTTAAATTTAAATGACTTATTGTGCAGAAAAGCTAAACATTAGGGCCATAGTGGAAATGTACAACAGAAAAATGTTATTTTTAATAAATGTATGTATATTGGAGTCTTTATCTGTGTGACAGATTAATAATATCTTTCTACTGTAGCGCTCGGCTTTTGCTGTCAGATCACATCATGAAAAACACACGCTTATAACACTCTTATCATGCAAATAGGAATTATCTTGCTCTCTGCTGGCTGCTCACACTCCACCAGAATAGAATGCTTGAATAAACTTGATTTTGATCAAATGTGAGTCAGAAGATAGACAACGATGAGTTATTTAACACAAGCAGATCCTTATAATATCAGAAACATGTACAGTCAATTAGGAGTTTTTGGAAAGGCGCATACACAGCTAATTAGGAGTCCATCAACCTTGAAAATGTGTAGGAGTTGTGTCATTTGCAGAATGTAAGTGGCTTGTAATAATGCAGTCTGTAGATACTGTAGCATTTCCTTTATTTGCCAAGACGTTGCACAGATGACAGCAGAGGAAACCCTGGCTTCCTACTGTACGTAGACCGAATTGGCATTTACAGGTCAAGAAAATCAGCTGACATCAGCAACCATGTCTGGGAAGAGCTATTAATGGTTGTGTCTATCTGCAGTCGATCTATTGTCTGTATACTGTAGGTGCTTAAACAGGCCACAATTACCTAACTGCCGTAACGACAAATTATAGCAAAAGTTCTCCTAATAGAAAAGAAAGAAGGCAATCAATGAGATGGATAATTACATAAACCCATGGTTTCCAAGGAAAAGTTACAGTGTTTTAAAATACAAGTTAGTGCTCTGGCCTATTTAGCTAATGTCTTTCTATTAAATTATGCAACAGCACGATATAAAAACAAGGTACTAGGCTTACTGCGGGTAGAGTTCCTTAATAATTTCTCTATTTCTTCTTATTGCATTTTTAAAAGGACTGCAAAGTGGTGGAAATCTTTAACCTCTTGTGTCCCAGAAGGGAAATCAACAGATGTGCCTGTTTTTCTATCAATCCTTTAATGGGAACTTTAGCATACCCAAACATCGTACAATGATATAAACAAACTAGATAAGGTATTTAATAAAGATTAGATTAATGGAATGCAAAATCTTATGGGCCTACACATGTAGCAATAAACAGGCATTTTCTAAGTGATTTCACTAAATGCCCCTCTATTGCTCCTTGGTAAGGGCCATGGCAATAGCGATTGTAAGCTCCTTTGGGCTGGACTATCTCTACATTCATTTCAGATCAATGTTTATCATTTGTTTGTATTATCGCCTCAATATGCAGAGTCGCATGTATTGGCAGGATTGTCAAATATGAATAAGCCCCAAGATTCTAATGCCATCTATTAAACGTGGTTGACTGATATGATTCCTATGCTTTTAACAGATTAAGGGACAGAATCTTTTTTAAATAAAATAATGTGAAAAAGAGGTGTCAACATACATTTTACATTGCACTCTAAACTATTTAACTCATTTTTAGTAACCAGATCGCATTTCACATACATATAATGGGAAATGTGCCCACATTTACTAAACAAACAATGTAAAAAGCAAACCAATGCAGTGAACCCTGTGATAATTATGCCATGATGAGCTAATGTAATCACAGGACTCACTGTGAATCCTGCCTCCTGCACAGCTATTTCTGTGAGAGGGATCCGGACAGTGTTATCAGCTATCTTTGTCTAATCGACACACAAGCTTATCACTATGTAAAAAGAAAAATCATATACACCTAGACCCAGGGATCAGTGCTCAGGTGAGGGCTGCCAGTCATTCATGCCTGATCACAGAACAAATTTGTTCTCAAAATGGTCAAAACCATGTGCATTGCCAGTGGGGCAAATGTAACATGTGCAGAGAGAGTTAGATTTGGGTGGGGTGTGTTGAAACTTAAATCTAAATTGCAGTTTAAAAATAAAGCAGCCAATATTTGACTACAGTATATGGATTATGTCAATAGAAATGGTCTCTTTTGTCATGCACATACCACTTAACAATCAATGGCTTGTGTGATGGCCTATATGTGGATTTCCCTTGTAATAGTGATGCTTTAAATGCAGAAATATTCCTAGCTTGTCCTTACATTTATCAAGTTGACGTTTGGGACATCAATTTTTTATAAAGGGCTGTGTAATGCAGCGGAAGGCTTTTTAAGCAATGTGGGGACACATTTAGTAACTGACCTGACCTACATAGCTTTCTACACTTACTTTAACAGTAAAATATAACATCACAAATAGGCTTGGCACTTACCTGGTATCATCAGAGACGTCACTAGGGTTGGTGTCACCCCCTCCTTCCCTTGACTTCCTCCCTTATAACACCATGTGTAATTCTTAGTTATATTTTTGCACTAGTTTTTAAGGTGCCTATACACTGCTGGGGTATGGCCTGTCTTCATGAGATTGCAGCGCATTTCTGCGACGGATCTCATGAAAACTTACACATTGCAGGTGGTTTTGGTGCCCTTAATATTTATCAGAGCCCGTAGCCCATACTCAGATCGCATGAGATACGTATGCAAAAGGACCACATACAATGTATTATATGCGATCCTGTGCGCCCAGAAGGTCCCACCCACATTGCAAGCGCAACGCATGCAACCAATTGCTGAGATACTTCTCACCAGTGTATGGGCACCTTTACTTGTAAAATATAATTCCTGTACTGTAGATCTTTGAATGTAATATCAATGCTGCCAATCCGGCACAGGTAGTAGGGGAGTGATGTGGGATGGAAAGGTGTTGGAGATCATTGAGCGGTGGCAAAATGCTACTAACAGCACACACTGCGATGCAAACAGAGCGGCAATGGATTCAGTGCCCATCACCCTAGCATTAGTACAGACATAATCTGAAAATAAACTGGTTCCAGCACCACCCTATCAGAGACAGAGAAAATGACAATGGGGACACAGAGACAGAGGAAGTGACAACGGGGACCCCGAGATCAGAACGCACGACAGCAGGGGCATGGGGACGGTGTGTGTGACAGCGGGGACAGATAGTGTGACAGTGGGGACAAGGGAACAGTGAGAGTGGGAACATGGAGACAGAGAGAGTGACAGTGGGGTCATGGAGATAGAGAGAGTGACAGAGGGGACACTAAGACAGAGCGAGTGATAGTGGGGACAGGGAGAGTGACAGTGTCTGCATGAGGGCAGGGGGAGTGACTGGGGCTACATGGGGACAGGGAGAGTGACAGCAGGGAGCAGGAATGCGGGAACAGAAAGAGTGACAGTGGGGACACGAGGACAGAGAGTGATAGTGGGGACACTATAGCAGGTTATTTACTTTACAAGCCTACCAGGGCTCCAGCAGCTGAGGTAAGGGGACCAGCAGCAGGTGTGAGGGGACCAGCGGTGACACACCACATTGGTGCTGCCTCTGCACACTTTTTTGTTCATTTAAAAATCAACACATCCCGGTAAGTGAAAACAAAGGGCGGTATTCAATGTGAATACCGGTGACGTGCAGCGAATCCTGTTTAGGATTCTCTGCACATTCGCCACTGGTCGCCACGTTCCGGAGCCTCGCCGGCTCCAGTATTCAACGAGTCAGGGGCTCGCTGCCCCTGACCGGCAAATTTGAGCTCCTGCGGCGAACAGCGCAGGGAGCCTGAGGACGGTGGCAGGCAGGGAGATGGAAGTCTCTCTGCCTGCCCCAGAACATTTGTGGGGGGGAGGTGGGCTCCCCGGGTGCGAGGCAGCACAGGCTGCCCCCCGGGGGTGCCAGCAGGGGACCGCGTATATTCACCACACCCGATCATGAATATGTAATGATCGGGTGAAGTGAATATATGAATATCTAATGAGCGGCTCGGCTCCGGCCCCCTGCTGGCTGGTCTGTGTAAAAAAAAAAAATATATATATATTTTTTTTTTTAAATTAAATATATATCCATGTGCTTACAGCACATGAATAAAAATAGCATGCCCCTCCTCAGAATAAAATTCCTGATTTTTTTACAAATCAACAGGATGAAGGCGGCACTCACACAGTCTCTCTGGTAGAGTAAAAGTCCTTTATTGAGCGGTCCTACGCCTTTACGAAGTTACCTCCGTCACCGTGCTGGCTGGTCTGTGTAAAAAAAAATATATATATATATATTTTTAAATTAAATATATATTCATGTGCTTACAGCACATGAATAAAAATAGCATGCCCCTCCTCAGAATAAAATTCCTGATTTTTTTACACCAAATGTAAAAAACAAAACACTTTATTTTAAAAGTTTACATTCCACTTCACCATAAAAAGATAGCGATTGCTACTCATGACTCATGACCATGAATCATGGCGAAAAAAACCTTGAAATGTATTCGCCATGTGGTCATTGAATAGGGTGATTCACCGTTTTAGTCAGAAATTCGCCTTACAGCACAAAATCGCCATAAAAACCTGGCGAATCAGCCTCATTGAATACCGCCCAAAGTGTCAGTATACCACACCAAAAGCCTTAAGTTCACATTTCATTTATTAATAAAAAAAAAAATACAGTAAATACAGGTAAATACAGGCTTGAGGAGAACAAGGTCTGCCCTAGTGCCCTTCATATTCTTATCTTATTAGCCTCCTGGCCATCATGCTGTAGATCCAGCCTACTTCTTCTCTGGATCCCTGCCTGCAGGCTGTGCACCACTGAGTCACTGAGCCGCAGACAAGGCTGCAATTGGTCAGTTCTTCAGCCATCTGAGTCGCATGTCTGACTACTGCGCCAGCGGCTGCTACAGCAGGGTCCCGCAGCGCTGCAGATCGGATCTATAATAGAGATCCATCTGATCTGTCGGAGGGGAGAACTTCCAGACAAGGGGGCCCGTGGTACACCCATTATTCAGCTCTGAGCGGGGTGCAGGCGTCGGGTGCTAATTGCCGGCTGGGGAATGCGGCCGGGCACTAATTGTTGGGGGTGCGAGGGTGCGTACAGGTCTCTTTGGTGACACCCCACTGATGGTGACAGCCGGGTGTGCACCACACCCCCTGCGCCTGCCTAGTGACGCCACTGGGTATCATACAGTAAGAAAAAATTGGGGACACTATAAATATTTGTATTCAGAGATGCCTACAAGTATAGTGAATGGGAGCAAGGAGCTTAGTGCATACATTGATTCAAAACTAGGGTACAGTATGTTTTATTGTCAATAATAGGTAATAGAAGATAAGCAGCTGTCAAAATGAAAAGGTAAAGTATTAATCTCTCTTGGGCGCAAGGGCGTAACTACCATAGGTGCAAGGGGTGCAGCTGCTATGAGGCCCAGAGCTGAAGGGGGCCCATCTTTGCTGTCTAACTAATATGTTTTACATACATTTATCACCATCAATTGCTAAATAGGGGGTCCTTACAAACTTTTGCTATGTGTCCTACGAATATTTAGGGACGCCTCTGCTTGGGCGTATTTCCCTCATACATCAGGTACCCCATTTCTCCTATTCCATGGTCAGCCAACTGAATGTTCGGCAGCTACCAATGACCGGCGATCCACTTGGCAATTGGGGAAATTAAATATGTTACAAATTTTTGATTCATCAATTCTGGCAGGATAAGAGAAATGGGATTTTTAAGCATTATTAACATTCCCCAACCCTGCTTTCGGGGATTGATGGATTGCCCCAAGTCATTCTCTGATGTTTGGGGGACAAAAAGTAAGTAGTGTACAGCACAGTGATTCCCATAAAATACAAATGACAGGCTTGGAAACATACATATAGTGGTAGATGCTCAATTAGTTCAGTAATACCACTCAGGTGCATGAGGGAGGGGTTAATACTGAGTAAGTAAAAAATACATTGTTTCCCTCAGCTCACTGAATGGCATTAGTAACCAATCTTGAACACTACATGATAATATAATTGAGAGATATTGGTTACATATACCTGCGCATCTGTATGATATGCCCCCAAGCCATTGTCAAGGCTTCTCTGTATATTGGGGGTCCCTAGCGCTATATCTAGGTGCAGGGTGCAGCACCCCAAAAACTATCATAAGCTAGAAAGCCCAGTGTGGCACGCCAGTAAGATACTATAGTGTTAATAAATATTAGTGATAGGAAGCCAAAGCTATATATAAATAGAGAAAGAAAATAAACATGCAGGCCTTTTTATAGAGCCAAGTAAACAACATCCACCTGCAATCTAATTAGCCTGATATTTAAGTCTGGAGACTCAGATTTTATTGTGGCTGATGAGACATGCACAATGACATTAAGTTGAGAGACAGCATGTAGCATTTAACCATTTCACTATATGTCAACATTTCAGTCCTGAACCATATATTGGCTACCCCTGTTAAAGGGTCTCTTCTTAATTTTCTAGCATCCCCACAATATAAAAATGCTGCTGCTAACTTGGTAATGTATTTTATGCACATATTTGTTACTAACAATAATGTAAATGGTTTACTGTTCTAGCAGCTCCTATTTGTCAGATATTCGTCCATAGAAAATTTTAACATTTAAACATTTCTTAATGAGCCAAACAAGACTCAGTATCTTTAGGGATGCAAGGGGGCCCTGAAGCTAGGGGGTCGCATGGTGCTAGTGCTGGATGTGATACCCATATGTGCATGCAGGGGGGTTAGGGGCTCAGACAGAGTGGAGTCAAATGCTGCCTTGCTGCAGGGGTTGAAATCCTAGTTTTAGCCCTGGTATCTGTATGATATATTGTTGAGTCTGAAAATGGAGCATGTGTTGCTCAAACTGTAATTATTTAACTGTTTGAGACAATAATAAAAAATAGAATGCATTTGTCAAAGAGAATTATTGGGCTTATAGTCCTTAAGAATTGGCAGAACATGGATGGCTGCAGTGCCAGAACCAGATTTCTGCTGTAGCCTTTGTTCAATGTCCCCTAATTATACTAACCCCTGTTGGGATTACATTTTTCGGGGTGCTGACTTCTGTATTCTAAATGTTGACACCCCAAACGCCAATCATCCATCTGTATTCTGCCAAAAAGCATCACCTAGTTGCAGCTCTTTGTGTGGAAGTGTCTTTTCTCCTTCTTGCAAAAGAATCCAATGGGAATCTATTTTCCTGCAGCCTATAAATACAGCAATGATCTTGTTTTCACCTATTACTGTATAAAGCAAAGAATGCTGTTATGTCTCTAATTATACATGGTGATATTCAGGCTAGGGACAATTTGGGCCGTAGGTCAAATCCATTCTACAGGTGACATAGTCAAGGTACTGTAGACTTGCCTGCACAGTTTATATAGCCATGCAATACAGACGCCGCTGGTCTGCGCATCAGGATCGCATTCGTCTGAACAGTGTGTCTGATTTTGACCATATAGCCAAAATCTCAGCCAGTACATGGCTTAATCCAATGCTGCTTTTAGGTATAACTGCTTTACACAATGTAGCCTTTAAGTGTTGTAAGTATGTTATGTGACTACCACCGTTCTCATTGTTCATCACACAATAAGCAAATTCTAGTTCATCTTAGGTCTCATTGATGACAGCACAGTTGTGGTCTTAGGGCCTGATTTAGAGGCCAGCACAGAAGTGCGAAAATCGCTTTAAGCCAATTTCTGTACTTCTGCGCACATGCACGTGTCATAGTGTGCATGAGTGAGCTCTGAAACTATGATCATAGATGATCTCAGTTGCAGAGTCGATGGTGTTGCAAGGGCAAGCATGCAGGCATTTCCAGAGCACTCGGGGGGAGAGCCGTGTTGGTTGCATGACATCACACACAGCCGCTGCGACCCTAAACATGGCTGGCCTGCACCTGGCTTTGCAGCTACGCTGTGCAACCAGAGGTGCAGCCGGTAACGTGCGAACACTTCCTTGTATAGCAAAGCACTTGCACTCCCCCCCCCCCCAGTCTGCCTAACTCTGTTTAACCTTTGTTAGACGCTCTAAATTCATGACAGACTATCTCTAGACAGTTCCATCCATTTATTTACCATAATAATCTCATTACACTTCATCCTATCACAGCGAAGGGACTCAGGTTTGCAAATCCCAAAGTTTAAAACCCAGCATCTTGCAGATACAGGAGTTCCCTAGTTTTATTCAGATAAATAAAATGATTGCTAAAATACAAATGGATTCCATATAATGCAATAAAACAGCAAGATATTAATAACCTACTTTATCAAAGAATTTTAAATATACAGCAGACCCAGTATCTATCCCCTGTGCTGTCATTCCCTGACAACAGCAGATACAGTCTATATCATTACCTTAAACCCTATTGTCTTCCATTCATGCACTGTATCACTTAGTCATTAGTCTCTTCCCACCATGGTGACTGCTGAAATAGCTGCTGCTGCCTCTGAAACATGATTTGTTGCTGTTTTCTCTTTGAGGATCTGCAATTCCAAACACAGTAGTACAGTAACAGATATAATACCCTTGGCTTTTTCTGAATGCATTTCTTGATGTTCCTTTTACTTTGTGCAATGAAACAATTAACTCTGGATTTCAGTAGCGGTGTGATAAAAATCTAAGTAAACCAACCGTAGAGTTTCCCTTATGCATAGCAAGTCCGCAGACTATTGCGGAGTGCAGTAAAAGACCAAAGGCATCATAGATATATTTAACGACTTCATAACTAAGGTTAGCTACTGGAGCCATAGGAAGGCTGGCGGAGGGGTGGAAGTAATGTGTAAGCTATATTTTGTTGTGCTCCTGGCTACCACTTATAAAGATAAGGTCTGCAAGTAGGGAGGAACATTATGTGTCTGTTGAACCAAATCAGAGCAATGGAATTGAGTTCTTGTTGGCAGGCACACATACCATCTTCTGTATAATTAATAACCTAGACTTTCATTGCTTGGGAAGTCAGCTCCTTAGTGGCGATACATTATCATTTTATGGGTTTATTTGTGTTTATGTGCTATCAGTGGTAATTGCATTATTTGATAAAACAATTAACAATAATGTGGGATGTGATGGTATTCAAGTGACAAGAGCAGTTACTAATCTATCCTATATAAATTGTTACTATATAACAGAAATCTGAGCATACATAGCGTAATATTTTATTGTAAGATGTCATTCCAAATGTAATATGGATGAAATAGTTTTCGAATGAATATATAACGAGTGTCAGATTTTACCACGTACCTGCTGACGGTTTTTGAGGTTTCCCTATTAATGTTTGGTTGATCCTTGATTGTAAATACTTTGTTTCATTTTCATCTGGATATTTGCAGATAGAGGCAAAAGGGTGGTGAGAGAAATAAATAGCACTCAGTGTTTAACCAAACAAATCAAGAAATAGGTATCAATATCACCAATTTCTATGCACTTTAGTTCCAGCAGATCTGAGGTAAAACCTGCAAATACAAGCCCCCCTTTCACACATATGTGTGTTTAGGGGGTGACAGAGGAATACAAAAATAGTGCAAATTATCCTTTTTAAAAAGACATTTAATGAAAAAGGTCCACACTTACAATATGTAGACTAATATAAAAGCATGGTAGGTTTCCACAGTGGCATAAACAGCAAGGTCCAGATGGAAGTGAGCGGATCCAACGGTGAGTCCAGAAAGCCCGTCCGGAACAGGGAATCAGAAGCACCAGGGGACACCGCACCCAACCGACAGCTGTTCTCCTCCAGGGAACCGTCCACGATCAGAACACTCAACGCGTTTCAGAATTGTCCTTCGTCAGGAGTGTAATGTTAATGGTGAACTGCATCCCATATAAATAGTCCCAAATACATGTGTCCGTAATGCGCTTCATTAGCATTAGCCCGGATATCCGGGAAACTTGTGACGAAAGCAAGATGGCCATGCATGTTTAAAAAAGGATACATTTAAAAAGATACATTTTAAAAAAGAGAGAAAAATAAAAATAAAGATAAAGGCTTAGAGACCATCTTTTATGTGAGGAATGGCTTGAGTTCAAATTCACTGTTGAGTCCCTGTGGGACCAGGGTCCTCAAACGGTGAATCCACCTCATCTTCGCCTTTGACAGTCTATTTTCAAAATCACTAGATCTCCAATTAGTGGAGACTTGTTCAATTCCCCAAAAATGTACTATCTTGCAGGGATTGGAGTCATGGTGACTCTTGAAGTGAGCCAACACTGTATGCGTGAGTAAGCCTTTCTTTATGTTATAGATGTGTTCTGCCCAGCGAACTTTCGCTTGGGGGAGGTTTTACCGACATAGGTCAGACCACATTCACATTGTAGGGCATATATCACTCCCTTTGAATGGCAAGTTATAAAGCTTTGAATTTTATACATTTTTCCATCGATAATAAAGTCGACTTTCTTCTTTACATCGGACTTAACTGTACGGCACATCAAACATGTGCCGCAACGGTGAAATCCATTAGTACGAGTACTTCTCCTCGTTGCCACTTCAGATGAACTTTTTACCAGGTGATTTTTAAGTGTTGGTGCTCTCCTATAAATAAACTGCGGTACTTCAGGTAACATTTTACATAAAATTTGGTCTTTTCTTCAGCAATTTTCAATTTGTCTTAAATACTTTTTCTATTTCTCTAAATCTGCAGTTATATTGACTAATAAAAGCATATTTAAATTTGTCACCATTTTCACATTTTTTCTTTTTTTCTTTTAATAGGTCAGATCTATCTATTTGTTCAATTCTTGACCTAGAAATTTGCAGTGATTCTTTAGAATATCCCTTTGAGGTCAATCTATCGTTTACTTCATCAAGTTGAGTTTTACAGGTTTCAATATCGGTATAATTCCGTTTAATTCTTGTATATTGACCAAAAGGTATTGCGCTAAGCCAATTTTGGTGATGTTGGCTATTTACATAAATAAAACTATTGGAATCTGTAGTTTTGCGGAAAGTCTTGGTTTTTAAAACATTCCCTTCTACATAGAAAACTAAATCCGAGAAAGAAATTGATTCATGACTAGTATTGAAACTCAACTTAATTGCAAAAGTATTGATGTTTAAATTATTACCGAACTGTGTTAAATTAAATGAATCCCCACACCAAACAAAAAAGACATCATCTATAAAGCGGTGCCAGGACACCAGACTCGTCACCAGCTCACCTCCGGGCCAGATGGTCTGCTCCTCCCAGAAGGCCATAAATAAATTAGCGTAGCTGGGGGCGAATCTGGTGCCCATCACTGTCCCTACACACTGCAAATAATAATTGCCCTCGTGGAAAAAATAATTGTTGGTAAGAATGAACAAAATACTTTCCAAAATAAATTCTTTAAGGGGTTCACTCAAGTTACTTTTGTCAAGAAAAAAAGATACAGCCTCTAAACCTTTTTTATTTGTTATTACAGTGTACAGAGTACTCACGTCAGCTGTTCCTAATGTATAGTAGTTTTACCACTCTACAGTCAACATTTTTCTCAAAATGTCGGCTGTATCCTTCAGATATGCCCTTGTTTTACACACCAGTGGCTGTAAAAAGAAATCTACAAAGGCCGACAAGTTGCTTGTAATGCTGTTACAGCCCAAAATGATTGGGCGGCCAGGGGGGTGGAGAGGGTCTTTATGCACCTTCGGAAGTACATAAATACAAGGTGTTGAAGGATTCTTTATATTTAAAAAATCATGTTCTTTTTCGGTTATTATATTCGTGGTTAAAGCTCTATTTGTTAAGATAAGCAATGATTTTTTAATCCTCTCCAAAGGGTCAGTTTTTAATTTTTTATATGTACCATTTGCATTTAGTTGTTTATTAATTTAGTTCAGGTACACCTCTCTCATTAGGACCACTCCACCCCCCTTATCAGCGGGCTTGATAACCACTGAAGTGTCATCTTTGAGAGTTTTTAATGCGAGGAATTCTTTTTTGCTAAGATTTAATTTCTTTTTACTTTTTTCTCTACTATTTTTTGGATTTCCTCGCATACCACTTTATTAAAACACTCAAGATAAGGGCCTCTGTAGTGCGTCGGGTTAAAAGTGGACACTGGTTTAAATTTTGACCTTTCAGATAAATCTTGATTTTCTGAGCTAATTTCTTGTTTTGGAAAAAAATCTTTTTAGGGCCAACTTGCGTATGTATTTTTGTACATCTAGAAAGATGTCGAATGAGTTTGGTTGGAAGGAAGGGGCAAACTTCAAACCTTTGGTGAGAATGCTTAATTCATCTGCCGTTAGTTCACGATCCGTAAGGTTAAAGATTTTACTCTTATTTGTATCGGATTCTAATGGGGTATTGGTTGGGATTTTTTTCTTTTTTTTTCCTTTTCTTTTTCTTCCCACTGTGGCTGGCTCCACCTCTTTTCCCTCGTCTAGTTTTCATATAACTTTCAAGCATTCATTTATGAATTATTGTTTCTCAATGTATTGCTGTCATCCACATTGTCATTAAAGACTCTAAAGCGATTGGACAGCGGTAATTGAGATTCGATTTGGTTAAAACCCATCCGATTTCTCATTTGTCTGTTTTGGTAATGGTTAACCCTTTCTGCATGTTGGTTAGTAAACTCAGAATTTGTCCGTGGCCTATTGTCATAGGTATATCTCTGATTAGGGCTATATCGATGTTCTCTAACTGGAGTTTGGTTATTATACCTGTACTGATTTTGAGACTGATTAGACATGTTTACCCTCTGTTTTTTTCTAGGTGCCTGATTTCTTCTCCATAATGGATTTTTGTTAGTAACAGGAACTGGGGTATTTACAGGAATAATCACCGGTTCAGAGATTGGTGTATTTAGACCTTGTAGGTCTCTTTGATATTTTTTACATTTCTTTTCTTTTAATTCTTTATTACTTTTGGTGATCTTTTGTATAAGTGAATTCTCATAATATTTAAAATCCTCTGATGATTCATAAGGACGTAATAAAATTTGCATTGCAGAAATATCTTAATTTAATTTTTTTATAGTGTTGCCGCGATTCTTAATGATTAAGTTCATTAGAGCATTTGAACAACCATCAAGTATCGCAGCCCACTCTTTTTTCAAATCAGCCTCTGCAGAATCAAAAGAAGGTTGCTTAACAAATTTTAAACCTTTTGGAATCACCTTAGTTAACAAATAGTGCTCCAATGTTGCTAGTTCCCAGCACATTTTATTTTCTTTGAGCATCAGTGATCCCAAATCTTCATCGCAGATGTCAATAATCTCACCTGCCAGTGAGAATGCATTTTTAATGAGCTGGTCTCTAGTGGTTTTATAAGAAAACATGGTCGCAGCACCTTGGTTGGAAACACAAGGATATGGAAAGACAGGTAGACAGGTAGGATATCCGGGCTAATGCTAATGAAGCGCATTACGGACACATGTATTTGGGACTATTTATATGGGATGCAGTTCCCCATTAACATTACACTCCTGACGAAGGATAATTCTGAAACGCTTTGAGTGTTCTGATCGTGGACGGTTCCCTGGAGGAGAACAGCTGTCGGTTCGGTGCGGTGTCCCCTGGTGCTTCTGATTCCCTGTTCCGGACGGGCTTTCTGGACTCACCGTTGGATCCGCTCACTTCCATCTGGACCTTGCTGTTTATGACACTGTGGAAACCTACCATGCTTTTATATTAGTCTACATATTGTAAGTGTGGACCTTTTTCATTAAATGTCTTTTTAAAAAGGATAATTTGCACTATTTTTGTATTCCTCTGTCACCCCCTAAACACACATTTGTGTGAAAGGGGGGCTTGTACAGTATTTGCAGGTTTTACCTCAGATCTGCTGGAACTAAAGTGCATAGAAATTGGTGATATTGATACCTATTTCTTGATTTGTTTGGTTAAACACTGAGCGCTATTTATTTCTCTCACCACCCTTTTAAATCTTAGGTATTTTCTTGGATATATACCTTTTGGTGATGATTAATTAAGCTGCACTGTGTTTTTAATCGCGCACCGATATCTGGAAACTATATTTTGCCATTTCATCTGGATATTTATCACTAGAGATGAGCAAAATTGCAGAACCAGTAGATGCAAATTGAGTTTTACCTTTGGACATGTTATTTCTGCTCTTGATTCTGCGTTCCACAACATGTTTTCATGTCCCCAAGCATAATGTGTCTACAAAGACTATCACAGGCTAAACTGTTACAGCCCTGTCATCTGCAATAAGATTTAACAGCTATAATTCACCAGTTATATTAATTGTTCATGCTCTACAAAACTGTGAACGTTTTTGCCACTAGGAAGCCATGAAATTGGTGTACTTCTGTTTGTCTACTTGTATTTAATAATATGGAAATGCATATGCAAAATGCATATCTTAAATGGTTAATAATACCTAATGTTAAATACTATCATGTTTTTGGCAGTGATGGTCTAAATTTCTTTGAATCCCAATGGTTTGATGGTCCCAAACATTTTTGTGCTGTAATCACCAATTAAACTGGATGTGTATTTGTTATTTGGGGGCGTGCAATCTGATTGGGTTCAAGGTTTGCAATTATTAGTTGACATTTGCAATTCAAAATTAGTATTTAAAAAAAAAAATTTTAAGCAATTTTTAAATAATAAATGTACTTAAGTTTTTTTAATGCAACGATATTGGTTTTGAAATTTGGTACAGATTTATTTAAGCTACTGTTTTAAAAAAAATCATTAAAATGTGTAATTCAAGCTTGAATTTGAGTGAACCTGCCTAATGTTCTGGAAAAAAAATAAACATTTGAAGGGGTGGCTCAGTATAACTGCCTTTTTTTATTATGGGGCCTATTTCACTCCACCTCTCTGCTTGCCTCCTCCTGATTTACTGGCTGGCTGCTAACAGATAAGCAGTACCACAAGGGTTGAAGTGCCAATCTCGGCCAGGCATATAGGAGCCTGTACCTGGCAATGCCCATCTCACTGACTAAACCAGGATGGTACTTCATGAGGCATAAAACCATTACAGGACTTCTGCTTTGTGCAGGAGCTGAGCCTGACTCTACCAGTAAATTAGAATTTATACTTTTAGTTCTGGCTGCACAGAATGGACACACTAATGCTATGGATGGCCTCACTCAGAAAGGTGTCATGCATGTACAATACTGCTGATTCTCCGGCTGCCCCAAATATCATCACATCACCATCTGCCTCTCCCTGTAAACCTCTGCTTCTCTGTATCCCACTTCTTCTCCCCATTAACCACTGCCTTCAGCTGTACCCCACCTGCCTCTCCATCACCCACTGCCTTCACTTCTCAACCTCTATCTTCAGCTGCAACACATTGCCACCCTCTTTGTCACCCTATGTCTTCTGCTATCACACATTGCTTATCCTCTCACCCATTTTCTCTCTGTTACCCCCTCCCTGTCGCTTTCTGCCTTCCAATTTCACACACTGCCTCTCCACATCACCCTCTGCCTCTTCATCTCTCACCCCCAACACCCACTACAACTCTGTGTCACCTACTACCACCTACTGTTGCCCACTCACTTTCTACCTCTACCTTTCCTTATCACCCATTGCCTTGTTTTGTCACTCAATGCCTTCTGTTGTCATCTACCGCTACTCACTGTCTCCAACTAACTTTTGCTGTCTTGTTATCATCTGTCTTCTGCTGCCACCCTCTGCCTCTCCATGTTAATATCTTCCAGTCACCCACTGCTTCTTACTTTCTGCTCACCCTTGTCACCCACTTCCTCTTCCTGTTATCCTCTACTTCTGCATCACCCCCTTACTCATCAATCACCCCCTGCCTCTCCATGTCACTGACTACCTATCTATCCCCCACTGTCTCCCTAGTCTCCACCTATTTCTTCATAACCCACAGCCTCTCCTGTTGTCACCCAGTGCTACTACCCTGTCACCCATGGGGTAGAGGAAGAGAGTACTGGAGGAGCCCTGTCACCCATGGATGCTTTTATGTTTCACATATACTTTGGTACTTGTAAGTTATCTGGGCGCCCGATATTGAAATTGTATGCCAGTACCCTAAGCATGCGATTTGATGCGATTTGATGCGATTTCCCTTGAAATTCCCTTGAAGAGAAAATCACTTTGCATTGTATGCTATTGTATTGCATGTGATGCGATTTGATGCGATTTTAATATGTACAGGCACCCAGATGCCTGTTTCATATGTGAAATGGCCCCCCAGACCCCATTTTTAAATGTATACCCACCCTGATGGCTAAATGACCCCCATTGTTAAAGCCACCCCACTATCAACGCCAACCCGAAGCGTGGCGAGCGGCGGTACGCGTCCTCCGACCTTTTCATACCCCCACTATCCACGTCGGCGTGGAGTTGATTTTATATAGTGTGGCGAGCGCAGCGAGCCACCGAGCCCGAAGCGTGGCGAGCGCAGCGAGCCCCGCGAGGGGACATGGATACCTTCACAGCTATACGCGTCCCCTCGTGGGCTTCACAGGTATCCGCGTACCCTCGCGGGGCTCGCTGCGCTCGCCACGCTTCGGGCTCGGTGGCTCGCTGCGCTCGCCACACTATATAAAGTCAACTCCACGCCGACGTGGATAGTGGGGGTATGAAAAGGTCGGAGGACGCGTACCGCTGCCCCTCGCGGGCTCGCTGCGCTCGCCACGCTTCGGGTTGGCGTTGATAGTGGGGTGGCGTTAACAATGGGGGGCATTTAGCCATCAGGGTGGGTATACAATTAAAAATGGGGTCTGGGGGGCCATTTCACATATGAAACAGGCATCTGGGTGCCTTCACATATTAAAATCGCGTCAAATCGCGTCAAATCGCATTGCATGCAATCTGATTGTATGCAATGCGATTTGATGCGATTTTTAGGTGCGATGAAGAAAATCGGGCGCCCAGATAAGTCACAAGTACCTTTACTTTATCTACACAACCTGAATAAAATGTAAAAAAAATATTTTCAATAGATTTGTGTATTAAACTTTGTGTACATTGAGTTTTGAAAAACCAAAAGTGTCACTATCTCAGTCACCCTCAATCAAGTAAATATGTAATTTACTTTTGTGTATCTGTATAGTGTCAATCTATTATGTGGTGCTCTCCAGAGAATTTTGAATCATCAACTTACATGTAGATTATCGTCTAAACTCTCTAACACACAAACACATAAAGGTTAATTTTGTCAATCTGACAGATCCGTGCAGGCTGCCAATACGAATTTGTATATTAAAATACGAATTTGTATTGAAAAAATATGATTTTGTATTTAAAATACGAATTTGTATCGGAAAAATTACGAATCCATACGCGATAGGAAAATACGAATGTCAAATATGACTGCTTTGTACATTTTCCTCCTGAACACGAATTTGTAAATGCTATACGATGGTGATGCCAGTCGTATACATTCGTATTAAGAATATGAATACGCATTTTCATATTCTTAGTAAATTGACCCCATTGTATATACAATACAAAGGTTGCACCAATAAATCTAGTATACATTGCTTGGTTAACAAAAGGTCACTCCACTTTCATGGACAATGCCGTTTTTTACATATGAAAGTTAGGAACTGAGAGAATCTGGATGGCTAGGAGAAATGAACTTGTAATACTTTTCTATTAGTTTGATTCATCTAGGTTTTACTTTTCTTTTTTTCTTTTGAGTGGCTGCCGTGTGTAAGGGATGTCTATTGTAATTGATATGTACTCACTGCATGAAAAGAGGAAAGCTCTTAAGCCTTGGGGTGATGAAAACCTCTTGCCAGGCTTTTATTAATCAAGATCAGTAGAAGACAGGGTAACCTTCAACAATGTACTGTATTTGAGATATTTAATTATATGACTTGATTCTATTTACTCCTGGGTGAGAGGTATTAAGTGCAATTCATTTAAATTATGCTCAGTGATTCAATCTGTGATGAAAACCATCCTATAAGTCTGAGTTAGTAAAGAACATAGACACCAGATTTTACACAGCAAAAATAATTATTAATTCATGATATAATATAGCCTTCACACTAATGATCCTTGCATGCAAATACAGTATGCATAAAAAAATATATAATTTTTTCATGTAACCAGGCCAGAAAAATAGTATAAAAGTATATTGGTAAACCACTGCACCATGGTACTGCAAAAATGAAGATTTATATACCGCTTCCACAATAATAAGAAAATATGGGTGGAAATATGGGTGGAATTTAATTGGGTGAGAGATTCAGAAAGTGAGAGATTTGGTAAGAAATCTCCAGTTTTTTTAAAGTGGCAATAGTTTACACTGCAAAACCAGTTTGATTTTGAAGTGTAAATGATTGCCGCTTTAAAAAAACTGTAGATTTCTTACCAAATCTCTCACTTTCTGAATCTCTCTTATCAAATTAAATTTCCCCCTATATATCTGTCACATGTAAACCCCACAAACAAATAAGAAGTAATATTATCTTGTTCTGAGAAAGAAATAAAGGCCCATTCACATTGGGAGATTATGAGCTGAAAAACCACCCAGTGGGTACGGGGGATTGGTACGAAATCCCGGCGGTCGGAATCCCGACGGTGAAAATCCCGACGCCGGAATCCCAACCGCCGAAATCCCGACAAGGGTGGGACGTGGATCACCCCCCCTCCCCCTTGCGCGCTCGCTGCACTCGCCAGGCAGCGAACGAGGTGCCTCACTACGCTCAGCGCATTAATTTATTCTCCCTCTATGGGTGTCGTGGACACCCATAGAGGGAGAAAGGGTCGGGATTCCAGCGTCGGGATTTGGACCGCCGGGATTCTAACTGCATCCCGTGTACGGGCCAGTGATGTGCGGTGAGTGCTAATGCACGCTCCCGCATTACCGCTGGCCCTGCTGCTCACCTGCTGGTATTACCAACAGATGAGCGATGGGGTAAACTGATCTGCTATAGAAAGCTGTCCACCCCCAGGAAAATCGCTTACACAGGAGAAAATCCCTCTGCGTGTATGCACATATGCATACTGCAATTTTCATCACAGTCATTTTTACCATCATCACTGTGCATACACGCTGGGCAAAAACACCCAGTGTGTATGCACCTTAAGGGTGTAATCTGTCCAAAAGGAATTTGCCCATGAATTTTGGCAGATAAATCTGCCATTTAGTGAGAGAGAAAACCAAGTCTTTTCAAAGAGAATACATTACCCTGCCCATGCAAGCATAACTCTTATCATGCAGTACAGGAGAACAGTTGCGACAAAGCCTTTAAAGTGTGGTGTTCAGGGAGTCAAGATACATCTATAGGAGAAGATGAAAAGGAATGACAGAAATTGGAATTATGTCAGACAAAGAGGATATCAAAGTTGTACAGACAAATAATATTGAATTGTTCTCTATGTGATTTAAGAATACATTATTTGGATACACTGAACTCTTTGTTTTTATTCAATAAGTAGCAAATGCTTTCATTATGTAGTGCAAAATAGACATTCATCTCTTCCCAGATGACTACATACATTCATAAATGCATCTTTTAAATTAATAATTGAAGGATTATCAACAACATGAAGCTTAAAATAACCCTAGTATTAATAGAAATATGCCAAAAATCCACAACCCATTTAATTTTCCCCCTGAGTATACATAGGCAAATACTAAGACACACATTTTACCTACTGTTGTAATATTATATATTTTATTATTTCTTTCTTTCTTTCTTTCTTTATATGTAGTAATACATGCGCTGTTCCGCTTACTCTGAGAACTGTTGCTATTGGTCCTCTGTGCGCAATGAAACTCGAACCGACATCCGGAATAAGGCTTTGGGGGCACTTCACTTTCCCAGTTGCTGGTTTGGTTATGCTAAATAGCTGTAGAAGCCCATCCCTGGTGTATATCCTCGCACCTGAGCAAGGACAGAGACATGGCTCAACTGCACCCCCTTCTATGTTTCTCATTGACATCCCACAGGGTTCTGTCCTTGTCCTCCTCCTCTTCTCTATATATGCCTCTTCCCTTGGAGAACTTATAAGTTCCTTTACCCCCCGCATTCAATCTCTGACTCAATCATATCAGTTCCAGCTATACAATATCAGGCTGTTCCTCTCTCAGAATGCTAAAACACTGATTATACACTCATTAATAATTTCTCACCTTGACTATTGCAACCGTCTCCTTTCAGTCGTCCCACGTTCCCCTCTCATTCCCCTCCGATCTGTTCTCACTGCTGCAGCTAGACTTCTCTACCTCTCCAACCATTCCACATCTGCCACTATCTTTGCCAAAACTGGTACTGGCTCCCATTCCCTTGTAGAATCCTCTTCAAACTCCTCACCCTCACTAATACCCCTTTTACACCAAGGCAAAAACCCAGGTCAGTGTTGGTGTAAAAGGGACCAACCCAGGTTCATTGACACTGGAATCCTACCCAGGTCCTGATCAGGGTGGAACACTGGTCGGACCTGGGTCTTGGGCAGTGTAAATGGTCCGAACCCAGATTGGGACATCTGGGTAGTGCTGAAAGGATACCATAAGCATGGGATGCCTTTCTGTAAGTCAGCGCCTTGTGTTCCACAGTGCATTGCAGTAGCCAGGAAGGATGTGGCCACGTGCGGACAGTGCACACAGACTACAGGCACCCCTGCAACCCGGCGCACCACAGGTGGACCTGCCACAACTCTGTATGGCACTAGGAAGCAGCACTGACAGGCAGTAGCTGGACCAAGAGCTTAAAGGAGGAGGGTGCGTGATGTGCCTCCCACTCCAGTGCAGTATCATTTATGTTCTTTTTTTTCGGGGGGGGGGGGGGGGGGGGGAGAACATGGGAGATTTGGTCTGCTGCTGCAGGGGAAGGGGGCTGAGGGGAGCACATGGGTGATGCTGCAATTTTATACCACTATGTGTGCTTGAGCACTGACTATATCTTTTTGAAAAAATATTTTACAAAATGATCCACATATTCACTCCTCATGTCGCTGGTCAATCTCCTCACTCACCTAGATTGTAAGCTACTAGGAGCAGGGTCCTCTTCACTCCTGCTCTCACAGCCCTCTTCTCTAGCATTGCAATGATAGCCTTCACCTACTCAGTTGCCGTTTAGCCCGAAATCCCTCTCGCTATACTTTTGCTATTTGTGCCGACATTATTGGAAACAGGTTTCACCCTTTGCTGTGTCCTCGCTTGCTCACCTTGCTTCCAAGCTGTATTGAGTACTGAGGATTGTGGTGCTAATTGTTACCTTTGCTCTTTGAATGGTTTGGCGACTGCAATGTAATATAACGTTCTGCGTAGCCTGTACTGTCCTGCTGTTGCCATATGTACGGATTTGCAGACTATTTGCGACACCTTATAAATAAAATGGAATAATATTAATTGTTTTAATACATAATTGACTAAATCAGTGGCAACACCCAAATTTTATTTAACTTCTTCACCCTGTATCAGTATTTCCATCTCTGTTTTCACGACTTAATGGCTGGAATATCTGAAAACCATGTGTCAGTGTCAAGCACAGAACCAGCACAGTCTCTGCATTTCCTCTCCTTACAAGCTACTGCACAGCTGCTCTGCCAGTTTGCTCCGTGCAATGTCAGCCAAGGTAGGGAAGTTGTTCTGGTCCATTTCTTCTCAGCCATCTAGTATCAGTACAGAGAGGGAGTGGTGTATTGCTCTGTGATACATGGATATTACGGCTTCTCTGCAGTATATTAGGACAAAGCAAGCAAACAAACTGACATCTCTAAAATGTACAAGTGCAGTCTGGATTGCCTTATGCACCAGAAGCTTTATGAGTACATGAAGCTATAAATGACAGCAGTGTTCAACCTTTGTCATCCAGATAGCTTTTTAATATTTTCCCTTCAATCTGTTTTGCCCAGGCCAGTGATATGTATTTGCTGAGCAATATGTTTTTAGACAGGGCAACTATTTTATTGTATCCTAGATTTGTGGTAACAGCTGCAGCAATTTGTAACATTTGAGCTAAATAAATGCATGCACATAATTACCCACAGTACATAAATATGCCGGGACGGGATTTAGCATTTTATAGTAGAGGAGCTGCTGCTGGCCATGCCAGACATCGGGTATGGGTAAAAACCCAGACCCGGACAAGACCCCAGGCTCTTGTCTGGGGGGTGCCCTGTCTGGGGGGCTGCCTGTCACCAGAGAGAGAAGGAGGGAGAGAATAAAGCCTCCATGTATGGTCCGGGCATGTAGCAAAAACCGGAGCGGTCCGGACCACATGGGGAGGCTGTAATCTCCCCTTCCCATGTCCCTGATGAAAGCTATCACAGGCATCCCCCAGGACAGGACACCCCCCAGAACGGACACTACAAGCTCCGGAATGCAGAGTTTGATGTTCAGTCCAGCGTTCCAGGGTCTTGTCCAGGTCCTGTTTTTACTTAGTCCCCATGATATCTCTCATCTTGTTTCAAGGTGTGACTGGATAGGGCTACACTCGGCACTGGACTCTAATGGGCCCTACACACATGCCGATGTGTGTAGGGCGACCTAGATGTGCTATGTCGGGCCGTTCTGCTCAGCACACAGAGCTGACAGCCCACACACAGAGCGAGCTGTCAGCTCTGTGTGCTAAGCGAGCAGACAGCGCCAGTGTTCTCCGGTGGGAGAACCCTGCCTATGCCGATATTCTCGGCCAGCGACAAAGACGCGCGGGGACGCGCATTGCTGTCGATATAGCCCCCCACACACACTGATGTGAGGGCATTTTCTAAGCGACTTTGCCAAACTAAGTAAAATCGCTTAGAAAATGCCTTAATATCGGCATGTCTGTAGGCCGTATTAGGTTCAGTCCAAATCATGGTGGTCTTTTTGGGGCACATTTATCAATATTCACATTTGCAGTGCAATCCGGGTGTGATATTCATACCCAAGAACACATTGCAGTATGTGAAAATACCGCTGCAATGTGTGAATGAACAGATACAGACACAGGAGCTCCAAAAGGAGCCTGTGCCTCCAATGTATTCATTGTGGGTCAGGGCTACTGCATATGTACAATCCACTGGCCAGGCAAAAAGGAGGTGTGGCCTCATGGGAAGGAGGCATGGCATCACAAAAAGGGGTGTGGTATTACACTTTAGACCATACACAGTAATGCCCATTACACATTTTAGCAAACTCCGTAATACCCATTACACATAAAGCCACACGCCGTAATGCCAATTACACATTGTGCCACACATCATGATGCCCATTACATACTATATAACAAACCGTAATGCCTATTACATATTTGCCACATAAGTGCTGCTTACCTACGTGCTCATTGCTAGGGGGTTCTTGCTTGATGGCACCATAGTGCAGCACACCATAGTACCCATTACACATGATGCCACACACCATAGTACCCATTACACATGATGCCGCACACCATAGTACCCATTACACATGATGCCGCACACATAATGTCCCTTACACATGATGCTGCACATTATGCGTAATGCCCTCACATACCACCACTTGTAGCGTCCCTTAAGCAATGCCCCCAAAAGTGCCACTTACTGTAAATTTTTATATGAGCCTTCGCTGCTGCTGCAGGGAGAGATGGAGAGCGGTGCAGCTGCTTCTATGGGGAGAGGAGCAGAGCGAAGCGCAGAGCACGCTCCCACTCCCCTCCTGGTGTCCCCTCTAGCCGAGTGGACATTTGAAATATTGTGCGCGCTGTTGTTGTGTGTGATGTCAGGGGAGTACGCCGGGTGCCGGCACCACATGATTAAAGGGGGGGCGGGCTGAGGTGAAAGCGGGGAGAAGAATTGGAGTGGAAGCTGCAGGGGTGACAGTCATTGACAGCTGGGCAAAGAGCAGGGGGCTGCCCGGCTGTATTCAGAGCACTGCAGGTTACGGCTATTTGAAATAATACCCCTTTCACAACATAAAATTCAGGGATTTACCTGGTAATATGGTCCCAGGATCATGCAGGGTCATTCCCAGGCTGACCCCCTGATACACCCGCCTAGTCCCTGCATTTTCTGGTGTGAGGGGGAGAGACAACCACTCCCCTCTCCCCCCCCCCCCCTTTAACCAACCAGCTATATCTTCGGAACCAACTGACCCATTTACATGAGACCAGTATCATATTGCAGAACTTTTTGAGTTGGCTTCGAATTAATTTGGTCCCGTGAAACTGGGCTGTTTGGTTCCAGAGAAATCTGCCCTCAAAGAACATAAACAGTCATGAAATTACATTTAAGAAATAAAAAAAAAAAACGGTTTAACCTCAATTCCCTGGAACCAAATGGATCCAGCCTGATATCAGATTGAAAGACAAGCAATTTGGATTCGACTGAGATCAACCTCGAGCTTCAGTGATGCCGAAGGGGGAACTGGCAGCCGTTGATCTGGGTGGGGGTCGGAATTAGCGGGTCCCATGTTATCCTATAGGGAAAACGTTCCAGCTTTGCCTGGCAGTATCTCTGGTTCCCCAAGGGACTAGAGACACGGGGCTAGGCTCGTTGGAAAGCCCCATCCCTCAGCTACAAAATGGGCTAATGGGTGGTCCAGTGCACCCCCAGACCACCCCCTAGATTTGCCTATGCTTGCAACCGCTCCTTGATGACAACTGTAAGTCATGATGGAACATCCTTAATCTACCCATCTCTGATCCTGCCACTCCTTGCTGAACAATATAGTAACCAGCAGGTCACATAACTGGTTTAAAATCAACAGGAACACCAGCTTCCTCCTATTAGGAGACACCACCGCAACCTACAAAGTACTTTTTACTTTGATGCTTTATCTATAGCTGTGGTGTAAATGAATAATCAGAGTGAGGGGACATCTGGGGCTCTTCTATCACTTCTAACAGTACTTTCCTCTTTCTCTTCTACTGAAGTCAATGGAGTTCTGGTGGCTGCAAGTTAACTGTTTCCAATGTCTAATGCATATAATTTACCCAAGGATGGCAAATAGGCCCAGTGTTTTGATTTCAATAATTGTTACTGTGCTAATATATGGTGAACTTTTGAAATATTATGTGTGCCATTCCCTTATGTGTCCCAGACCCTCTTAGCAATCATGTAAACCACTGCTGATCAGGGATTAGTCATTGAAGAGGCTTGAATTAAAATTAAGTTAGGTACTTATGTAGTACCAGGGCGCCCAGTATGCTCTTAGCGTACTGGGCTATTCTCAGTAGTGAAATCGCATCACATCGCACGCCGTGTATGGTGCCTGAGATCCGATGCAATGCAATGAGATGTCCATTTAGTTAATATGAAGTGCACAAGAGTGCTTCTACAATGAAATATCGCATGGGATCGCACGGCACCATATATGGCGTGCGATCCCATGCAATGCGATATTTCATTGTATGGCTACCCATGCTATTAATATTAAGTGTTCAAGAGTGCTTATGCAATGAAAAATCGCATGGGATCACACGGCACCATACACACCATGCGATCCGATATTTCATTGTATGGCCACCCATGCTATGAGATATGATGGTGCTTCATTGTGGAAGCACCCATGCAATTTTTTTGGGTTTGCTTCTGCACACCCACACTATCCACGCCACCCCGAAGCGTGGCGAGCGGCGGCGGCGGAACGCGTCCTCCCGACCTTTTCATACCTCCACTATCCATGTCGGCGTAGAGAATATTTTATAAAGTGTGGCGAGCGCAGCAAGCCCGAAGCGTGGCGAGCGCAGCGAGCCCCACGAGGGGACGCGGATCACTTTACGTGTATTCCGCATACCCTCACGGGGCTCGCTGCGCTTGCCAGGCTTCAGGCTCGGTGGCACGCTGCACTCGCCACACTATATAAAATCAACTCCACGCCGACGTGGATAGTGGGGGTTTGAAAAGGTCGGGAGGACGCGTTCCGCTGCGCTCGCCACGCCACGTGTTAACTGTGAATTTACTCATAATAAAAACATAAAGAACAATAATAACAGCATTTATGAACAATAAGAAAGATGATTACAAATAATAAGGATAATTAATCACATATATATATAGTATCAATAATAAAAAGATAAAGAACAATAATAACAATTTTGAAAGAGTAAAGAGATTAAAAAAAGCAGTCACTGAGGGCAGTGAAGTAACCTTTGGCAGTAGGGTCAGCGCATGAAGAATCCTTGCAAATGGATTGTCAGCTCCCAAACTTTTCCTCCACATGAATTCCTGTAGATATGATTCTAAGTGGTGTCTTGCGGTGCCTCTCTGCCTTTTATTTTGCCATTTGCAGGCCCCCCACAGCTGCTCAATATTTTGTGTGTGGACCCCTGAGTCAGGGTCCACAAAATGGAACCTGTGATTGGCCTTGGAATGTTCGTAGCCTGCCTGCTGCAGTTCCTGGGTATATACGCCCTCCAGCATTCCGAATATATTACAGACCCGGGAGCCACATGAGGGTTGATAGCAGCCTCGCCTTTCAGCAGCAGTCAGGAAGCAGGCCCCTGTCTCCCTGCATATACCGCCAAAAACCCATAGCTGGGGCAGCATCCTCCCAACATTGTATTTGCGCTTCACAAATAGGCTCTCATCTACCTCCACCACCATGCCAGGGCCTCCAATTTGTGTCTGCGGCTGGGACAAGAGATCAATGGTGCAGGCCTCCCTCATGAGAGCGTTATACTGCACCGTTGTCTTTATAGACACGTGCAGTTCCCTCTAACAGTACTGCAGTACTGCACGTCAGCTCCTGTGCCTAAGAATAGAGAAAACGGACAAGGGTCAGGAACGAAAACCAGCACCCTGGGAGCCAGTGGTCCGCTCGAACACTGACCTTCTTCCGGCAAAGACTTAATGCGGCAGCGCCACGGCCCTTCCTTTAGAGACAGCCTCATCGGATGGACGTTTACGTCAGTCTGCGTAACGGGCAGCAATTGCTTTTGCTGAAAAAACAGCACAGCCTCCTCCTCTGATGTAGGCAGGGTGAACATGGATATTTTCTCACCTGCCATGCCTGCGCCTTGCACACCGGTCACTGTCACACTGGGCCTTATTTTGGTTCACTCTTTCTGACAAAATACTTCTTAGATGGACAAAACCATGTGCACTGCAGGGGGGCAGATGTAACATGTGCAGAGATAATTAGATTTGGGTGAGTAATTTTGTTTCTGTGCAGGGAAAATACTGGCTGCTTTATTTTTACACTTCAATATAGATCTCACTTTGAAGTAAAACCCCAACCAAATCTAACTCTCTCTGCACATTTTGCATATGCTCCCCTGCAGTGCACATGGTTTTGTCCATCTAAGAAGGATTTTGTCAGAAAGAGTGAACCAAAATAAGGCCCACTGAGAGAACTCTGAGAAGCATCCATCACTGTTGGCTATTCTCCTCAGAGTGAGTGCCCGGGAGCACTTACGCAAGTTCTGACTGACTACGCTATATCCATAGCTTATGCTCAGAGCCGGATTAACAATGGGCCTGGGCCTGACCGGGACCCAGAGCAGTCGCACATCCAAGGGCGCTCTGGTGATCTACACCAAATACGGGAGAAAAAACGCACTTTTGGACCCCTCTGCCCACTCCAAAAGAACCCCTCATCGCAGCCAGACATCAGAGGTGCCCGTTGGGAGAAGCGGCGGAGCCGGGAGACGCAGCCCAGCGTCTCTGCAGGTTGCGGCCTATCCCGCCGGAGCGCACGCAGAAGCCGGGAGCTCAATTTCGGCAGCCAGCCGGGAGGCGGACATCGCGGCGCCGATCGCGGGCAGAAAACCCCGCAATAAGGTAGATAACCACCCGCCCTGCACCCTCCAAATACTCCCCACCGCTGGAGACTCCCCCCTTGGGGAATAATATTACTCACAGAACACGCAGCACTATCTGGGAAGCCTCTCAAGGTACACACAGGCTTCATGGGCTGGCAGCCATTTTAGCTGATCCAGCAATTCATATTACCAAGCTCCCGGCCACACTGTATAAGGACACCAGCTTCTGTTAATAATTCTGAATATTGAAATACCTAACTGTCCCTGCGCTGCCAAGATACATTTGCCCTTTGAAATATTTGGGCTGGCAGAGGGATTTCCACTACATTTCATGTGACTTTGTTCTTCATCTCTCCCTGATCTGTAGCCACAGGTGGAATTTACCAACCTCCACTATCCCCTCCTGATAAGCCCTTGTGACTTGATTGAATCACTTGCTTTACTTGAGCAGAAATTTACCTCTGTAAAACTACAGGTCTGCTGGTCAGCCTGTGATACATATTTTAACTTTACCTGCCCTGAAACATCTTTGTGCGGACACAGTCACAAGGGATCATATCCTTGCTATTCCTCATGGGACACTCTCTTATTATGTGCTAAAAAGCACCCGTACAGACCTCTCCTAGGTCACTGAACCAAAGACGCTCTGGTATTGATACCGGCCACTCTATACCCACTCAGTTAGACCTACAATCCTTCTGAACACTTTCAAAAATGGATAGACCTCCTCCCTCCCCTGCTGCTACACAACCCCTGCAGCAACGTCAGGAAAAAAGACGAGCTGATCCAAATATGACTTCAGACCCAGAGCATACAGACTTAATCCCTGCCGCAAAAAAGTCAATAGCTGCACAAGACTCCTACGTCACCTATAATGATGTGGTTGAGGCAATTACAGCAACAATGGGCCCGCTGCTGTCCAAAGCAGTGGCGGACATTACTGCACAACTACAGCACCTCACCCACAGAGTTGAGGTGACAGAACATAGGGTTGGGGAAATTTTCCACGATGTTTCCCGACTTAAGCAGGAAGTACCACGGTTGGACAAAAGCAACTACCAACTCTGGAACAAGGTTGACGACCTCGAAAATCGGTCCCGGAGAAATAACATCCGCCTGGTGGGCCTACCCGAAACAGTTAAGGGACCAGCACTGGCTCATTTCGTCCGAAACACCTTACCCGCCCTCTTGAACATTGAATCAGACTGCCGAGATATGATAATTGAAAGGGTACACAGAGTAGGTCAGACCACACCTTCTGCATCCAACCGCCCTCGCGTTGTGCTTTTCCGATGCCTCAATTATCTTCATAAACAAGCCATCTGGTCCGCCTCGCGGAACAAAAAAGAAATACTATGGGAATCTTCCAAATTATATTTGTTCCAGGACTTTTCAGCAGAACTGTCCCGCGCACGAAAAGCCTTTTCTCCAATATGCTCCCGCTTGGTGACGGAACAAAAGAAATTTGCACTGATTTATCCTGCCCGGCTAAGAATCTTCATCGGCACGTCCTATAAAGACTTCAACACCCCGGCAGATGCTGAAGCATTTCTAAGAGAGGAACGAGGTCATGTCAATTTCTCCTCGGACATTTCGGATCCCCCCTGAGATTCAAGTGGTATCCTTAGATTTCATATACGTCTAGTTAACCAATCTATCTCCCTTGTTAGCTAAAATTTGTTTATCAAAAGTCTTACCGGAGATAGAATTGTGGAAACCATCCTATATATCTCAGTTAAATAGTTAATTATAATAACATGTTAAAATACAAGTTTTCTTACAAGTACTTTAGGATTGTTCTTACCTATGCATAAAAGAGTGAAAAAACTCACGACCAGAGCGAGTTAGATTATTAGATTATTAGATATATTAATGTTTTCATTAAGTGACTAGGGTAGAGGTTTGCTTCTTGGAACCTGGCTAGTGAACCAGTACTGTCTAGATATATGACATTAATCAGTTTATTTTATTACTTAAGTAATATGTTACAGAATTCTATGATTAGAGTCTTATTGTATTTGCTAATCTTTACCAGTTATGTGTCGTCTTACCCCTGTCTGTCTGTATGTCTCTTCCCCCCCGTTCTATCCTCCCCCCCTCCCAGTGAATTAGGGACTAATGGTTTTTATATCTTGAATACCTATGGGCACACATACAACCCACCCATTACTTAAATGGGTATAAAGATTGGGACATGGAACGTGGGAGGGTTTAACTCCCCGGCCAAAAGAAGGAAACTTCTCACCTACCTCACCAGATTGGGGTTAGACATAGTCTGCCTCCAGGAGACCCATTTAACAGCTACTGAGACTCTTAAATTGCAAATGATGGGCTGGAAGTTATTGGCGGCGGCTCCGTTTAACTCCAAATCTCGTGGAGTAGTAATACTAGTTAGACAGAACCTAAATATCTCTATTACAAGCACGGAGGTTGATCCTGAAGGGCGATTTCTCATAGCTGATGTGATTCTTGATAGCCTACCATATGTCCTCTGCACAGTATATGCCCCTAATGTCTACAAAAAAATATTTTTCTCTACCTTGATAGCTAAATTACTGTCTTATAACCTGTCCTCTTTAATCCTACTAGGAGATCTTAATTTAATCTCCTCCTCTACCCTAGATAGATCATCCCCACCAAAAAAAAACATAACACTGCCAAAACTAGGAGTCCCTGCCCTATCTAAACAACTTCAATTAATAGACGTATGGAGAGCCATTAACCCAATAGAAAAAGACTATACGTGTCTCTCCGCTGCCCATCAAACTCTTTCAAGGATTGACTACATCCTTTTAGCCACCCCACTCTTCCCTAATGTACAAAATATTGTAATTGAACCAATATGTCTGTCAGACCACGCGCTAGTGTGGATGACACTTCAAACAAATATACAAAAAGGGCCAGCTAGAACGTGGAAATTTCCAAACTATCTCTCCCAATCCATATCCTTCCGTAATAAATTAGACACGACCTGGATGGATTTTAAGCATACGAACTCAGATAGCGCGGAGTCAAACCCGGCTCTGTTCTGGCAGACAGGGAAAGCAGTAATGCGAGGAGTTATTATTTCCTATGTCGCAGCGGAAAATAAAAAAATGGCTGATGCCTACCTTGAATTACAAACAGCATTAACTAACTCATATAACGCTCTCAAAGATACCCCATCCGCAAATAACAAAACAATATATAATACTGCAAAAATTCATTTTGATGAATATCTAAAAACTAAAAGTGAGCGCTATCTGTTTTCTTCTAATTTTAAATTCCATCGATTCGGAAACAAAACAGGCAAACTACTAACCAATATTTTACGGGGTTCACAACCCCCTACATTAGTGCACCCATTACGTAGGACTGATGGGACCATGGCAACGTCGAGCGACCAGATCACTGACATCATGAGGAACTTCTACGCTCAGATATATACTGAACCCACCCAAGAGTCACACACCCCCTGGGAGAATACGCCTCCCTCTACCCCTTGGGAATTCCCCCCTCTCCCTCAATACCCTGAGGAATATGCTGATGGGCTAGAGGCCCCTGTCACCCTAGAAGAGGTTACTAGAGTAATTCAGCAGTCTAAGCCATCAAAATCCCCTGGTCCGGATGGCCTGTCCGCGGAATTCTACAAAATACTCTTGCCACGGTTGGGAGATAATCTAGTGGCCTTTTATAATCATATTATCACTACTCAATCTATTCCGCTGTATTTTAACTCTGCCACTATTAAACTACTCCCTAAGCCGGGCAAGGACTTATCTTTGCCAGGATCTTATAGACCTATTTCACTGCTGAATTTTGACTATAAAGTACTCACTAAAATCCTGGCAGACCGCTTAAAATTTCACCTTCCGCGGATAGTCCATCCGGACCAGACAGGCTTCATTATGGGACGACACTCTGTAACAAATGTGAGAAAATTACTGGGAGCAATATATCACACATCCCGTTCTTCAGACAACACCCCTAAGCTGATTGTCTCCTTTGATGCCGAGAAGGCGTTTGATCTGGTGAGATGGGATTATCTTTTCACAGCAATGCGCCTTTTTGGCTTTACACCTGGCTTCATATATATATTACGCACCCTCTACAGCGCCCCTATGTCTCAAATATCATGTAATGGCTCCACCTCCCCACCCTTTGTGATCACCAGGGGCACCAGGCAGGGGTGTCCTTTATCCCCTCTCCTATTCGCGATTGCTATGGAACCCCTGGCGATTGCTATACGTAATTCAACTCTAATAGAAGGTATTAATATTCAAACCAAAACACTTAAGATATCTCTATATGCAGATGATATGATATTATTTCTCTCCAACCCGGTCACTACTCTTCCTGCTGTTCTTGAATTGATTTCTGCATTCGGCTCTGTCTCCGGATATAGAGTCAATTTGAGCAAATCAGAGATCCTCCCAATACAAGGCCCATCAGCATACTTCTCTTCATTACCAGTACTCCAACCTTTTCATATCTCATCCACAGCTATTAAATATTTAGGTATTCAAATTCCCTCAGACCTTACTAATTTATATAAACTAAACTTCACCCCAATCATCGACAAAATTAAGAACTACCTAAATAACTGGATGTCCCTGCCTATCTCACTCTTGGGAAGATTAGCAGCCATCAAAAGTGTGTTGTTCCCAAAAATATTCTACGTAATGCAGATGCTACCAGTGGGAATCTCACCCAAGGATTTGAAACTGCTAAACGCTATTTTCTCACGCTTTCTATGGCAGGGGAAACGCCCACGAATAGCTCTTGCCAGACTGAGATTACCCCGCAAAAAAGGAGGGCTGAGTTTTCCAGACTTAGCTCAATATTCTAATGCTATATTCTTCAGGTATGTCAGTGACTGGCTGCTCGACAATAGTTCATATACTGATACACAACTGGATGCTGCATTATTTGCTCCATATTCCCCTAATGGCCTACTCCACACCAAATGGACTGACATCCCAACAGATATTAAAGAACATCCCCTATTCAGAGATACCTACCGTGCTTGGCTAGCCGTCACCAAGAAATTCCACTATAACCCGCTCTATTCTCCATATATTTCACTATGGGGAAATCCTGCTTTTACCCCGTCACTATCCAACTCTACTTTTTCCCAATGGAAAGAGAAAGGCTTGGCCTCTATTTCCAAAGTTTATGATCCTGGAGGCAGACTGCTCTCATTCGCGGACCTTCAGTCTCAATACCAACTCCCCTCTCAAAACTTCTACATGTATCTTCAGGTTAGACACTACATCCAATCCCTACCCAAACCTAATACCGCCGATAACACACCAAATCTTTTACTATCCCTCCTTAAACTTATTCCCTCTGCTCCATACAGAATTAGCACCCTATATATACCATTAACATCTCTAGCTGCCGCCTCGAGCTGGGCACCTACTTTACAAAGATGGTCATCGGATACCCCTAATATCACCTTATTGCCTGACCTATTATCGCAATACGACTCCACCCTTAAATATTTACAGTCCTCCTACCTACAGGAAGTTCATATCAGAATGATCCACAGGGCATATATCTCGCCCGCTCAGAGGAAACATATGGCGAGCTCTGAAACAGGTGTCTGTGTCAAATGCTCTGTATCTCATGCTGATTTCTTTCATTGTATATGGGGATGTAGGAAAATATGGAAATTTTGGCACAAAGTAGTTCAATTCAATAACTCTATGCTTTCTCTACAACTAACCCCTGACCCGCTAGCATGTATCTGTGGGAACTTCAGGAATTGGAACTTGGGTCCTGATAAGCAATATAAAATCCGGCTATTAGTCACTTTAACCACTGTCGCCAAGAAAATAATTTTAATACATTGGACGAGTCGATCCGCTCCATCTCTCGTGGAAGTAAAACAAAAAATGGTGCAGATTCTATATTGTGACAGGAGATCCACGATACCAGATGTGGAGATGGGTGTTGAAAAATTCTACAAAAAGTGGGAATACTTTATTAACACCCTTGATAATCAGTCTCAAAACCATATAATGAGGTTATTTGAAAACACCTCCTGGAACCTGCTGCGTCAGGTAGCAGCCGGAAACTGATGTGTATAAGTAATTGTCCAATACTTACAATGATATGATTAGTCTCTTATAGCGGACCGGAAGCCCCTTCTATTTCGAGATACCCCCCTTTATAGTTTTCCTCATGTGTGTCCCCTTCCCCCCCCCCCTTCCCCCCCCCCCCCGAACACCTTGATGTAACCTCCTCCAATGACATAACTACATGGTATTTCAAAACTACAGGTGCACCGGCACCTTTCATTTTTTCCATAATTCTTTACTAAGTTTATTTAGAACTGTATTTTTAGGAACTTTTGTAAAAGTTATTTTTCATCATCTCCAATGTACCAGGAAATGTCTGGTTTTGGATCCTATTTGACATGCGAGATGTATTGTTTGTCAATCTTTTCTTTTGAAAATCGCAATAAAAATATATAAAAAAAAAAAAAATGGGCCTGATGGAGCTACAGCTCCAGGCCCACTCTCTAAATAGGCCCATTTTGTAGCTGAGGGTCAGGGCTTTCCAACGAGCCCAGCCCCGAGTCTCTAGCCCCCCGGGAACCGGAGAAACTGTCAGGCAAAGCTGGAACGTTTTGCCCATAGGATAACATGAGACCCACAAATTTCAACTCCCACCTGGTTCCAACGGCATCACAGAAGCTCAAGGTAGATCTCAGTCTAACCCAAATTGGGCCTTCAATCTGATACCAGGCTGGTCCATATGGGTTCATTGGTTCTAGAGATATTTCGTGTAAACCGATTTTTTTTTTTTTTTCATTTTTGAAATGTAATTTCATGGTTGTTCATGTTGTTTGAGGACAGATTTCTCTGGAACCAAATGGCCCAGTTTCACAGGTCCAAATTAATTTGAAAATAATTTGAATCCCTCGTGTAAATGGCTCAGTTGGTTCCGAAGATATAGCTGGTTGTTTAAAGGGGGGAGGGTAGTTTTCTCTCCTCCTCACGCCAGAAAATGCAGGAACTAGGCTGGTGTAAAAGGGGCCAATCTGGGAATGTCCCTGCATGATCCTGGGTCAATATTCCTGGGTAAATCCCTGCATTTTCTGGTGTGAAAGGGGTATTATATCAAATAGCTGGGACCTTCATTGCTCTGAATACAGCCGGGCAGCCCCCTGCTCTCTGTCCGGCAGTCAATGGCTGTCATTTCTGCCTGGCGGCAGCTGTCCCTCAGTTACCACAAGCATGTATTCCCCCTTGGCAATGAGCATGTAATCCCACATGGCAATGAGCATGGAAACTCTGGCAATGAGCATGGAACCCCTGGCAATGAGCATATAGGTAAGCAGCACTTATGTAGCATAATTTTTAATAGGCATTATGGTGTTTGGCTTAATACGTAATGGACATTATGGTGTGTGGCTTAACATGTAATGGATATTATGGTGTAATTTTTAATGCACACCTTTGGCGTGCAATGCCCGTTTATAAATTATATTGTGCATTATTGCTCAATCTGTTTGGTATAGTGTGTATTTTGGCTCAATCCATGTGGCAAAATGTGAATTTTTGCCTTAATCTGTGTGGCATAACGTGAATTTTGACTCAATCCGTGAACCATAGTGTGAATTTTGGCTCAGTCAGTGTGAATTTTTTTCTCATTCCATGTGGCATAATGTGTAAGAGTATAAAGGGGTGTGTACAGTATAAAGGGGTTACTATTGTGTTGCATGATTTGTCTAAGGGATATATGGGGTCCGGTATGATATGCTGGCGGTCGAAATACCGACGCCGGACTCCCGACCGCCGCAATGCCGACAAGGGGGGCTGTGGATCGCTCCCCCTTTCGGGTTCGCTGCACTCACCAAGCAGAGGGCACGGTGCCTTGCTACGCTCGGCACAATATTTTATTCTGACTGGAGTGCCACCTCACCCCGCAATTATCTTAGAACATCGGCATCCTGCGGGTGCACCTTTGGATATCTCCCTGCATTTTTCCTATGTCAGACCCCTGCTTTTTCCAGCCATATATAATTAGTTGAAAGTATTTACAAAAATAGAGACACACCCATGAGCAGACCACCCAACCAGAACACTGGTCACGCCCCCTACATTATTAGGCGCTGGCCACAACCCCTATTATTGCGCATAATAGGCCCTTGATCATTTTCAGCTCCAGGCCCATTTAGACCTTAATCTGGCTCTGCTTATGCTTATTCAGAAAGCATAGATACGGTAACTGACAAACGTCTATCAGTACTCTATGCATATAAACTAGTGGAATTGCATCACAGCGCAAGCATATGTATGTTAATTGGGCGCCCGGCTACTACATAAGTACCTTAAGTTATATTAAGAGCGAAAAGCTATTTTACTAACAAAACCGAATCATGGAATGAAATGAGGGCCCACAAGCCATATCTTACCTAGGGCATCAATGCTTGCAAAGCCTTAATGCTTGCAACTATCCACATCGAAGCGGGACAGTCCAGTTTTTCACACTGTCCGGCTGTCCCACTCACAAAAAAGGGTGGAATGCTGTGAGGTAATTTGTTGAATGTGTATATCTGTTCTTTGCAAAGTGTTAAATGATCCCTCTATAATGATCTCTTACATAATCCACTATCTGTGTGACTGTCTGGACTCAGACAGCATGGTGAGCGTAACTAAGCCCCTAGCGGGCACGGCGGCTTGCTACACTTCCCTCTGTGGAGTCGTGGACCCCCACGAGGGAATATAGCAGGTGGCCGTCAGGAACCTGAATGTTGGCGTTTTGACTGTAGTACATTTATAAGCTTTCACGTAACTCTTTATTCTCTAAACATTAATCAGACAGCTCTGTGCTGCCCAAACACAGGTGAGGGGGGGTCGGTGCGGGGCGGCGGGTGTTTGTGCGGGTGGCGGTGGGTCAGTGCGGGGCGGCGGTGTGTCGCAGTAGAAGCCCATAGGCTTCTATGGGGCATCGCCAGATTTCTCTGGTGATGGCCCCCGTCGCGGTAACCCGGCGGGGGATGTTTACAGCATCCCAAAATGTGGTAAAAACCAGATAACGGGGTTTTTACCGGATTTTTAGGTTAGAGAATCTCCCCCAAAATATGGTTCTATTGCTAAACACCATATTCCTGCATAATGCATTATGAAACTATGATATATAACTTTTAAAATTGAAGATATATAAGGATAGTTCCGTTTCTCTATATAAAAGAAATGTAAACACATTGAATAGGAAATTATTATATGTAATTCATCTTCTAAAGCAAAATGTAAGTTAATGAGTGCTGGTTGTTATCTGTGCTTTTCTGTAGTTGTCACGGTAACTGACTTAGGTGTGAATAGTGGACTAGTTGCAATGTTGCAGTTTGTCAAATCTGATCTGCATTAATTTAGGTTTGCCACATATGGCAGAGACTTCCCACACTATCTGCTGGTCAGGCTTCAATATTTTTTTTTAATTCTTAAATGTGACTCAGTTTAATTAATTTACCAGACACAATTAAAATAATGGTCCTGACATATATACTTTGTGTTTCATACAGTGTCTGTGTTTACCTATGGGCTGCACCCCCCCCCCTCAGGTAAAATCCGCCACTGTGTAAAGCTAAATGCAGTCTGTCAGACTGTACTGGCTTCACTGTGACTGGCATTGGCTTCTTATTGGAAGTCCGAACTGTCAGTCACCCAAGGCAGTCACATTGGTGTTCCCTCCCTCTGAGATGCATCTATGAGCTCCATGTCGACATTCAGGACAAATTAAATGAAAACCTCATATCGACCTTTTTACTGTTGACCTATACACTGTCAACTTAATGCATGTGTCAACCTTCAATACCATGTCGACATTAAGCATGTTGGCGTTCAGTGGTCGACCCAATGCATGTCGAAATTTTGTGTATCGACCCAACGACCATATGGCACCCAGAAGAAAAAAATAGTTTTTGGTATTATTTCAAATGTTTGGCTTGTTTTCTACCCTACTAGCAGTCTTGAAAAAATGTAGACAAAACCAGCAGAGTAATGACATTAGAAAGTGGTGATAGAAGCGTACTGGATGCAATTCAGCAAATATAGAGATGGTAACGGGACAGATGTGTATTACATGATAAGTGTATAATAGGAAGTGGTGGTATTATAGAGATGGTAAGGGGACAGATGTGTATTACATGATAGGTGTATGATAGGAAGCGCTGGTAATATAGAGATGGTAAGGGGACAGATGTGTATTACATGATAGGTGTATAATAGGAAGTGGTGGTATTATAGAGATGGTAAGGGGACAGATGTGTATTACATGATAGGTGTATAATAGGAAGTGGTGGTATTATAGAGATGGTAAGGGGACAGATGTGTATTACATGATAGGTGTATGATAGGAAGCGCTGGTATTATAGAGATGGTAAGGGGACAGAGGTGTATTACATGATAGGTGTATGATAGGAAGTGGTGGTATTATAGAGATGGTAAGGGGACAGATGTGTATTACATGATAGGTGTATGATAGGAAGCGCTGGTATTATAGAGATGGTAAGGGGACAGAGGTGTATTACATGATAGGTGTATGATAGGAAGTGGTGGTATTATAGAGATGGTAAGGGGACAGAGGTGTATTACATGATAGGTGTATGATAGGAAGTGCTGGTATTATAGAGATGGTAAGGGGACAGATGTGTATTACATGATAGGTGTATGATAGGAAGCGCTGGTATTATAGAGATGGTAAGGGGACAGATGTGTATTACATGATAGGTGTATGATAGGAAGCGCTGGTATTATAGAGATGGTAAGGGGACAGATGTGTATTACATGATAGGTGTATGATAGGAAGCGCTGGTATTATAGAGATGGTAAGGGGACAGAGGTGTATTACATGATAGGTGTATGATAGGAAGTGCTGGTATTATAGAGATGGTAAGGGGACAGATGTGTATTACATGATAGGTGTATGATAGGAAGCGCTGGTATTATAGAGATGGTAAGGGGACAGATGTGTATTACATGATAGGTGTATGATAGGAAGTGGTTGTATTATAGAGATGGTAAGGGGACAGAGGTGTATTACATGATAGGTGTATGATAGGAAGTGCTGGTATTATAGAGATGGTAAGGGGACAGATGTGTATTACATGATAGGTGTATAATAGGGAGAGCTGGTATTATAGAGATGGTAAGGGGACAGATGTGTATTACATGATAGGTGTATGATAGGAAGCGCTGGTATTATAGAGATGGTAAGGGGACAGAGGTGTATTACATGATAGGTGTATGATAGGAAGTGGTGGTATTATAGAGATGGTAAGGGGACAGATGTGTATTACATGATAGGTGTATAATAGGAGCTGGTATTATAGAGATGGTAAGGGGACAGATGTGTATTACATGATAGGTGTATAATAGGAGCTGGTATTATAGAGATGGTTAGGGGACAGATGTGTATTACATGATAAGTGTGTAATAGGAAGTGGTTGTATTATAGAGATGGTAAGGGGACAGATGTGTATTACATGATCTCAGTGCTGGGAGAGCATTAATGCTAACCATTACACCATCCATAATATCTAGCTATATATCTATCGCAGTGGTCTAAATCCTAACATAAAATGTACCAAGACCATTCTATTGAGTTTGAGTTGAATAATTTTACAAATTGAGAGGTCTTATTACCTTATTTATTGAACCACCCTTTTACACAACAGTAACATTGTTAATATACAATGAACTGCACCCCCACTGGCAAACCTAAACAATTGTGTAAAATATACTGTATCATATGAAAGAAGGTAAATAGGTGATGTAAACATGCAATAAGACCTTCCTCAAGCCCTATACAGACTTCTTAGGACATACTGATACTTACTGTAATAACCTATACAGAATATGCAATACTGCTATGGTCGGCATATTGGAAATAAGTAATGCGTTAGATAAGCACATTACCAAATAGAATATTGGAGGACATACAGCACCTGATTATACGATTCTCTTTGCCATTGGAGGCTTATTCATATTTGTCATCATTGGTTATTGGTTAAGTCATATTATACTAGCAAATGTTGGTAATTCCTCTCTACAATTGGATCAATGTGTAGACTTCCTCCTGTTCGCTGTCTACAATATTCTTGCTTTATTACTTTTAATTCTCCCTACTCAGAGTCCAGGATCAGCCATATCCTAATATTGGTAGTGAGAGCGGACACTCCTGAGTCAGGGGGTGAAATGTAATAGGTTGCGATTTGGGAATCATGATGATTTTGCAGTGGGATATAAAGCACCAATATTTTTTTTTTATAGAATTATAATAATATCAGGGTTTTTTTGTGCAGCTATTGCAGCCTATAGGTTATTTTTTCCCTACAATTTTGTTTATCAGAAAGGGATCTTCACATCCCTCCGTGACAGCCCAGTGGCCACAGTAGGTATTAAGTAAGCCAGGTGCCAGCTCATCAGTAAAGGAATTGGGTACAGTAAGTTATCTAGTGTACATTATCTTTGTTGTAACTGGCTCTTGCCACTGTCCTGGCAGCAGAATAGCCAGAAATAATCAGTTGATGACCACATTAAATAAGTTGACGTTTTGCATAGGATGCCTAGAATCTTTTACCGGCCCCGGACTCAACCTGTGCTGATACTTATTTATTTATTAACAGTTTATAGCGCACACATATTCCGCAGCGCTTTACAGAGAATATTTAATCAGTCCCTGCCCCAGTGGAGTTTACAATCTTTGGGGCAGATGTATTAAGCTTTAACAAGAGATAAATGCAAGGGTGATAAGGAGAGATAAACATCCAACCAATCACCTGCCATGTTACAGGATGTGTTTGAAAAAAGTCAGTAAGGAGCTGATTGGCTGGACGTTTATCTCTCCTTATCACCCTTACATTTATCTCTTGTTAAGGCTTAATACATCTGCCCCACTATTCCCTACCACATGTGCACACACACATTTTAGGGTTAATTTTGTTGGGAGCCAATTAACCTACCAGTATATTTTTGGAATGTGGGTGGAAACCGGAGTACCCAGGGGAAACCCACGCAAGTACGGGGAGAATATACAAACTCCGCACAGTTAGGGCCATGGTAGGAATCAAACCCATGACCTCAGCGATGTGAGGCAGTAATGCTAACCATTACATCATCCGTACTGCCCTTATAAGTAACCAATAAGTAACATACAACAGGAATTACACATCTTATTCCATGCATACACATTTACATTTTAATTTCCCTTTAATTTCCTACGGCATAGTATGGCTTTATCAAGGCATACAGAAGCTTTAGGTTAACAATGCAACTGACAGTGCATAATTAAACCGGCTCCAGCTGTTTCTGTTCTGTCTTTTATTACTGATACTCTTCACATTATCTGTCAAGAGAAATATATAGTTTTCTTTCATATCTAAAACTAATGTGTCAACTAAAGAGCAATAGCAAAATGGATCTGACATATGCTTTGATAAAACACTGCCTAGAATATCCTGATGGAATATCCGCCAGAGAAAAGTCATGCACATACTCCCACATCTCACCCCCCCATCCCACCATGTATGTGAGCAAGTTGTGCTGCCAGTCGTCACACATGCCTACATTCTCATTATTTCCCAGAGCCCAGGCACATCTATGTGCTGCAAAGCATAATGTGGAATAACGATGGTATATTTCTAAGTTCAAAGCAAATTTGTGCTATGTAGGAGAGGGTGTTGGGTATCACCTGTCTTCTTGTAGGGGATACGGTCATTCGGTCACCAGCAAGTTGTTAGACAGTCATTAGGTCGACATGCATTTAGGTCGACATGTGTCTAGGTCGACATGCAAGAAGGTCGACACGAGTCTAGGTCAACATGGGTTGGGTCGACATGGTCATTAGGTCAACGGGGTCATTAGGTCGACATGGGATAGGTCGACAGTCAAAAGGTCGACATGGTTTTTTTTACTGTTTTTTGAGCCGACATGTGCCGACAGGCGGTATTTCATGCCTAGAATGTATTATGTCCATCACATTGTCCAAAAATTATTTCATTGTGTCCTGGACTACCAACCTGTAGCATGCCTGGAAGTTCCCCTTGTCACCCAAGGGTGCTGTGACACCAGTTTAAAAACCACTGCTTTAAATTATTGTCCACATCAACAATTTTAGGCTCAAAAAATGTAGCCTAAAGTCCTCCTCAATAGGCTAATATGGAAATCTAGTGATCTAAACAAAAATATCTCTTTGGGATTATCTAATTCAGTGGTTCCCAAACCTGGTCCTCAAGTACCCCCAACAGTGCACATTTTCCAGGTCTCCACACAGAATCACAAGTGACATAATTAGCTCCACCTGTGGATCTTTTAAAAAGTGTCTGAATGATGAGTGCACCTGCTGGGTGACCTGGAAAACGTGCACAAGGGGTACTTGAGGAGCAGGGTTGGGAACCAGTGATCTAAATAATGAATAATAGCTTTAGTATTACACGTTCCACACGTCCATATCAGAAAATCCCTATTTAACACCACACCCCATATCTGCTTGGGGCACATGCACATTAAACTTTAATGCGCTTTTATCATTTTTTTTAACCAACCCTCATATATGGCTAATTAAGGACATTGGTATTACATGTCTCTTCTTCATATTTAAAACTTCAGTTTGTGCTTTCTCTAGTAGAGTGCTATGCAAGATCAAAGATATATCCTAATACATGTAAACAATGAGAGCCATCTCAAAATGTATTTCTTTTGCAGAGTCGAATTTACTCTTTGCCCTTCTGAAAAAAAATATTTCCTCTATCTCATTCGGCAATCACATTTTAATCTTGTTGGTATTGGTCAGAATTGCTGTACTTTATCTCTCCTATTCAAGACTAAATTATTCAAGGAGGTAAAGACGACAGCTTAGGTCGGACAAAGTGGGGGAGGGTTGTAGGGAGGGTTGGGGGAGGGTTGTAAGGGCCAACAAAGGTTCCCAGTGAAACTGAAGCAGTGTGCTGCAAGGTCAGGGAGATAATCTCATGAGAGACACCTAAAGGGGTCAAAGAAACATGTACTGAGCTCTGATTGGAGGTGATCAGCATATGCTAGTGATGGTCATCGAAGGCTGTACTATAGAAAGTTTATGGGTTTTAACCATCAGCAGAAACTCATCCATGGTTTAGCCTTTGATGACATGTGCAGTGGATCTTGTCGAAAATGTTTGTTTGCCTCAGGGTGCCTCCATTATCAGTGTGGCATCTGTGGATAACATAAGCCTTCAGGGGGTTATAGCCTATCTTTAACTCTTATCTTTGTTACAACCAATTTTCTTTTCCTTTTTGGTTTGTGCAGTGTGGACTGAAGCAGTATGCAGGTCCTCCCTGGACAGTTGAGCTATCACTTTGGTTGTTGAGGTTTGAGTTGTCAGAGTCACATGACTCTTCCTGAATGACCAGCAGGCTAGCAGCAGTGGGATGTTTAATCCTACCACCGTCCCACAGAACCTTCATTCAACCCCACAGGCTCGGGGTAGTCCCTACCAAGATGGGCAACACACCATTGCTCTAGCTTTAAATTACGGTATTACCTGAATTTACAATCACCTTATCTCAGGGGTGGTCAAACTACGGCCCGATCTTGACTGGTCCGCGGTGCCGCTGAGGTTATGTCTTGCCCTCCACACAGGGGCAGACGGCCGGGATTTCCTCAGCGGTGCCGCATAACCCGGCTCCCCACTGCCCTGGCTCAATTGAGTGACAGCTGAGTCGTCGGCATTGCACAGCAGGGCAGGGCAGCCAAGCAACGGCTCAGCTGTCCCATAGTGTGCTAGGTAGATGCCAAAGGCTCAATGATTGGCTGAGCCACAGGCTGTGCAGGGCTGCAAGAGGCAGGATCCCAAGAGCTTGCAGGAGGTGGGATCCAGGCCAGCGTGTGCTATTGGCTGGCTGCTCCCTACAAAACAAGTAAGACTGCCTGTTTCTCTATATGTATAAAATTTGGGCTCATACCGTGTGGCGCAATATGAATTTTGTGTGCGGCCCACAAATATTTACTGGAATTGTGAAGTGGCCCCCTGGCCAAAATAATTGCCCACCCTTGCCTTATCTTGTATCATCACAGATCCCACTGCACATGCTCCAGGCTTCTGTATACTCAGAACAGTAGATCAGGTGATGACAGACTATGGATCAGCATCACCTCCTCCACCTATATTTGCTATTTGGTCCAGCAATGTAGTGTTCCGCACCGATTATTATTCCTTAATTGTTGTTACATTCATCATGCCAGACACTGTCAACAACTTGCTCATTCTAGTTCAGTAGTTGTGATGAAAATCTGTCTGCTGTCAGTGAGGTTACTGATGGTAATATCACATTGCTATGATGGAGCTCATGACTGTAATGTAGCATTGGGACAGAAACACTACAAAAGTCTATTCAATTCAGCTCCGTATATGTGACCACCCTCTGTAGATGTTGGTGTTTGCATTCATACTGTGTACGGGTGTATGTACAGTATATAGTCTGAGCCATCTGTCATGTTTATTTGCTGAAGTCTCTTTTCGGCCACAAAGCAGACAGAAATATGATAATATGATAAATATGTACACGTTGCTGCCCTCACAATCTGTTGGATTATGTGGATGGCATAATAATTTGCACTGGTTCTGTTTGTTATAATAGGAATATTAATATTAGTAATATAGAAATGCTCTGTTAGAATTGCAAGTATTTTATCTTAGAACTAATCGATTAGTTGAAAGTGTCGGTTTATTTTTGAATAACATTATTTTACATCATTACATAAAAGTTTTAGATGATTGATTAAATATCAATATATACAGAAATGACATTTGAGTGATTGGTCACCATTATATATAGGATGTGACACAATCTAAATGATAACACAATCTAATGTTTAGGCCAGTGATGGCTAACCTTGACACTCCAGCTGTTGCTGAACTACACATCCCAGCATCCCTGCTACAGTTTTGCTATTTGGCCATGCTACAACTGATGCAGGGCATGCTGGGATGTGTAGTTTAACAACAGCTGGAGTGTCAAGGTTAGCCATCACTGGTTTAGGCTATTACATTTGCGATTTATTTTTACATTGACTTAGAAATTAACCTTAACCCTAACAGCAGCCTATTCCTAACCCTAAAAACAAATGTCAGCATTATGTCCATGGACATTCAAATCATTCAAATCATGTCCACACTCTTGTGTTGACATTTGGAATGTCAACATTCGGTATGTAAATAAATAATTTTAAATATATATTGTACTGTACAACAAGTTGGTGAATGTAGTTGTGATCAGAACAATAACCTGTTAACTGAAAAGGGGACCAGACAAATTTGGTAAAGAAATTATTCAAAAGATGGGTTTCAACTTTGTTATTAGGAGAGTTGGAAAGTCTCATGGTCCTTAAATCAAACTGAGACTAATGCAAGTGATATTAGCAAATATTCTGATGGAAACAGTTATGTCTGTTTGGTCTCCTCCTACAACTACTGGTTTTATTTGTAAATTAGTGATTAAAATGAACATTACATGTAAGGCGACAAACTTCAATACTGTATGCACGGCTGGCTCCACCATTATGCAGCTTTAGGTAGCCGTCTCGGGCACGTGAATCTGGGCGGGCTGAGGGGGTGCGCCACTGAATCTACCTATTACAAAATGAAGGAAGTCTATGGGGTAGATATCCTTGTGGCTGTAGAACTTCTAAGACACCACCTCCACACTTTCACTTAAGGTGCTTTAAAGTGGGTATTGGTGGCGGTGGGGTTTGTGGGTGGCAGTAGATTGAAGTTTTGCTTAGGGTACTGAAAAGCCTTACACCTGCCCTCCCCATATCAACCATATGTCTCATTAACTTAAAGCAATATGCATAAACCTGAAAATGCATGTAACACCCCTTTCTGTAATATGCGGTGTGAGGGTATATATGTATTGAATGATGTAGGTGTATCTCACCGCTTAAATTTATTGGCAGTGCCTCCACCCGAATTATGGCTTTCTCTTCTGGGGAGTGTTCTGGAAGTATACCAGGGGGAGATTCGGAAAACCCCCTGCCCAGAACTAACACACTGTGACACACTGTGTGCTGCAAAAGCCAACTTGGCACATTCATTTAACTGGGGCAACTAAATGCAGCTTTTGTAATTTTATATAAAAATCATATATTGGAATGACATGACACAGAATGACAGGAACAATACAATAATAGGACATTGTGGATGAAAGCATAACACCAGCTCCTAGCTTAAACCATCGGCTAGCACAATAACTCTAAATGATTCCAACTGTCTCTGACATAAACATCACTTGTCATATACTTTTCACTGACGCAGTATCTCAGAGACTAACCTTACAGGTGCTAACTCATGGGAATAACCATATGTGCTGTATGTTGCATTGTTACTTATAACTCTGAGACTTGCAGTACCACAGCTTTTATTTATCATCAGGGGAATACCATGGAGTATAAGTTCAAGGGCGGGATGTATTAAAATACATCGCCGCCCTTCGCGCCCCCCCCCCCCCCGCCGCGATGCCGCCGCATATGTACTAACATATGCGGCTGGCATCGCGATGCGGTGACGGAGGCCCCTCGCGATACCTGGAATGTGGTGTGCTGGGGGTCTCCGTCACCTCTCTGCCCCCTCCTGCATCCCTCACGCCGGGGACAGCTAAGCAGGCTGTCCCCGGTGCCTCCTCCTCCCCCCTGCAGCCGGAAGGACGTCCGGCTGCGTCACTAGGGGGAGGAAGGTGTTACCTTCCGGGTCCAGGAGGACCTGGACCATGTAAGAGAGGGAGGGGGAGAGGGGGGTCGGCGGGTTTTTTCAGCGGAGGCGTCGGGCGGCCCATAGGCTTCTATAGGGTATCGCCACCCAAAGGTGGCGATACCCTACACTGCGGTGACGTGGTGGCCGGGTAATAGTACATAGGAAAATGCGGTAAAACGGGGGTTTTACCGCATTTTCCCTTTAGTACATCTCGCCCCAAATGTGTGACAATTGGTGCATATTTACCTGCCCTCCCATCTATCCCTAACTCTTTAGCCCTTGTGGCCAGACACAGTCCAAACCCCACTTGAATAACTCAGTTACTTATCTGCACACATGGGAATCACAAGACTTGAACTTGATTCCTCATTCAAGATGGCTGACTTACAATGTGTCCTTCCTCAGAGGTGCATGCAAGCCTCTCCCTGGTGCTCCTAACTGTCACTTCCCAGCACTCCACCTGGCTCTGTAATCCTTCAAAACTGTGAGTTCTGTCTAAATCAACAATACTGTGCCTTCTTGTACTGGGTCCCCTCTCCTGGACTTCTCACACAGCACAGTCTCTCTCTGGATACTCTTTGACCTCCTCTCCCTCATGCACTGGGGGATTCCAGTCCTCCCACACACAGACCCGTTTTTAGCCCCTCCCCCTTTTACAGTGGCCTCCTGGGAGTTGTAGTTCTTCCTGGAATGTTAAAAGACAGTGTCCATCTCTTTCCTTATTGATGTAGAAGTCATTAGTAGCCTCTGGGTGCAAGTCCAACTGCAGCACTCCCAGGGGTTACATGCAAAAACCTGTATATAGGCAAACCTGTATGTGTTGCTCATGTCTTCCCCATCCCCTTTACAAGCAAAGCCATCTTCCTTCATGTGCTTTTACTTATATGATCATCTAATTGTTTTCTGCCATCCTGGTGCTTATTTCAGTGTCATGATGCAGCAATGTTAATATACCATGTTCTTTACAGTATATACCATGTCCTGTATTGTCTAGTACTGTAGGTCACTGTTTTCTTGTCATTTGTTCATGTACTTTGTGGACTCATGTACACTAATTCTCACACCTGTAGCATTGTTCTTCATTGACGTATGAACCTCATAGGATGGTAGGCAAGATAGTAATTTTGGGGACCATCCCTCAAACAATCCATAACCTATATGTTCCTGATTACAGGCGGCATTGTACTTTGGTGTGAGCGCTCTACCAATAAATGCTCAGTTGTGTGAACATCAGCATTACGCACAAATCTGAATCAGGTCCAGTTGGTCCTCTGTTAGTAAACTTAATACATTTAAAGTAAAATTACATCCCAAATACAGTGGATCAAAACAATTTTGTACAGATTATGGGCTAGATGTACTAAGCTTGAAAAGTGATAAAATGGAGAGAGATAAACCACCAGCCAATCAGAGATAGTATCCAAAATTTCTTAGAACAGGAGCCTCAGCATGGGTTCTTTAAAAATAGATCATGCCGGACTAATTTCATTAGCTTCTATGAAGAAGATAGTAGAGTGGTGGACTTAAGGAAATCTGTTGATGTAATACTTCTTGATTTTGCTAAAGCTTTTGACACTGTGCCTCGTAAAAGGTTATTAATAAAACTAGGTAACTTAGGGGTAGGAGATACAATTTGTATTTGGATTAAAGACTGGTTGCACAATTGGGGACAGAAAGTTGTAAATGGCATACATGCCAACTGGGGTAAGGTTCAAAGTAGAGTACCGCAAGGTTCAATATTGGGACCCACCTTGTTTAATGTATTTATTAATGATATAGGTAATGACAAAAAGAGTGAGATTGCAATATTTGTGGATGACATGCAATTGAGTAAGGAAATTAATTCAGAAGAGGATGTGGATACACTACAAATGGACTTAATTAAACTGGAAAGGTGGGTGGAAAGGTGGAAAATCGAAAGGTGATTTAATCTTGAAAAATTTAAAGTAGTCTATTATTGGAACAAAAATGAACAAGCTACTTATAGTTTATATGGAGTTAATATTGGGAATTCTGCCATGGAGAAGGACTTAGGGGTCATCATAGATGATACATTTGGCAATAGTGCACACTGCTCAAGTGCAGCAGCAAAACCAAACCGGACACTGGCATGCAATTAAAGGGGAATAGATTCAAGGGATGCCAATGTGATAGTGCCTCTTTACAAGGCATTGGAGAGACCACACTTGGAATACTGTGTTCAGTTCTGGGTGCCATATCTTAAAAAGGACATAAATTAATTGGAACAGGTACAGAGAAGGGTGACTAAACTAGCAAAAGGTCTGGAATCACTAGAATACAAAGATAGGATAACCAGGCTGAATATGTTTTTGCTGGAGAAATGGAGATTGAGAGGTGATATGATTAGTATGTTCAGATATAGATTTGGGAATCATATGGAACTGGGAGATGATTTGGTCACTAACAGGCCTATACTTATGACAAGCAGGCATGTACTGAGGCTCGAGGAAAATATATTCAGTTCTGAATTAAGGGGATTCTTCACAATTAGAGCAGTATAATTTTGGAACTTATTGTCGGTGGGGGTGGTTACAGAAACTGCTGTTAATGAATTTAAATCCAAACTGAATAAATTTTTGGCCACTAAGGGAATCATATAGATATGACTTACTCAAGTCAGTAGATACAAGTCAATAGGTTAAACTTGATGGACTAACGCAGTGGATCCCAATCTCCTTTGAATCACGGTACTCGGTAATTTTTTCTCGGCACCCCTAGGCCAAAAACAAAAATGTAGAAAAAAATATAAATAATGTATAAAATTAAGTAGATTGTGAGTCTTAGGTTCATTTATATGGGAAAGGGCAGTATTTGCTTCTATTTGTTCACATATGTTATGATTGGTAGCAACTAGCACTGGTTTTGTCCATAAATAATTGTCCATAAATAATTTGATATGGTCCTGGACCACCAACCCGTGGCACCCCTGCAAGCGTCCCGAGGCACCCCAGGGAGCTATGGCACACAGTTTGGGAACTACTGGACTAACGTATTTTTTCAACCTTAATTACTATGTTACTATGTTACCACTAGTAAAATACTGACTATACACCCCATGATTTATTTTCACATTTAAAATACCCTTTCATGAGCTTTAACAATAACATTATTTTTTATTTCTATTGTGTTCTTTCAGCAGTTTCAGAATGTTAGTCTTTGGGTTCCGAATAAACAGAACAGTAAAGCCACTCAGCCAATGAATATCCATTATGTTGTATTCAGCTGTAGGCATATTTTCATTCTAAAATCATGGCTCATAAAAATTCAGCGGGGAATTCATCGAGGTCACAAATAAATCTGCGCTATTAACCCTCACTCCTCTGCCGCTATAATCCATCTGACACTTTAAAATGTATCAGCAAATTAATTTCCCTCAATCTAAGAGGATAATTCTCCTCTAATATGTCTACATATTACTATGTGCGGATTGTACACTAAGTAGCTCTTAAATTTCATGGCAATAATTTGGTTCTTTGGCTTTTACAACACTCGCCTGTGCAGGAATTAGTAGAGATACAACTGTTCGACATTATTGTCACTGTTAACAAAAGGAACACATGGGGTGAATGAAAATTGTCTTGTCAAAGATTTCCGCAGAAAGTGAATCTTCTCTTCCTGCATATTTTTGTCTGCATTAATAGAATTGTTAAAGTGACAATTTCCCCCGCCATGCTACTATTATAAAACAGATAGTGCCATACCATTGGAGCTACTGGATACCGGAAAGTCATTGAAAGCATTTACAGCAGGGTCCTATTATATTGATCTGACTGGTGAAATTATTTTAATACCTAACATTTACCCTTGAAAGGAAATGATCATGTTAAATGCTGTCTTTATGATGTTTGCTTTAGAAAGTGGCGATTATCAATGTTGCAACCATATCGTGTCCAATCAGTATTTCATTTCCTGTATTTTATTCATTTGGAATCACAGTATGCACAAGTCCACTTTGTTTGTACAAGAGTGGATAGGTCTCTGTTTCCTACAATATAACTGTTGAGCCAATAACTCGTGAACATTGTCTCAACATACCTCAGCTAGAGAATATCACTATTCATCTGTTATAAATATGCCAATAGGCTGTTACAGAGACATGTGCCACTTAGCCACATCTCCACTTGCGGCTGAAGAGGTGTAACTGGATCAATGGATATAAAATGATACCAAGCATATGGACAGGGCAGAGGTGGTCTACCATCGGTGGACTCAGTGGCAGGAAGCCAGTAAGAAACATGGCTTACACCATTGTCAGTCATCGGTGTAGCAGCTTTGTGAAGTGTGTTGGTGAAGAGCTGTTTCTGTGCCTGCAGCACCAGTGACTGAAAGAAAGAGAATATCACAAGATCTGCCGTAGATGGCAAACCATTGATGATGGATGGTGGTCATCCTTAGAATAAATATGCATCCATTTAGTTCTGTGCACATGATGGGGCTTGTTCTAAGTCAGATGGATACAAATAGCTATTTTTAAGTGAAACACTTCTTGTCTGCTTCTGTTTTTTGTTTAAAATGGGTAAATAAAGGTGGGAACTGAGCTGGAACAATGCAACTGCAAGGAACTGAAACAATAAACCACAGCACTGTTTTGAGGAGAAATTAAAATACCATGGGATATGTAAAATGTATTTAATTATCAATTATGTTGATAGTATTGTAAAAAAAAAAAAAACATAAATAACATACATAATATAATAAACACATGATAAAATATCGTAATGGAAAGGTGCAGACTAGGGATGCCAATCCCGGGGCATTTTTAAATCCCGGGATTGAAAAATGCTCAATCCCGGGATTCCCGGGATTGGCATCCCTATAAATCCCATAGACATCCCCACACCGGCCGACCCGCACATTTACTTACATGAGCGGGCGGGCGGCCGGGAGTGGGTTTGGAGGTGCACAGTGCCTCCCGGCCAGTGCATCTCCTCAGCAGACAGCAGGCGGAGGCATGCGGGTGGGTGGACGGAGGAGAGGAGGAGAAGAGTCAGGCGGGCGGGTGGAGGTGAAGAAGAGTGGGTGGCGAGTGGTGACGGTGTGGCCTGCGCAGCGTGACCTCTACTGTCACGCTACGCAGGCCGCACGCCGGGGTTGGGATTCGGAAACAGCCGGGCAGCGTCTGAGCGGGTGCTCAAACGCTGCCCGGCATTAGACTGCGCATGCGCAGTCTAATCCCGAGATTGGATACTCCAATCTCGGGATTGAAATCCAGGACTTTTTGAGGCCGCCGATCCCGATCCTGGGATTAGCCACCCTAGTGCAGACTCTCACATAGGTGAATTTGTAACCATACAGAGTCTCGTTCCTATATGTGACCCTCAAAAATGCAATGGTCTCAACACTCACTATAATTAGATTCTCACTTGTTAGTGTCTCAACAGGGAGCAATAGGAGTTCCTGGAGTGGAGAATTTAATCCAGAGTGGGGGTTCTTGTACCCAGTTTGATGATAAATGTCAAAAAATCTTCTGCAAACTTGAGGTCTTGAGGTCTGGTCCTGGACAATTGGTAGGCTGGACTTTGTAGAAATGGGTCCAATATTGGATGGATGTAAAAAACCAAGGAGAAGCTGATAGGATGGCACAACTTGACACATTGCGCCAGCTACTGTATACCGTTTTTTTCAAAGGTGGTCTATTGTTGCCAGTGGATCCATATTTATGCTATGCCCAAGATGGCCACTGATTGACTGCAGCTGTAGAGCCACATGGTTATTTCCTTAATTATCATCAAAAAATAACTTAAATGCATATCCCATGGATTGATCAAACAATAAATGTTGTGGAGACAGACTATAATTCCCAAAATTCAAAGGAAATATCCAGAAAGCATACTTTAAACTTTATTTCCTGTATGGTCATGTGACTTATTTGGTGTGTCACATGACGGCTATATTTATCCATTTAAATCACCTGATGTACGCATAAGACTGAATAGTTCACAACCAGTTTTTTCAACCTTTTTTAAAAAAAACTGGTTGTGAACTATTCAGCCTTATGCCTACATCAATTTTACAAAAATAAGAACTTATCAACATTGAAAAAATGCTTAGTTTAAATAAAAAAGCATTCTTTAATGCTTTTCTTTTGTTATATCAGCTTTAGACATGTTGTATGAATGTTATGTATTACCAGTGATAACCGGCACATTTTATCACACTGCAATCATCTGCCCCTTCGTGTATAAGGGAAGCCATAAGGATTTTTACCCTTTGATAATTTTAATTGCAAGCGCTAACAATTAAAATGATCATAGCAGCTTGCAATGCATTTCTAACTGTATAACAATATGGTCCTGCTTAATAAAATGAGCACGTGTGCTGTAAACATGGGCATTTTGCTGCTATAGTGACCACTGTTCCAATTTCATTTGAGCAATTTGTCAAAATATTCTTGCCATTTGCAGCTGTAGTACTTAGAGTGAAAGATGTGCGTATAATCATTTTGCTAGCACTTTAGCAAATTTGATTTGTTGCTCTTGTCACAGACATAATTAGCTTATGTTTGTAATAATTGACTGGGAGGCCTGGTGAGTGGTGACAAAAGCTTAGTGGAATTCTGGGAGACATCAGAGTATCTAGCTATTAAGCAAAATGCCATATGGCGAATTTCTACCACCGGTGGGCCTGATTCAGGTTCATACAGTAAAAGCATCCATGTGAGCAGCAGCAATGCTATCATACGGTAATGCGGCAGCCGGCATCTGCATGCATGCAGGGTAGGCGACAGGGGGGGTCAAAGGGAACACCTGTACCAGGTCTCAAGCTTGTGAGGGGCCCCAAGGTTCTGAGGGGCTGTAAGCATGGCTGTGGAAGTGCAGTGTCTAGCAATGGTTTATAAAGGCACCCGTCTGGATACCTTTAAGGCAGGCATGTCCAAAGTCAGGCCCGGGGGCCAATTGCGGCCCGTGCTGTCATTTAAAGTGGCCCTCAGCCTCCAGCTGGAATGTTGGATGTTGGAAGCACAGGGTGCTAAAAGTGAGGCCCCAACGAGCGTGCCTTTACCTTGCTGTCTGCTGCAGTGAGGAGGTGCCGGCAGCCACAGTCAGATGTGTTTGGCGTCCTACCCCTGCTACTGCAATCGTATATCACCCTACTCCACAATCACAGTGACAGCAGTGTTTGGGGAGGGGGGCAGCTAGGGGGAAGCTTGCTCCCGTAACATGCAGAGCGGAGGAGGGCAGCAGCTTTGCCTCTCCTTCCTCTGGCTCACACAAGGGGCTGGGAAACATACAGAGAAGGGAGGGGGCAGAGTGGGGGACATACAGTGAAGGAGGGTCAGGCTGGGGGACATACAGTTAATGGAGGCAGTGATGGCCATTCAGAGAAGGGGGAGCAGGGGCAGGCTGGGTGACATACAGTGAATGGGGGCAGAGTGGGGTACATAGTGAATGGGGGTCATACAGTGATTGGGAGTCATACAGTAAAGGAGGGTCAGGCTTGAGGACATACAATGAATGGAGGCACTGATGGACATTAAGAGAAGGGGGCAGGCTGGGGGACAGAGTGAGTGGGTGCAGAGTGGGGAATATACAGTGAATGGGGACATACAGTGAAGGAGGAGCAGGCTGGGGGACATACAGTGAATGGTGGCAGGCTGGGGGACATAGAGTGAATGGGGGCAGAGTGGGGGACCATTCTGATTTGATTAATGATTCAAAGAATGTCAGGCTGAATGGTCGGCCCCCACACATTTACACTTCACCAAATCTGACCCTCGTCGCAAAAAGTTTGGACACCCCTGCTTTAAGGGAACTTGCCTGGAATCCCCCTCCGGTATTAGTTCATATTATATTGCGGTACTTATTTCCTAGCACGGCGCCCGTCTCACTGATTGTACTTAAGGCATACAATCAATACAATTGACACGATTTTTTAATTGTATGGATCTCATCTTATGCATCTCATGGATCTTATGCATCCATAAGATGCATGAGATCCATGAGATCCATGAGATAAAAAATCGTGAGCCCCCAATAACCATTGTTAACGCTCGACACACTATATAAAATCAACTCCACGCCGACGTTGATAGTGGGGGTATGAAAAGGTCAGAGGACGCGTACCGCCGCCCCTCGCGGGCTCGCTTTGCTCGCCATGCTTCGGGTTGGCGTCAACAGTGGGGTGGCGTTAACAATGGGGGGGGGGGCATTTCACCCATGAGGGGGGTTAGCAATTAAAATTGGGGTTTTGGGGGCTTTTTACATTGATTCCAATGTAAAAATCTCGTTGATTGCATCATCTCATGCATCTTATGCCGCACAAACACATAAGATGCATAAGATGCTTGAGATATCAGCCCCACACATACAATCTAGATCGTGGGCGCCATGCTAGGAAATAAGTACCTATATTTCTTTTATAACAATAAAAAAACACGTTCAATATACAGTGTACTAAAAATGTTCTGCTCAAGGGGGGGTATTGGGCCCCCCCAAATATATATGCATGTTTGATTTTCTGCTACATATGTGGACGCAGCACCGGATCACCAGTGAAAATATTGGCCAGCTGAGTAATAATGCGGTTACGCAGGCCGATTGCCACTGCTCCATCGTTAAGACAAGGAAATCTCTGTTGACCTCAGTACTCAATACAGAGGCTATACTATATAGAGAAATTATAGCATATAGGGTTAATGATGCTGTGTGTAGTAAAGATGGTCACTGATGCTCTCTGTAGTATATGGGAGTCACTGATGCTCTCTGTAGTACATGGGAGTCACTGATGCTGTCTGTAGTATATGGGAGACACTGATGCTCTCTGTAGTATATGGGAGTCACTGATGCTCTCTCTAGTATGTGGTAGTCACTGATGCTCTCTGTAATATATGGGAGTCACTGATGCTGTCTGTAGTATATGCGAGTCACTGATGCTCTCTGTAGTATATGGGAGTCACTGATGCTCTCTGTATTACATGGGAGTCACTGATGCTCTCTGTAGTATATGGTAGTCACTGATGCTCTCTGTAGTATATGGGAGTCACTGATGCTGTCTGTAGTATATGGGAGTCACTGATGCTCTCTGTAGTATATGGGAGTCACTGATGCTCTCTGTAGTATATGGTAGTCATTGATGCTGTCTGTAGTATATGGGAGTCACTGATGCTCTCTCTAGTATATGGGAGTCACTGATGCTCTCTCTAGTATATGGGAGTCACTGATGCTCTCTGTAATATATGGGAGTCACTGATGCTCTCTGTAGTATATGGGAGTCACTGATGCTCTCTGTAGTATATGGGAGTCACTGATGCTCTCTGTAGTACATGGGAGTCACTGATGCTCTCTGTAGTACATGGGAGTCACGGATGCTCTCTGTAGTACATGGGAGTCACTGATGCTCTCTGTAGTATATGGTAGTCACTGATGCTCTCTGTAGTATATGGGAGTCACTGCTGCTGTCTGTAGTATATGGGAGTCCCTGATGCTCTCTGTAGTATATGGGAGTCACTGATGCTCTCTGTAGTATATGGTAGTCACTGATGCTGGCTGTAGTATATGGGAGTCACTGATGCTCTCTCTAGTATATGGGAGTCACTGATGCTCTCTGTAGTATATGGGAGTCACTGATGCTGTCTGTAGTATATGGGAGTCACTGATGCTCTCTCTAGTATATGGGAGTCACTGATGCTCTCTGTAGTATATGGGAGTCACTGATGCTCTCTGTAGTATATGGGAGTCACTGATGCTCTCTGTAATATATGGGAGTCACTGATGCTGTCTGTAGTATATGGGAGTCACTGATGCTGTCTGTAGTATATGGGAGTGACTGATGCTGTCTGTAGTATATGGGAGTCACTGATGCTCTCTCTAGTATGTGGGAGTCACTGATGCTCTCTGTAGTATGTGGGAGTCACTGATGCTCTCTGTAGTATATGGGAGTCACTGATGCTCTCTCTAGTATGTGGGAGTCACTGATGCTCTCTGTAGTATGTGGGAGTCACTGATGCTCTCTGTAGTATGTGGGAGTCACTGATGCTCTCTGTAGTATATGGGAGTCACTGATGCTCTCTGTAGTATATGGGAGTCACTGATGCTCTCTCTAGTATATGGGAGTCACTGGTGCTCTCTGTAGTATATGGGAGTCACTGGTGCTCTCTGTAATATATGGGAGTCACTGATGCTGTCTGTAGTATATGGGAGTCACTGATGCTCTCTGTAGTATATGGGAGTCACTGATGCTGGCTGTAGTATATGGGAGTCACTGATGCTCTCTCTAGTATATGGGAGTCACTGATGCTCTCTCTAGTATGTGGTAGTCACTGATGCTGTCTGTAATATATGGGAGTCACTGATGCTCTCTGTAGTACATGGGAGTCACTGATGCTCTCTGTAGTACATGGGAGTCACGGTGCTCTCTGTAGTACATGGGAGTCACTGATGCTCTCTGTAGTATATGGTAGTCACTGATGCTCTCTGTAGTATATGGGAGTCACTGCTGCTGTCTGTAGTATATGGGAGTCCCTGATGCTCTCTGTAGTATATGGGAGTCACTGATGCTCTCTGTAGTATATGGTAGTCACTGATGCTGGCTGTAGTATATGGGAGTCACTGATGCTCTCTCTAGTATATGGGAGTCACTGATGCTCTCTGTAGTATATGGGAGTCACTGATGCTGTCTGTAGTATATGGGAGTCACTGATGCTCTCTCTAGTATATGGGAGTCACTGATGCTCTCTGTAGTATATGGGAGTCACTGATGCTCTCTGTAGTATATGGGAGTCACTGATGCTCTCTGTAATATATGGGAGTCACTGATGCTGTCTGTAGTATATGGGAGTCACTGATGCTCTCTGCAGTATATGGGAGTCACTGATGCTCTCTGTAGTATATGGGAGTCACTGATGCTCTCTCTAGTATGTGGGAGTCACTGATGCTCTCTGTAGTATGTGGGAGTCACTGATGCTCTCTGTAGTATATGGGAGTCACTGATGCTCTCTCTAGTATGTGGGAGTCACTGATGCTCTCTGTAGTATGTGGGAGTCACTGATGCTCTCTGTAGTATATGGGAGTCACTGATGCTCTCTGTAGTATATGGGAGTCACTGATGCTCTCTCTAGTATATGGGAGTCACTGGTGCTCTCTGTAGTATATGGGAGTCACTGGTGCTCTCTGTAATATATGGGAGTCACTGATGCTGTCTGTAGTATATGGGAGTCACTGATGCTCTCTGTAGTATATGGGAGTCACTGATGCTGGCTGTAGTATATGGGAGTCACTGATGCTCTCTCTAGTATATGGGAGTCACTGATGCTCTCTCTAGTATGTGGTAGTCACTGATGCTGTCTGTAATATATGGGAGTCACTGATGCTCTCTGTAGTATATGGGAGTCACTGATGCTCTCTGTAGTATATGGGAGTCACTGATGCTCTCTGTATTACATGGGAGTCACTGATGCTCTCTGTAGTATATGGTAGTCACTGATGCTCTCTGTAGTATATGGTAGTCACTGATGCTCTCTGTAGTATATGGGAGTCACTGATGCTGTATGTAGTATATGGGAGTCACTGATGCTCTCTGTAGTATATGGGAGTCACTGATGCTCTCTGTAGTATATGGTAGTCATTGATGCTGTCTGTAGTATATGGGAGTCACTGATGCTCTCTCTAGTATATGGGAGTCACTGATGCTCTCTGTAGTATATGGGAGTCACTGATGCTCTCTGTAGTATATGGGAGTCACTGATGCTCTCTGTAGTATATGGGAGTCACTGATGCTCTCTGTAGTACATGGGAGTCACTGATGCTCTCTGTAGTACATGGGAGTCACTGATGCTCTCTGTAGTACATGGGAGTCACTGATGCTCTCTGTAGTACATGGGAGTCACGGATGCTCTCTGTAGTACATGGGAGTCACTGATGCTCTCTGTAGTACATGGGAGTCACTGATGCTCTCTGTAGTACATGGGAGTCACTGGTGCTGTCTGTAGTATATGGGAGTCACTGATGCTCTCTGTAGAATATGGGAGTCACTGATGCTCTCTGTAGTATATGGTAGTCACTGATGCTGGCTGTAGTATATGGGAGTCACTGATGCTCTCTGTAGTATATGGGAGTCACTGATGCTCTCTGTAGTATATGGGAGTCACTGATGCTGTCTGTAGTATATGGGAGTCACTGATGCTGTCTGTAGTATATGGGAGTCACTGATGCTCTCTCTAGTATATGGGAGTCACTGATGCTCTCTGTAGTATATGGGAGTCACTGATGCTCTCTGTAATATATGGGAGTCACTGATGCTCTCTGCAGTATATGGGAGTCACTGATGCTCTCTGCAGTATATGGGAGTCACTGATGCTCTCTGTAGTATGTGGGAGTCACTGATGCTCTCTGTAGTATGTGGGAGTCACTGATGCTCTCTGTAGTATATGGGAGTCACTGATGCTCTCTCTAGTATATGGGAGTCACTGATGCTGGCTGTAGTATATGGGAGTCACTGATGCTCTCTCCAGTATATGGGAGTCACTGATGCTCTCTCTAGTATGTGGTAGTCACTGATGCTGTCTGTAATATATGGGAGTCACTGATGCTCTCTGTAGTATATGGGAGTCACTGATGCTCTCTGTAGTATATGGGAGTCACTGATGCTCTCTGTATTACATGGGAGTCACTGATGCTCTCTGTAGTATATGGTAGTCACTGATGCTCTCTGTAGTATATGGTAGTCACTGATGCTCTCTGTAGTATATGGGAGTCACTGATGCTGTATGTAGTATATGGGAGTCACTGATGCTCTCTGTAGTATATGGGAGTCACTGATGCTCTCTGTAGTATATGGTAGTCATTGATGCTGTCTGTAGTATATGGGAGTCACTGATGCTCTCTCTAGTATATGGGAGTCACTGATGCTCTCTGTAGTATATGGGAGTCACTGATGCTCTCTGTAGTATATGGGAGTCACTGATGCTCTCTGTAGTACATGGGAGTCACTGATGCTCTCTGTAGTACATGGGAGTCACTGATGCTCTCTGTAGTACATGGGAGTCACTGATGCTCTCTGTAGTACATGGGAGTCACTGATGCTCTCTGTAGTACATGGGAGTCACGGATGCTCTCTGTAGTACATGGGAGTCACTGATGCTCTCTGTAGTACATGGGAGTCCCTGATGCTCTCTGTAGTACATGGGAGTCACTGGTGCTGTCTGTAGTATATGGGAGTCACTGATGCTCTCTGTAGAATATGGGAGTCACTGATGCTCTCTGTAGTATATGGTAGTCACTGATGCTGGCTGTAGTATATGGGAGTCACTGATGCTCTCTGTAGTATATGGGAGTCACTGATGCTCTCTGTAGTATATGGGAGTCACTGATGCTGTCTGTAGTATATGGGAGTCACTGATGCTGTCTGTAGTATATGGGAGTCACTGATGCTCTCTCTAGTATATGGGAGTCACTGATGCTCTCTGTAGTATATGGGAGTCACTGATGCTCTCTGTAATATATGGGAGTCACTGATGCTCTCTGCAGTATATGGGAGTCACTGATGCTCTCTGCAGTATATGGGAGTCACTGATGCTCTCTGTAGTATGTGAGAGTCACTGATGCTCTCTGTAGTATATGGGAGTCACTGATGCTCTCTGTAGTATATGGGAGTCACTGATGCTCTCTGTAGTATATGGGAGTCACTGATGCTCTCTCTAGTATGTGGGAGTCACTGATGCTCTCTGTAGTATATGGGAGTCACTGATGCTCTCTGTAGTATATGGGAGTCACTGATGCTCTCTCTAGTATATGGGAGTCACTGGTGCTCTCTGTAATATATGGGAGTCACTGATGCTGTCTGTAGTATATGGGAGTCACTGATGCTCTCTGTAGTATATGGAAGTCACTGATGCTCTCTGTAGTATATGGTAGTCACTGATGCTGGCTGTAGTATATGGGAGTCACTGATGCTCTCTGTAGTATATGGGAGTCACTGATGCTCTCTGTAGTATATGGGAGTCACTGATGCTCTCTGTAATATATGGGAGTCACTGATGCTCTCTGTAGTACATGGGAGTCACTGATGCTCCCTGTAGTACATGGGAGTCACTGATGCTCCCTGTAGTACATGGGAGTCACTGATGCTCTCTGTAGTACATGGGAGTCACTGATGCTCTCTGTAGTACATGGTAGTCACTGATGCTCTCTCTAGTATATGGGAGTCACTGATGCTCTCTCTAGTATATGGGAGTCACTGATGCTCTCTCTAGTATATGGGAGTCACTGATGCTCTCTGTAATATATGGGAGTCACTGATGCTTTCTGTAATATATGGGAGTCACTGATGCTCTCTGTAGTACATGGGAGTCACTGATGCTCCCTGTAGTACATGGGAGTCACTGATGCTCTCTGTAGTACATGGGAGTCACTGATGCTGTCTGTAGTACATGGGAGTCACTGATGCTCTCTCTAGTATATGGGAGTCACTGATGCTCTCTGTAGTATATGGGAGTCACTGATGATCTCTGTAGTATATGGGAGTCACTGATGCTGTCTGTAGTATATGGGAGTCACTGATGCTGTCTGTAGTATATGGGAGTCACTGATGCTCTCTCTAGTATATGGGAGTCACTGATGCTCTCTGTAGTATATGGGAGTCACTGATGCTGTCTGTAGTATATGGGAGTCACTGATGCTCTCTCTAGTATATGGGAGTCACTGATGCTCTCTGTAGTATATGGGATTCACTGATGCTCTTTGTAATATATGGGAGTCACTGATGCTGTCTGTAGTATATGGGAGTCACTGATGCTCTCTGTAGTATATGGGAGTCACTGATGCTCTCTCTAGTATATGGGAGTCACTGATGCTCTCTGTAATATATGGGAGTCACTGATGCTTTCTGTAATATATGGGAGTCACTGATGCTCTCTGTAGTACATGGGAGTCACTGATGCTCCCTGTAGTACATGGGAGTCACTGATGCTCTCTGTAGTACATGGGAGTCACTGATGCTGTCTGTAGTACATGGGAGTCACTGATGCTCTCTCTAGTATATGGGAGTCACTGATGCTCTCTGTAGTATATGGGAGTCACTGATGATCTCTGTAGTATATGGGAGTCACTGATGCTGTCTGTAGTATATGGGAGTCACTGATGCTGTCTGTAGTATATGGGAGTCACTGATGCTCTCTCTAGTATATGGGAGTCACTGATGCTCTCTGTAGTATATGGGAGTCACTGATGCTGTCTGTAGTATATGGGAGTCACTGATGCTCTCTCTAGTATATGGGAGTCACTGATGCTCTCTGTAGTATATGGGATTCACTGATGCTCTTTGTAATATATGGGAGTCACTGATGCTGTCTGTAGTATATGGGAGTCACTGATGCTCTCTGTAGTATATGGGAGTCACTGATGCTCTCTGTAGTATATGGGAGTCACTGATGCTCTCTCTAGTATGTGGGAGTCACTGATGCTCTCTGTAGTATATGGGAGTCACTGATGCTCTCTGTAGTATATGGGAGTCACTGATGCTCTCTCTAGTATGTGGGAGTCACTGATGCTCTCTGTAGTATGTGGGAGTCACTGATGCTCTCTGTAGTATATGGGAGTCACTGATGCTCTCTCTAGTATATGGGAGTCACTGATGCTCTCTGTAGTATATGGGAGTCACTGGTGCTCTCTGTAGTATATGGGAGTCACTGATGCTCTCTGTAGTATATGGGAGCCACTGATGCTGTCTGTAGTATATGGGAGTCACTGATGCTCTCTGTAGTATATGGGAGTCACTGGTGCTCTCTCTAGTATATGGGAGTCACTGATGCTCTCTGTAGTATATGGGAGTCACTGGTGCTCTCTGTAGTATATGGGAGTCACTGATGCTCTCTGTAGTATATGGGAGTCACTGATGCTGTCTGTAGTATATGGGAGTCACTGATGCTCTCTCTAGTATATGGGAGTCACTGATGCTCTCTGTAGTATATGGGAGTCACTGGTGCTCTCTGTAATATATGGGAGTCACTGATGCTCTCTGTAGTATATGGGAGTCACTGATGCTCTCTCTAGTATATGGGAGTCACTGATGCTCTCTGTAGTATATGGGAGTCACTGGTGCTCTCTGTAATATATGGGAGTCACTGATGCTCTCTCTAGTATATGGTAGTCACTGATGCTCTCTGTAATATATGGGAGTCACTGATGCTCTCTGTAGTATATGGGAATCACTGATGCTCTCTCTAGTATATGGGAGTCACTGATGCTCTCTCTAGTATATGGGAGTCACTGATGCTCTCTGTAGTATATGGGAATCACTGATGCTCTCTCTAGTATATGGGAGTCACTGATGCTCTCTAGTATATGGGAGTCACTGATGCTCTCTGTGGTATATGGGAGTTACTGATGCTGTGTGGAGGATTTGGGGGTCACTGATAAAATGATTTCTGTTGCCCTATAATGTAAATATAAATATTGCCTGCGTACTTACTTAATAATTGTTCAACCCCAAATGCATTGCTTCTATACAGACTACAATGATTGGATAATTCTTGGTCCCAAAATGTGTACGACCTTCTATCCTTCCTTCACTGGCAAGATCCAATCGGATCTTGCTATCCATAGTGTAAATCTCTGTAATTCTTAGGATACTAAAGATGGCTTAAAAATGCCCCCCCCCCCCCCCCAAAAAAAGTTATGATTTACAGCAATTAATGTCTGAATATGTAAATTGATTGAGAGATTAGAAGAACGTCTGCTTGATAGCAGATATGTTTTTTCTTACACAATGTGAAAATTGCTTACATAGAGGTTTAAGGCGTGCTGTAGCACAAACTAAATTGCAAAGAAAAAATATAATTAAAACCCTGTTTGTATCACTTGGGATATTGTATGTTTAAATGTATTGGGGATTATTTCCTAAGAATAATTGTAATATACAGTAGTACTGTTTATCTTTCACTAATTAAAATTGCTGAAATAAAACTGCTTTACACAGAGAAGTTTCAGGCATCATTTTTTCTCTAAGCTCCGGTTCACATCTGTCAGCAGCTTTCCCTCTGAGGTATAGTCAACACTGTCGTCCAAAATGATCAGGTAGAAGCCAAGAAAGAGGGAATGTTCATTTTTTAAACAACGAGCCGATGAGTTACAAGGTAAACAAAGCGGAATCAGCAATTTTCAAAGGTGACTTGATGAGAAAGACTGACAAATAGGCAGAAATCCCACTGTCTAGGCCAGCACTGGCACAGTCTGCTCATACACTCGGACCTGAGGCCCCAGGGATTTAAGCTGCCCCAGATTGCTTTGATAACTCATCTATACCTTTCTAGAAAAAGAGAAATTACAGAATTGTCCTGCTATCTCAAGCCTAAGAAATTCTCAATCTGTTTCTGGTGCTTCTTCATTCTATTACTCAGTGGCAGTAAATCATTTTACAGATGTCTAGAGGATTTTCCCTAGTGCATAACATTTTAATATCTGTATTTTAAACTACAAGTTAGATTTATAAGTATATGCATTTTTTTCAAAACAAATACTGGTAGTGCTGATCCAGCACAATAATTACAGGTTGTAAATTTATATATATATATATATATATATATATATATATATATATATATATATATATATATATATATACATATATATATATATGGCTAAATACTCCTCACCTCTATGATGAAGTATCGCCAGTGACCACTAGAGGCCACCCGTTTAAATTATTCCTTAACAGAGAGTGAAAGCAAAATGATCTGCCTCAAACTTGCTGCATATGGACAAAGATAGCTGTGAAGACAGAGGTAGGAGACTATAGGGACTAAGCTGTAATTTTGACAGCCTTTCAACTAGTTTATTATAGAGTGCAAGTTTGTTAGAAGCCCAGTACAATAATATCGTTCCAATCAGGATGCCAATACCAAATTGTTGACATGCTTTGAATGCCGAAACTCAGATTGTTACAATTTTTCGAATGTAAACAGATAAGATGTAGCCACCCACAATGTTCAAAATCTCAACACTGTGAATGGCAACAGTCAAGGTGTGAATGCATGGTTGGGATTAGGCTAAAGTTTTATTATGCTGCAATTAGGGTTACAATTTCAACATTGCAACAGTCGACGTTCACAGTGTTAACATAGTGAAAATGCAGACAATGTGTGTTTTTATTTGTATTGTAAAATACAATATTCAAAAGAATGGTGATTCCTAATTTACTAAGCTGCCTAGCGGCACATAGCGGCCTATCAGGAGCCACTAGGCCACTAGGCGGCCAATAGCGGCATTCGGAAGGGGGACCCGCAGGATGTAAACACACATCCTGCGTCTCCTCCTGTCAGTTCGCTGGATCGGGTTTTTCGGTTTATAGTTTTGCCAAGTCCCCTGGATGCCTACTTTGGAACAAAGAGGACTTGATCTACGCCAGATCATCTGGTGAGTATAATTTCCTTACACAGGTACCCAAAAGATTTCTTCAGGACCGGAGGGACGATGGACGGCGACCTACCTAGGGGCTCAACATAGGTAAGTGTCTGTATGTGTGGGCTATGTATGGAATAAAGTTTTATTATTCTGGTATGTCAGTGTGTTTATTTAACTATTTGTATTGTTGTGGAACTACAAGTTCCAGTGGGCCCTTTAATGCCCTGCGTGCTGGGACTTGTGGTTCTCCAAGTCCCTGCATGCGGGATAGGCTTGCTGGGACTCATAGTTCCACAGCAATATACAATAGTTTTATTCTATTTTTTACACTTCTATCAGCCCGATGCCCACCACACAGGGGCATCGGGGACAGCCCCAGGCTTCAGCCTGGGCAGGTAAATTCTTGAGGGGGGGACCCCTTCATTGGGGGGGACCCCACTCCCCCAGGACCCCTGCTAGGCTGACCGGTCAGGGGGTTAATGCTTTGGCCAGGGTGACTTGTATAACAAGCCACCCCCCCCCACCCCCCCCCGGCTGTGGCATTACCATGCGGGCTGGTTGGGCCTGGTGCTGGTTCTTAAAATACGGGGATCCCCATTTTGTCCCCATATTTTGGTAACCAGGACTGGCCCTTGGCGGTAGGAGAACCCTCCTGCACATACAAATTCATATTTTAAAATATGAATTTGTAATTAAAAATATGAATTTGTATTTAAAAATACGAATTTGTATGTAAAAAACAAATCCATACGCCATCGGAAAATACGAATCTGTCAAATACGACTGATTAGTAAATTTTCCTCTGGAATATGACTTTGTAAATGCAATAAGATAGCGATGCCAGTCGTATGCATTCCTATTAAGAATACAAATTTTCATATTTGTATTCTTAGTAAATTTCCCCCAATATGTCAGTGTAGACATGTCAGCATGTTGACATTATGGTGTCTACATTCTGTATGTTGTCATATCACACTACACCCCAATAATCCCTAGTAAATTAGTTGGTGATTCTATTTTTAGATCCACAAGGAAATCATTGAAGACTTTTTTGTAAGGATTTCAATATGCTTATCCCAAGCATGTTTAAATTGTACTACTGTATTTGCGTCTACCACCTCTGATGGTAAGCTATTCCACTTATCTACTACTCTTTCTGTGAAGTAATTCTTTCTCACATTTCCCCTGAATCTTCCTCCTTCTAGTTTCAGTGCATGTCCTTGTGTTCTGTTGCTCCTCTTCCTGTGAAGAATGTCTCCCACCTGTACCTTGTTAAAGCCCTTGATATATTTGAAAGTTTCTATCATGTCCCCCCTTTCCCTTCTCTGCTCCAAAGTATACATATTAAGATATTTTAGTCTTTCCTGGTATGTTTTGTGATGCAGGCCATGCACCATTTTAGTTGCCCTTCTTTGTACAGTCTCTAATGTATTTATATCCTTCTGGAGATATGGCCTCCAGAACTGAACACAATACTCTAGGTGAGGTCGTACCAATGACCTATACAGTGGCATTATTACTTCTTTCTTTCTACTGCTGATACCGCTCCCTATGCAACCAAGCATCTGACTTGCCTTCTTCATTGCTTTGTTACATTGCCTACCTGCTTTTAAGTCCCCTGAAATAGTGACACCTAGATCCCTCTATTCCTCGGTAGTTTCCATTATAGTGCCATTTATACTATATTTAGACTTTGGATTTCTGAGACACAAGTGCATGATTTTGCATTTTTTGGCATTAAACTGTAGTTGCCATTCTCTTGACCATTTCTCTAATCTGCCTAGATCCTCAATCATTTGTTTTACCCCTCCTGGTGTGTCTACCCTGTTGCATACCTTTGTGTCATCTGCAAAAAGGCACATTTTACCCTCAATTCTATTTGCAATATCACCAATAAAGATATTAAAAAGCACCGGTCCAAGTACAGATCCCTGGGGTACTCCACTTGTAACCTTTCCCTCCTTTGACTGTACTCTGTTTACTACAACTCTCTGTTTTCTGTCCTGCAACCACGCTCTTATCCATTCAACTATCTTAGAATCCAATCCCAAGCTTTCAAGTTTATTTAACAGTCTGCGATGTGGGGCAGTGGTGTCACTAGGCGTGTGCGTGGGGTGCGGCCCACACCGGGTGACACCGCTCAGAGGGGTGACACCAAAATCAGCCACACTTACATACCGCACCCACCCGACGTGGCACTCACCTCGGTATGCGTCGTGCACCTTGGGCCTGCCCTATCACTCAATGCGCAGGGGGCACAGGAGACATGCAGCGCGGCCAGGCTCTCGCCACATATGTCACGTGACATCTCTGCACGTGGCGACTACCAGGAGCAGAGACCGGCACAGCGGCAGGACAGTGGCTGGCGGGATCATGGCACCAGCCACCAGGGAGCCAGGTACGGTAGATTGCCCAGGATGCAAAGGAGGAGCTGCGCCCTTGGAAGGGCTGAGCTGAAGGCAGCGGCTAGGCCCGGGATTGGCTGGGAAGCTTTGACTGCCAGACACTGGGGGGACTTTGAGTTGTAGATTATTGCAGACTGGCTCTGCAGTAGCAAAAGCAGAGGATGTGTAGGTATGTTTCCATGTCACCTGCTGTTCAGGCAGTGTCGCACGTACAGACCACGCCCCCTTCTGATAGGCCACACCTCATTTTTTCCCGGCGCGCCTCTGACGCGTACAAGCCTCCCGTCTACAGCTTCCAGAAGCTGCTGTGGGGGGTAAACTTCTTAAGATGACTGCCACATGACTTTGCCAATGTAATTTACTGTTGGAACCATTACTTTATGTACATTGTGCTACAGCCCCAGCCAGACAATCTAAAGCCAATGTCTCCTTTACAAGCCACAAGCATTAGATCCTACATGGCAGTTGTATTACCTTTGTTACATGCACATGGGCAGTATGAATGGTGAGTCCTGAACGTCCACACACGTTTGTTTAGCAGCATTACAACAAGGGGAGCGACAGTATTGTATTAGCCTAGGGCACCTGGAACTATTAATCAGGATCTGGCTATGTTTATGTACCCTGTAATTGCCCCCTATTGTATTCAACTGTAATACCCCTTTCTCTCAGAAAAGCTAATTTCTGGGTCAAACAGTTCTACCCAGTAATTTGCTGTTCAACACAAGTCCTTTATTTGTGTGGAAGGGTCAACTCAGTACGAAATTCCCGGGTTTTCCACCCAGGTTTTTACCTTGGTCAAAGACCCAGGAATCTTGACCTGGGTTGCTAGAGCTAACATTTCACACCCTCCCCTAAAAAGCTTGGGCACAACTGCGTTTCCCCAAGCACAGCGTTTTTCTGGCCCTTCCTACTCCCAGTAAACGGTCGGTAAATATCCCTGACGCTGGCTTCTTCTCAGTCACCGTGCGAACGGCTTGTGATGAAAAATAGTACGAGGATTTGAACTCTGGCAGGTGTCGCACATGCACATTGCGGTCCAGACACATACGCAGTGTATCGATAAATGGCCATGTTGTGCAAATTCCCACAGCAATGATCAGCTCTGAATCAGGCCCACTGACTATTTTCCCGACATCTGTAGACGTTGGTAAATTCTTAAGGAGCTCTGTTCTCAAATTTATCGCACAAGGCTCATCATGTTCTTACTTCCCATAAAAACGACAAACAGATATTTCAGGCTGCAAGAATCACATTATGTTAGCAACTGATATATGTAGAAATCCACATAAAGTAAATGCACAGCCTAAATGAAACGTTGACTTGACATGTACAGTTACAAACACCTGCATCTAATAATAAATAACAAATCTGGCCTTTCAGGCACAGTGAATTAACAAGACAGGCTCAAATCACTTTGCCAATCAGGGTTTAGAATGCTTTTATGTTCTCAAGCCGTTCAAGTAAAGCTGTTTATACACAAGATTCCAGTGGGGAGTAGAAGACGAAGAAATTGAATGTGTTTGATGGATAGGCCCAACCTGGCAGTTCTGTTCTATTTCTGGAAGTTTCTAAGCGTCATTTATGAACTGCCAGAAGCAGTGTGCAATGGCTCTCTTGTGATGTCACACGTCTTATTTAGCACAATACCATACCTCCCAACATGACCCTCTCCAGGAGAATGATCTGCTCCTGGACATCCCTTTTAATTTATGATTACCATCACCTGTGTGGAAACACCTGTCTTATCCATTAATCTGTTTAAAAAAGGTGATGGCAATCACATAAGAGGAAAGTATAGAAACGTAGCATTGTGTCCCTCTGGGGAGGGTCATGTTGGAAGGTATGCAATACAGCTGCAGAAACATCACATGCAGAAGTATACACATCACAGCACAAGTCCAGCCACCTACTGTACCTCTATAAACTGACACTTTCTTAAAATTAGCCATTTATATAGCTAAATACTTCTCTGTTCTTTTTTGGCTTCAATTAAGAATAAATTACCTTGGTTTCTTCACTGGTGTGCCTCGATGGTAACCCAGTGCATTTATATATATGTGCCTACTCTCTGCCTGAGGTAAATGTGACGACTGCACAAAAACAAAACTGGGTAAAACTAACAGTAGTAGGGGTAGGAAAGTCATGTTGGGATGAATGTTTTGTGATTGTGTATTAGGCTAAACTGAGCAATACTGTATAATAAAAAAAGGTTTTATAGCGGTAGAAGGATGGAACTGTAATGGAACAATTATAATTGTACCATCCTTCTACCGCTATAAAACCTTTTTATTATACAGTATTGCTCAGTTTAGCCTAATACACAATCACAAAACATTCATCCCAACATGACTTTCCTACCCCTACTACTGTTAGTTTTACCCAGTTTTGTTTTAGCTACAGTATGTGTCCAATTGTAAGCGCAATGGAATTTGCTGTGCTATATAAGAAACTGTTAATAGATGAATAAATACATTGATGAATGAGTGAGATTGTACTTAGACTGCTTCTATTACATGTGCCTATAGCAAGATTAAGGGATGGGGATGCAGGGAATGCTGTACCCCAGCCAGAGCATGCTGACATCACTAGCTGTGCCTCTTACATACCTCCCAACATAACCCTCTCGTGGAGGGACACAATGCTCTGTTGCTGGATTTCTTTCTGCCATCATCCACTTTTAACAGGTTAATTGATAAGAAATGTGTTTCAACACAGGTAATCATACCTTAAGAGAGAAGTCCAGGAATAGAGCATTCGGTACCTCCTGGAGGGCGTCATGGTGGGAGGTATGCTCTTCTGCAGCAGCACCAGGCAGTCAGAATGCAAGCAGGACAGAATGTAGTGCAGGCAGAGAAACAGGTTTGATCAGCTACTAATGGAGTTTCCTAATCAGAGATGTAACTGGAGGGTGAAGACAGTGGCGTAGCTACTTATTATGCGCCCCTCCCCCCCCCCCCCCCCCCCCCCGCCGCAAAAAAAAATCCCCCCCCTCCCCTCGGCAGCCCCCCCCATGCCCATACCTGCCCACCCGCTGCTGTCTGCGGTACCTGCCTGCCGTGCCGTCACAGTCCCATAGCGCTGGCTCCTGCTGCTAATAATGAAACGTGACTCTTAGAAAATGGCTGCCCCCATACTGCAGACAGAAAACTGTCTGCAGTATGGGGGCAGCCATTTTCTAAGTGTCCGTTTTCATTATAGAAGCAGGAGCCAGCGCTAGGAGAGACGGGACTGTGATGGCAGTCACGGCACGGCAGGCAGGTACGGCAGACAGCAGCGGGTAACTATAGCCCCGCAGACCCCCGGCGCCCAAACTTGCTCTGCGCCTCCCCACCACCGCGGGGGCTGCTTAGCTATAGTTACGCCACTGGGTGAAGAGAGCTGTAAGAGACACAGGGAGACACAGGGATCCCATCTTTTCCTCCTCCTCCCCTGGATGTCTAGGCATTATTAAACTATTAGTTTAAATCTAATATATACCATAAGTTTAAATTTAATATACACAACACATGTGTCACATGATGATCACATGTGATGTTGCTATGGACAACTAATCAGAAGCTACTTCTTATTTATTTAGCATCCTCTAGAAGATAATAGACAGGATCTGATTGGTTGCATAGCAACATCACATGTGAAGTAGAATACACATCTTAGTAAATTTCCCCCACAGTCTCATAGGAGCTAGGGTAATAATCCCGTCCTTTTATGGAGTGGAAATTAGCAATGTAGACTCTAGGGGTGACATTCTATGAGTAGCGGTAAAATCTGCATGTTTTTTACCGCACCTAATCGCACTTTTGAAAATCGCAAGATTGGGCCATTTTTCGCATATTTAATGAGATGCTAAAAACGGCCCAAATAGTGGGAATAGGTGCGATATGATGCAATTTCTTTAGTCCTGAAAATGTGCGATTTTCAGGTCTGAAAATCGCACATTTGCAGGAAATCGCCAGAGCATAACCAGCCCCGGGCTCATTGAGCCGGTGCTGGTGACATAAAATCACGGACCCCGACAAATAGGGGTCCCCTTGATTTAATGAAATCAGCACCAGGCTCAAGGTCCGGCGCTGGTTCCCAAGATACGGGGGACAAAATGACTAGGGGTCCCCCGCATTTCAAGAACCAGCACCAGACCCAACCAGCCAGCCAGCAGGGTAATGCCACAGCCGGGGGACACTTATTATATAAGGTCCCGCGGACAAAACATTATCCCCCTGGCTGGTCAGCATGGGCAGGGGTCCTGGGGAAGTGGGGACCCCCCCAAAGAAGGGGTCCCCCCCTCCAGACTTACCAGCCCATGCTGAAAGTCCGGGGCTGTCCCCGATGCCCCTGGGCGGTGGGCATCGGTCCCTGGATCCGGGGTCCGGGGTCCTGGCTCCTGGGCTGAAGAGTCCGGTTCCGACTTTCTCGGCTCCTGATTGGCCGCTATGCGGCCAATAGAATCAGTCTGAGGAGAGGAGCGGAAGATGAAAATCTCTGCGTCTCTCCAGTCCGTGAGCGGGTACCAGCCAGGAGCAGCGCGTCTGGAGCTGAAGATGCCGGGGTCGACGCCGGGGACCAGGTGAGTAGGATTTTCTTCCTCAGGTACCCCTTTGGATTACTACGGATCCAGGACCCCGGAATCTTCAGCCCAGGAGCCCCGGACCCCGGACCAGCCCCGGAACCAGGACCAAGGCCCGGAACCGGACTATTCAGCCCTGGAGCCAGGACCCCGGACCAGCCCCGGAACCAGGACCAAGGCCCCGGAACCGGACTCTTCAGCCCAGGAGCCAGGACCCCGAACCCCGGATCCAGGGACCGGCCCACGGGCTCAAGGTAGGTAAGTATCAGTATGTGTGGGCTGTGGATGTATTAAACGTTTATTTTTCTGGGTGTCAGTGTGTGTTTTATTTAACTATTTCTTGTACTGTGGAACTACAAGTGCCAGCGGGCCCTTTAATGCCCCGCATGCTGGGACTTGTGGTTCTCCAAGTCCCAGCATGCGGGGTAGGCTTGCTGGGACTCATAGTTCTACAGTATAAGACAATAGTTTTTATTCTTTTTTTACACTTTTCATCAGCCCGATGCCCACCGCCCAGGGGCATCAGGGACAGCCCCGGACTTTCAGCATGGGCTGGTAAGTCCTGGGGGGGGGACCCCTTCTTTGGGGGGGTCCCCACTTCCCCAGGACCCCTGCCCATGCTGACCAGCCAGGGGGATAATGCTTTGGCCACGGGACCTTATATAATAAGTGTCCCCCGGCTGTGGCATTACCCTGCTGGCTGGTTGGGTCTGGTGCTGGTTCTTGAAATGCGGGGGACCCCTAGTCATTTTGTCCCCCGTATTTTGGGAACCAGCGCCGGACCTTGAGCCTGGTGCTGGTTTCATTAAATCAAGGGGACCCCTATTTGTCGGGGACCGTGATTTTATATCACCAGCACCGGCTCAATGAGCCCGGGGCCGGTTATGCTCTGGCGGGGGACCCCGCGCAGTTTTTTTGTTTTTTTTTAACTGTTTAACCCTTTTTTTCCACCAGAACCCTGCACAGATCTCAATGATCTGTGCAGGGTTCTGGCTAATTCACCCATCAGAACCTGGTCTGATTTTTGGGCAAATTTTAGACACATTTATACAAATCGCATACCATTAAATATGCGATTTGTATACTTTTCAATGTGAAAACATCTGGATACAATGTGCTGCGAAAAACAGCCATCGCATTTCCAGATTGTCCAATTTGTTGGCCAAAACCTAACTTTTTTCACATTTTCGCAGCTCATTAAATATGCCAAAATGGAAAAACATGCGATTTCGGCCGTTTTTGCGAAAAAATCGCAAAATAAAAAAATCTCATCCCATAGAATGTCACCCTATATTATATTTTCTACTTAAATATTTCTGTAATCAAGTGTATTATAGAGTATACTGCTTGCCAAAAAATGTTCTGCCTTCTTTACTCAGGACATGTATTTTCTTCCGTTTCTTTCTTGCCAACTTTCATAATGTATTTCTACAATGACTCTTTTATACCTTAAGGTTGCCACCTTTTGCCTCCCTATGTGCCTGCTTTACCTAACCATCATGTTCTCCATCCCTTGTAGAAACATTAGGCCAGATCAAGCTTGAAAAGTGTTAAAATGGAGAGTGGTAAAAAAAACAGCCAATCAGCTCCTACCTGCCATGTCACGGGCTGGGTTCGAAAAATGAAAGGTAGGAGCTGATTGGCTGGTTGTTTATCTTCTCCATTTTATCACTTTTGAAGCTTGATACATCTGGCTAACTGTCACGCTATAATGTACAGAATAGGACTTATTACCTAGGACAGTGGGCAGATAGGGTTAAGTATGCTTCTGCTTACTTCAGAAAAAGTCTTACACACAGCTGCACTACCTGAGTGTGACTAATTCGGTGCCTGTGAAGGTGTAAAGGATCACGTGTTCCAGTGGGCAGGACTTCTGACGCTCATTAACCGCTGGACCATAGCTAGGGCAAGTTATTTAGCTAGTGTCGGGAAGCCATTACTGTACATGTGAATAAATGTGAAGTGATAACGTTCGTGAGGAATAAAGACACTTGACTAGGAAGACCAGAGTAAAGAGTACAATATTTTTAAGCAAATCTTTACAATAGATTATACTACATCACTTTTAAAACGAATTTCGCTACAATAGGTCAAGATTGAGAGTCAAGTGAAACAGTCAATATCAGCAACATGACTATTATTTAGGAAGGCGATGGTCAAGGGATTTAATGGGGACTTCCCTTCACATACAGTACATCAAACCCTTGTCTCTGTAGACATTGCCACTGATCTGCTGTGTCACTCGGCCTTCGTGACCTCCATGACCCATGTTGGATGCACCCACTTTTCTCTCTCTGCAGACATTTAACAATCTCATACAGGGATGTCCTGCCACTTCAATAGTAATGCAGCATTAATCTATATCTGCTGCATTCTTAATTGCAGCTTTGTGAAATCTTACAGACAATAGGTTTACTGTTTAAACAGATATACCAATATCTCTGTGCAGCATCACATGATATTAAGAAGCATCCAAACGTATTTTATATGAAGTAACACTCTATCCACACAAGACAAAGATCTCATTAAGTTTCTACAAAATGTCCTAACCTTTCATTTTATTGGTGGGTATTTTGGGACTGATCTAGGCAAGTATAGGACAATTCAAACTCTTTAGTATGAAGCCAAACAGTGGGGAAAAGAAGAAGCTTAGCCTCTCATTCACTGCCCATCTTATTTCATTTTACTGTATCTTCAGCTGAGGAGAAACTATAGAACAGGGTTACTGGAATGTCATTACGTTGCTATGGCAATGATTTAATTCTATTTCAGCTATACAGTGGACATCATATGTCTTTCTCCATAAAGTCATCAATCAAAATTTCTGACATCAAATCACAAATAGTGAAGCAGTTTACTCTATGAAGAATAGACTTTTCATGACAGGTAATAAAAGATGTTTCTATACATTCAGCTTTATCGTGAATACACTGTATACATTTGAATCCTATTTATAGATAAGCGTACTTCCTCAAGTAGAGAAATGCTTTCAAATCAAACGAAAAAGACTTAGAACTCTTACAGAAATAGCCTTAGTAAATACTCGATCTTCATATGTACAGGGAAGCAAACAGAGAATCTTAAAGCCTTTAAAAGGAATGCAGTTTTTAAGAAAGGAAGTCACAACCAATTAATGATTAACACCATGTCCTGGGTCTAGCAAAACTGAACTCATGAATAATTCATATCAGAAACACATTTCCCCCTGCAAGGTTGATGAATGGAATAGGGAAGGCTTTTGGAAAAGATCAGCTTTCGCTCTCCCATCCTTTCTCAAAACTCCTCATGAAATTGGAGGGTTAGGACAAGTTCAGGAGACCCCAGGCACAGTCTAGTCATCTTTCGAGGAGGGGAAATCACATTGAAATTGGTTGCAACCGCATTTAGCTCAGTGAGATGCTGACAGCTGCTATAAAGAGTTAAGGCGTGAAGGTTTGAAGCGAATTTAAGTCTATTTTTGAACTGAGCCTTCAAGTCCAGGAGGAATGGTCTCTGAAGGGAGAGGAAAGCGATGAACAATACGACAGACAGTTGGTGCAGAAGACCATTCCTGCCTTACACTGCTATCTGTCGATAATTAGAATTTTCCTGTAAAATGACTTGAAAAGGAGAGACGTAGAAGATGAATGTAAGTACAGATCAAATGCTTTATCAATCATCTCTTCATAAGACTGCAGCGGTTTCTTCATATGCCTTCCTCATAATCCCTTACAGTATATTTACAGAGGTGTTTCAGTTATTGAAAACGGAGTTTGAAATCCCTAGCTTGGGCTGCTGACACTGCTTCCCTGTAGCTTCCTTTACAAACCTGAGCAGGGAATATTTAACCTTTCATTCACTCTGGTTCTGTGTATCTGTAGGCAACCAGCACCTGCATATTGCTGCTTGGAAAAATATCAATGTTAGGTTATTAAAATGCCAAGAGTAGTACAAGGATGTCACGAATGTACTGTTTTCTTGATCTAGTGCGACATGTATCCTGGTAATGTGAAGGCACGCAGGTGTGTATAGGTTTCAGCTCCTGTGCACATATCATTTTCATTCTGTGTGCTTGTAAGACAGGAGATATGTCATAACTCAGGAAAGTTCACAATGATCTCCACTGTTTCATTTCAAGTACCAATATCACTTGTGACTACACTGATCGTATATTCACATAAGCACAGTAACCCTGCTGTAATGAATGCCTATGGGTTATTTATTCTGCTATGCGTGCAGTGAGAATTCCTCACATTTTATATATGACATAGTTTCATGTTATACAGTATGTGTAAGCCCTAATCTCATACATTAATATTCCCCCCCCCCCCCCTATCAGTAGACTGTGGTGTGATACCAACACTGAGTTGTTTTCGAGGCACGGCTTACTGTGGTGCGAGATGGAAAGATGCTAAATATAACCCAGGGATCCTCAATTGTGCACACCTCAAAGGTCAGAACATGAGCAAGTAAAAACAACTCTTCATTAGTGGAGAAGCAGCGGATAATTATCCATGCAGCTACAAGGCTGTTACTGCTGGCACAAATGAAACAGATTTATTCTATTTGGACCCAGGCTGATAGAATAACGTAGTGCATCACACAATAGCTGGGTTTGTTTTATAAAGAGACTGTTTCTGTAGTGCTGGTGATCCTAACACCAATATTCCATCCTGGTACTAGTCTTGTTTCTGGATTCATGCACATGGATCTATACGTCAATTCTGTGTTTCAGATCCGTGTCTGTAAATGAAAGATCGATATGTTCTTATATGAGGTGATGATGAAAAATATCATATTGTGTTGATATTTGTTTCTGTATAAATCAGATTGCTAGGCGAAGAATAAGGGGTATTGTTCAGGGGCAGAGATATAGCTCAGCTGTATAGGGGTTTAATCAGTATATATATATATATATATATATATATAGTGTGTGTGTGTGTATGTATATATATTATATATCTATATATATAGATATATATATATCTATATATATAGATATAGATATCTATATATATATATATATATATATATATATATATACATATATATCTATATATATCTATAGATATATATATCTATATATATATATCTATATATATATATAGAGAGATCCAGGTGGACCGGCACTCCCGTTGCACTGGAAGCTTTCACCGGTGCCCCACAGCTTCAGGTACGCATGTTCACAAGGTAAGTAGGTGCGTCACTCAGCTTTCTCATCCAGATAAGGAAATGACGACAGGACCAAGTCGACGTGTCGTGTCAAAGTTTCAGTGCCTTTATTTGTGCACTATCATCAGGTATCCTGATGATAGTGCACAAATAAAAGCACTGAAACGTTGACACAACACGTCGACTTGGTCCTGTCGTCATTTCCTTATTTGGATGAGGAAGCTGAGTGCCGCACCTACTTACCTTGTATATATATATAGCAAGCCCACTTGAAGCAAATGCTTTGAAAGCTAGTCTGCTACCTTGTGACAGAAGAGATGTAGTTCATACTTGCCTACTTTAAATTTCACCTCTCCGGGAGAAGCCGGAGAGGCAACACGTCAGGCTGACATCACTTGGCCCCGCCCCCCATGCGGGAATGCCGCTATCACGTCATTTTAGCCCCGTCCCCTCTCCGTGATTTTCTGTAATTAAACCAGCGGGCGAGGGGGGAGTTTGGCTATGACCAGAAAGCAGGAGACTTGTCCACCTTCCCAGGGGGCCGGGAGGCAGACCTGATTTTCGGGAGGCTCCTGGCCATTCCAGGATGGTAGGCAAGCCTGATGTAGTTTCACTAGCTGCAAACAGATGGCAGTGTTTCAGAGAGTCACAAACAGACATTAGACATATATAGATGATATTCCTTGCCTCTGTAGTCTTTCTGTATCTAACTTTCAGTCCCTGGCACTTCCTGTGTTCCCTGATAAAGACGATTTGGTTTGCTTCTTGTAGTTCAATTGATATTGGTCTTAGGGGAGATTCATTTGAATACTGTAAGAGGTTCCATTGGAATCCTGCAGTGATTTCAGGAGGAAAATGCAGGTTTTTGCTTACATCCCTATGAGGTCTTCCTGCCAGATAATCTGCACTGTATTAGCGCACAAGGTTCTCAATGAACTTTTTTGCTAATTGAGTCTCCCCTGTAGTGTTGTGAATAGTAATACAAATGGAGCCACCAATAATTCCTTGGTTCCTTCTTCTATGTAATGGGAAATACCATCTTGCCATAATACCATTATATAATAATAACAGGCTTTCTGGTATGTATATCTAAACAGGGACTAACAAGAGTTAAGGTCAAAATGTAACTAAAATAATGAAGGTATTTCTTATAATCCAGTACAGGGATTATCGCTGTATGTTACAGTATTTATCATAATTCTATTTTTAACCTCTTCCTTTACAATTTACAGACCATTGTATTTTCACAATGGATAAGTCTGCATATGAAATAGTCCTTAGCCTGCTAGAATATAAATCTTATCTTTAACCATTACAGGCATTTCATACGTCAGTCATATGCTCTATGTGTAACTGAAATTATTAATGGCCTTTCCTTATACAGCACAGAGAAAAAAAATATTCTTTGTGTCATGTTAGTTCTATCAAGGACAAGCATTAGCAGAGTTCATAACATTGCCATAATAAGCAATAATAGCTGTCATGTAGTATTATGGCGTAAGGGAATTGTGTGATACGCCATCTACACACCTACTGTACTTCCCAGGCTTCCCAATGCCCAGTACATATACTGCACTAACACACCGGTGGAAGAGGAAAGCTAGCTGCTTCTGCATCAGTGTTGTATTTAGGTGCACAGTTATGTTCCTATTAACTGGTTGCAGTAAAAACCCCCAATTCTCAAAATTCCCCATAGGTAGTGAGTGAGTTTGGCTTATTATACTGATATTATAATGCTGATTATATGCCTCTATAGATCTCCTGCCTATTTGTTAGCACCCGTGAGACAGATACAGCAAGGATGCATACATCAAAATCAGGACTTTCTCTAAAACTATGTATTTTACCACTAACTTTCTAAATATATTCATATTACTGAGGGGTAGGCACTTAGTTCCAGTACATAATTCCTATGTGCCCATTCTTATATGCATCATATCATACAGTATATTATGAAATTAGAGGCATGTACTGATGTTTACTGATGTTTATAACCAGGCATTATCTACTGGTGATGCTCATAACTAGGCAGCATGTACGATGCTTATAACCAGGCAGCATGTTCTGGAGATGCTCATAACCAGGGCAAATGTATTTGTGCTCATTTCCATGCAGCATGTAGTGGTGATGCTCATAAAAAAGGGAGAGAAAATGAGAGAGAAAAAGGGAGGGAAAGGGAGAGAGAGAGAAAGGGAGGTAGAGAGAGATAAAGGGAGAAAAAGAGTAAATGGAGAGAGAAAGGGAGGCAGGGAGAGAGAGAGAAATATAAAGGGGGAGAGAGAGAGAGAGAGAGAGAGAGAGAGAGAGAGAGAAAAGGAGGGACAGAAATAAATAAAGGGCATGAGAGAGAGAAAGTGAGTAGAGAAAGAAAAGGAGAGAGAGAGAAAAGGGAGGAATAGAGAAAGAAAAGAGAGAGGGAGCGCAGAGATAGAGAGACAGAGGGAGAGCAAAGAGAGAGGGGAAAGCAGAGAGAGGGAGAGCAGAGAGAGAATGGGGGAGCACAGAAAGAGAGAGAGAGAGGGAGGACAGAGAGAGGGGGAGTGCAGTGAGAGAGCGAAAGGAGTCCAGAGAGAGAGAGGTAGAGCAGAGAGAGAGAGGTAGAGCAGAGAGAGAGGAGTGGGGGAGGAGCACAAAGAGAGAGAACGAGAGTGGAGAAAGCAAAAAAGACAGAAAAATTCCTTCCTGCAAATTAGGATCCAGGGGCAAAGGGAAGGGAAATCTGGCATTGGATCCCAGCTACGGGAGGGGATGGTTGAGGTTATGACAGCAAGGGGAGGATTTTAAAACTTACCGTGATGCGTCAGGACACGCAACCCATTACAATGTTAAGAGTGTTTACTTCCAGCACTTGTGTGATTAACTTTTTAGTGTAGCCAGCGGTGGAGCACTAGCAAAACTAAAAGGATAGCAATATGTTTCCACAATGAGTTTTGAGATACTCTGTGGGGGGAATTTACTAAGATGGGAGTTCTATTTCACATGGTATATTGTTATGGGCAACTAATCAGAATCAACTTCTTTTTTATTTAGATAGTATCCGACTGATTGCCCATAGCAACATCCCCTGGGAAATAAAACTCCCATTTTAGTCAATTTCCCCCTATGTGGCCGCAATGAGTCTTACAATCATATTTTTTAATTTAAAAGTCAATGTCACAATAATAAAAATTGAAATCCATTATATTCTGCCTTTAAGGTACTGTAGGTACACTCAACAAACCTAATGCCATTGAGTTGTTCTGCATTAATTGATTTTCTAAAAGTGTAGCTGCAGTGGAGGTTAAAATATCTAAATGAGAAATCAAAATAGTGCGTAATTAGGATTGCTACATAGCAGAAACCAAATCAATTGCTCATTTAATTTGTTTTTAACACTATAAATTCTAGCAACATCAGTTTATTATAGTATTGATTGTAAGCTCATACAAGGTACTATTTCATCTGTTTCATGCAGCCTAAATTTGTTTTAAGTTTATAGTTTTGTTTTCTTTTTTGTGTTTCTAATTTATCTTATTTTCTTTATTGGGTTGGAAGTGCATTGGTCGCACTTGGATCCCACTGTGAACTACACAGCTGCTGCCTTACATGCAGGTGCCCCTTCAGGTCTTGGAGCCCAGAGGCAGGTGTCTCCATTGCCTATCGTTATGCCCTACTTATGTGTTGAAATTTCGGCACCCCCACGCAAATTATCTCCTAAAACTTTTTTTAATTTTACCAACCAACAGACTATGATCTGATAACCGTAATGTTAATGTCTATGGTTTATGTACTTTAAGTTGTTAATGCGTGTGTGTAAATACTGTAGATTACTACAGTATTTTCTCTATAGAGACTTTAATGTAAAGTTTTTGTTTCTTTGAGTTGATTAATTTTTTTCTATCTTTTTGGACACAATTAAAGAAAGCCTGATTGTAATTTTCTTTCAAGATCAAATCAATATTTTTTCGATCCATTGTCGGTTGTCATGGGGATTAGAGGCACGGGCCCCATAGACAGGGGCATACTATGTATTTTTGGTAATCCGACACTGACTGTATACCATTCTGTTCAGGGGAGTTAGGTCAACTAAGTCACTGGGAGGCAAGTTGGAGTTTGGTGCCCCCATTCCAAATATGGTGTGTGTCAACATTAACCTGTGGGCATCATCTCAGAGTTCAGCAGCATTGCTGTAGCCTAGGCTGAGTGGTACCAGGCATGAGCCAACTTGTTAGCAGGGCTCCTGGTATAGAGCCAATTAACTACAGGAGCTCCATTGCAAGTGCAGTAATCACACTTGGATCCCGCTGTGAAGTACACAGGTGCTGCTTTACATACAGGTGCCCCTTCAAGGCTTGGAGCCCGGGGGCTGGAGCCTCCATTGCCTCTGGGAGGTACGCTGCTGTAATAATCTGTGATCTTATATTCACTGGTAAAATTTAATGCAACCTCCTTTTTGGGCTTTAGTTCTCATAGCCTATATTGTGTGTACATTTTGTAAATGTTAGGGAATATAGGTTGTAAATTCAACTGGGGCTGTGTACATAAATACACAATATTTGTGCCACACATATTACATTGCTTATTAGCCATGTTTCATTTTAAGTATGAGTTCCAGGTATTGAATGTATCTTTGGAAATGTTTGCTAAAAAATTCGTATGTGTTTCCATTGCTGGATGCTTCTATTCATATTGGTATATCATACCCCTTTCATACATTATCCAAAACCCCAGTTTTTTTGCCATGTATATGCATTGACCTAGGCCTGGCTTACAGTATGTCTGAAAGGGTCAACATATTTGATAGTCCTGGGTCCATGCCTCTTTAACCAACAATGGTTATTTCTGGGAATTAAAACTCAGGTCAGTGACATGTCTTGTGTGTAGAAGGTATGACCCAGGTCATACCTAAAATAAATTTATTGGGTGGGGGGGGGGGGGCAGTAGGGCTTGAAGATGACAATCTCCTAGGTCCGATGTGAAGGATGAGGAAACAGATCATCACCCAAGTACAGAAGACCCTAGCTCAGTGGTTCCCAAACTGTGTGCCTTGGGTTGGTGGACCAAGATCAATTCATATTATTTATGGACAATGTACCAGGCAAAACCAGTGCTTGTGGCTGCCAATCAGAATATATGTGGACTAACAGAAGCAAATCCTGTCCCTCACCAGATAACTGTGACATATAAACACAATGCACTTAATTAAAAAAAAAAAATCTGAATTTCTCGATAAGAAGCATTTGGCCTAGGGGTGCCTTGAAAATATGTTGATGCTCTAGGGTGCCGTGATTCAAAAAAGGGTACTTGTTTCCTAGCACGGCGCCCACGATTTTCAGTCGTATGGCATCTTATGCATTGTATCGCATCGCATGCCATATAGCCGCATACGATGCAATGCGATTTTGTCCCCCCTATACAATTTATGGTACTCTTTACCTAGAACGGCGCCCGCGATCAGAATCGCGGGCGTCGGGGGTAAAAAATCGCGGTAATCGCGGGCATCGCGGGTAAATCGCGGGTACATCAAAATCGGGTACCCACGATTACCGCGATTTTCCCATAGGGAACAATGTTAAAAAGCCTGATTGACCGCGATTTTACTGTAAAATGCCTCAATGCCCGCGATTTTCCCATAGGAATCAATGTTAAATGGGCTACAGAGCCCAAATAGCCCCAATTAACCCTTAAATGTCCCCCCAATTTTTGTACGCCACCCCACGATCCACGCCAACCCGAAGCGTGGCGAGCGCAGCGAGCCCGCGAGGGGCGGCGGTACGCGTCCTCCGACCTTTTCATGCCCTACTATCCACGTCGGCGTGGAGTTGAGAATAGAATAGTGTGGCGAGCGCAGCGAGCCACCGAGCCCGAAGCGTGGCGAGCGCAGCGAGCCCCGCGAGGGGACGCGGATACCTTCACAGGTAAACGCGTCCCTTCGCGGGCTTCACAGGTGTCCGCGTCGCCACGGACACCTGTGAAGTCCGCGAGGGGACGCGTATAACTGTGAAGGTATCCGCGTCCCCTCGCGGGGCTCGCTGCGCTCGCCACGCTTCGGGCTCGGTGGCTCGCCACACTATTCTATTCTCAACTCCACGCCGACGTGGATAGTAGGGCATGAAAAGGTCGGAGGACGCGTACCGCCGCCCCTCGCGGGCTCGCTGCGCTCGCCACGCTTCGGGTTGGCGTGGATCGTGGGGTGGCGTACAAAAATTGGGGGGACATTTAAGGGTTAATTGGGGCTATTTGGGCTCTGTAGCCCATTTAACATTGATTCCTATGGGAAAATCGCGGGCATTGAGGCATTGAATGCAAAATCGCGGTCAATTAGGCTTTTTAACATTGTTCCCTATGGGAAAATCGCGGTGATCGCGGGCATCGCGTCGCGGCCGTTTATGTGCTGCCCGCGATGTCGCGATCACCGCGATGGGCGCCGTTCTAGGTAAAGAGTACCCAATTTTTAATTGTATAAGCACCCTAATGGGGTGTTAACAAGCATTGGTCAAACAGTTTGACACTTGAAACCCTCACAGGGGGTTCACTTACATATAAGCCACTTGCAATTTCTTTTGACCAACAAGAATTTGGGCAGAAATAGGGCGATAAAATGGGCATGAGTCCCAGACTTCATCATTTTGAATAAGTAGCTGGTGTCCTGAAAGGGTTAAACAGCTTTGGTCACAAAATATTACACTTGAAAGGGGGTCACTTATATATGACCCACTTGCAATTGACTTTGAACAACAAGGATTTTGGCAGAGATGCTCTTGCGCGCCCCGTGGCTACTGAGCTTTCTCCGCCGCCTCCCCCGGTGCCCCTCGCCACCCCGCCATCCCCCCTATCCCTGCCCATCTCCTGAAGAGGAGACGGGCAGGATGCCGACGTGGCGCCGTCCTGAAACTGGGACGCGCGTGTGTGTGAGGCGCATGCACGTCCCAGTCAGATGGAGCACCTCTGCACCGGCGATCGCCAGCGCAGGCATGCTGGTGATCCCCGGGCAAGGTTTAGAGGCGCTCCATCTGTACATTGTTGACCCATACACACAGTAAATATAGTGCGAGACCTTAAAATATATCCTTTAGTGGCCGCATCAAGGATCATGTCACCGTCTACAAGGTCTTCACTAGGGAAGCCAATTCCCAGGATCCCAGGATGGGCTTCCCTAATAAAAAAAATACCCTGGCCGCCAGGGCGGGAGTGGCCGAGAGCTGAGCTGGCAGGCGGCTGTGAGGCTGGCGAAGCATCTAGGAGCCGGGCCAGGGAGAGTTGTGAAGGCGCATCTGGCGGGCGGGTGGCTGGAGCAGGGCCGGGGAGTGATGCAGTGAGGCTGTGGGCAGGCGGAGCGACTGTTCGGCCTGACCATCACGCTGCGCAGAGCCGCAGGCCGGGCATTGGGAACAGCCAGCATCTGAGCGAGTGCTCAGACGCTGCCTGGCATTGTGCAGTCTAATCCCAAACTCTCAGGATTGGAAGCTCCAATCCTAGGATTAAATCCCGGGATTGGCCACTCTAGTCATCACATCTGAAGCGCATACCATGAGATGTGATGACTTAATTAACAACTAATGGGAGTGCGCACTGCACCTCTGAATTAGCTTGACAATGTAGTGTGTACTGTACAATTAGCTTTTTTTTGTCCCTTGTCCCCTTCAGAAATGTTTCCATATCATTTTTATTTGTAAATTTGAACTGCAATTGCTCACGACAGTCTTCCCTCTCAGTTTCCAAAATGATATCATCTTGATATTTTTGAATACAAATTGCAATTTTATGTAAGTGGCCCCCCAGTGTGGGTTTCAAGTGTCAATTTTTTTGACCAACGCTGTTTAACCCTTGCAGGACACCAGCTACTTATTCAAAATGATGACATCTGGGACATACTGTATGCCCCCTTTGCCCTTTCATGATTAAAATAAAATCCCAATGGCACAGGCAAAATACAATTGAGATTTGTGTCATGGATATTTTTTTGTTTGTACAATAATAATTGAATGATCCTGCTAAATTTCATTGCTTTAATATTAACATTTTCTGAATAAGAAGCTGGAGCTCTAATAAGAAGCCAACTTCAGCCTCGTCAGTATTAGTAATAATGTTTGCAACCTGCTATTGTTGACTCAGCAGTTAATCTTATGCTCAGCAGCACAGAAGTACATTCAGAGATGGAGCATTTAAGGTCCAGCTGTCTATGTTATTTTAGGAGAAGCAGATTGTATAGCGGAAGCCTCAGCCTGCCTCCAGAAATGTCTAAATATATACAACTGCTAACTAGTGAAAGCTGCAGTGTAGACAGCGCACTTCATTTCTTCCAGGCCCCATGTTAAAGAGCAATGTCCTGTGAAGATCTGGATTTCCTTTACTTGGAGACCTGCGTGTAGAGTATGAATCTAGTGATTGGACAGGGCCTGATCCAATGGTGGGCAGGTCTGCGCATGCATGTATTTGTAAATGTGCATTCCCCCAGTGCGAGCCTTTGGCAAGTATCACACTCGCTGAAGCACATTCGCATTTGGGGGAAGGGGGCGGGCGAACACCGGTCCAGAGTAGGGGAATAGAAAAAAAAAGAAAGAAGCCAGCGCTGGCCAAGTGGAGTGCCTGTACTCCACTTGTTTTTTTTCTGGTGAAATTAGGGACAAAGCTGGATGTCCCATGAAGTATGGCAATTACCAGTTCTTTGTGGTGCTCTATGACTTCTGGATTTTATTGGGGTATCAATGCAGGTGGTAGGCAATTTCAGTTGGATAAATATACAGCTCAACGCATTTCCCTGGTTTGTGTATCCTCCGTCTTCCTCAGGAACAAGTGTAGTGTCTGAGTCCAAAGCAGCTCACATGTGAACTTATTCAAATGAGTCAAAGGAATCGTCAAATAAAACATTTATATTTTACTATCTTTAGAAGGAGGTAATCATAAAAAACATTTTCTATCAACGTATTTTTTATTTTAGATGCCGATTCTCAAGTTATTGGTAGCAACGTCCCCTTTCCACTCCAGGAGACTTATATATCTGAATTAAGTTCAAGCACTTCATTCAGGCCATCTGGATGAAGCTAATTGAATTTAAAAGTCCAGAAAACTTATTGTCTGCACAATAAGTTGTACCCATCTCCTCCTCTCAATGGGCCTTATTCTAGTTCACTCTTTCTGACAAAATCCTTCTTCGATGGAAAAAATCATGTGCACTGCAGGGGGGCAGATGTAACATGTGCAGAGAGAATTAGATTTGGGTGAGTTATTTTGTTTCTGTGCAGAGTAAATACTGGCTGCTTTATTTTTACACTGCAATATAGATCTCACTTTGAAGTAAAACCCCACCCAAATCTAATTCTCTCTGCACAAGTTACATCTGCCCCACCTGCAGTGCACATGGTTTTGTCCATCTAGGAAGGATTTTGTCACTTTTAAAGCTTAGTGCATCTGGCCCAGTGTATGTTGTGAGCAGGGAATTACTGTGACTGTTAACATCCCAAAACATATGGGGACAAATGTAATAGGGTGAGAGTTTCAGAAAGTGAGAGATTTTGGGAGAGTTTTCCCATGTTTTTTAAAGCAGCAATCAATTACATGACAAAATCAACCTGGTTTTGCAGTGTAATTGATTGCGGCTTTAAAAAAAAAGGGGAAAACTCTCCCAAAATCTCTCACTTTCTGAAACTCTCACCCTATTGCATCTACATTTTGGTATGCAGTCAGTAGGTCGACAGTGTCTAGGCGACCGTCATTAGATCGACCACTTTTGGTCAACAGGCAGTAGGTCCACACATAAAAATGTTGACATGCATTATGTCAATATGTCAAAAGGTCAACATGAGTTTTTCTTGTGCTTTCATACATTTCCACCCCAGTGGATGTGGAGAGAGAATAAAGCACGGCCCCGAGCTCAGCACGGCACTGTGCCTGGAGCGAGGGAACGTAGTACGGTGTTCATGTTGACCTATGTTGACATAGACACCGAGAAAACGTAGAAACCCACGTTGACGCTATTTTCATGTCAACCTTTTGCATGTCGACATTTGCATGTGTCGACCGTTTGTCCTTGTCGATCTAAAGCATGTAGACCTTTTTCATGTATTGACCACTACCTATCAATAGTGGTCGACCTTATGACTGTCGAGCTAACAATCCATACCCCTAAATTCTGGTATGGCGCCTAGAAGTAGACAGTTGTTATTTTGGGGCATGCAAACATTCATATTGCCACTGTCCGCTTTAAATGTAAATGTGCTGTGCCCTCAGGCTTTGATTTTAATACTTTTTATAAGGAAGTTTATGTATGCACTAAACGTATCTGGAATCTATGGATGTTATTTAATTTTACAGTATCTCAGTGGAACAAACAGTATAACAGCTCCCATGTGTATCAACTAATGCAAACGGAGAAACCCGGCTTGTGGCGCAGAATAACTTACTAAATGCTCTTATGTTTTACTGAGCATTTAAAGGAAAACAATCGTATAATTTGTGAAGACAGATATAGATGGTACAATTACTAAGATGGGAGTTTGTATATACAGGGCAAGGCTAGTTTAGGGCGTAGAAAAATATTCTAAGCAACGTTGTAGTTTTAAAGGATGAAATATCCTTTACACTTTTTTTTGGTATACATAAATTAAAAGCAATTAGCGTAAATGTTTTTATAATGATAATAAGACACTGCACCTCAATTCGTATATAACAATGGAAAGTCCATTCCTATACTTGCCCCTGTAAAAAGTTCCAGAACAATGGATAGATTGCACAGTCAGTATAGTGGTATAATTACCATCATTGGTGGAGTCAAACAACAGTCCTGTCCCAGTATCTTCTCGCTTTAGCTGATAGTTCGGATATCGCTGTTGGAATTGGAATTATATGTATAGTCAAGTGTATATTACAGAAGCCATTCGCTTTGAGAAGAAGGCAGGTGGACTGTACTTAGGAATGGATTCTCCCAGCAATGGTGGATGATGGCAATGAATAAAGTGCAATATCCTGAATGGTGGTATATCCTTGGGGCTGGTTCGGACTCTCCAAAAGATGTGAAGGCAGGGTGAGTGTCTGCAGCAAAGCCTTTACGTGTTTCTCTACATCAGTAACTTTATCAAAGGTTTAGTTTAGGGCGTACTCATTTAGTCTGTGCATTTAATGAGCAAAGTCGGGCAGTATGTGGTATTAATAGTATTTGGGTATGTAGTATTTGGGTATGTAGGGTTGCCATAAGAAATTGTCTGGGGCTGACAAAAGGGACAGGGCCTCACCACCACCACCATCCACCACCACCATCACCACCCACATGCTGTCCCATAGTCTCAGACACACACATACACTTTCCCATAGACACACACACACACACACTTCCCCATAGACACACACATACACACACACACACGCACACTACCCCACAGTCACACCTGTTGATACACACACACAAACACTACCTCAAAGCCACACACATACACTGCCCCATAGCAACACCCATAGGCAAACCCGTCAACATCCAGTGGACTAGTATTTTGTGCAAAAAACTTGGGCCGACCACTTGGACCTATGGATTATACCACCAGCATATTCTATTTATCAGCCAGGAGTGGTAACTATTGTTATACTGTATCTGCATTTACTGTTGGGCATACTAGGAACGGACTCTCCCTATATTGCTGCTATAGTGTGGAATTGGGGTTTATCTGTTATTCTACCTTGTTTTTAACATGTTTTAAATTGTGTTATTATATATATAAAATTTACTGTAAAGATCATCCAATTCCTAATTCATTTTTTTATCTAAAAGTATAGCACTGCTTCTTCCTTGGTTTTTTGTTTTATTCTAAAGAGCAATTTAGGTTTTTATGATAAATATAAAGCACATACACCCAAACCCCGGTTGAAGCATGTCATGACCTCATAAAAAAAGAAAATTGCAAAGAGAGACATGTTATGTTGTTGGTAATTTATAGAGGTTGATTATAGAGATAGCTAAAAGATACAGCAGGCTCCAGCGAGATCATACCCAGCGTTCCATAATTAGGTTGGGTGCACAGCTTCTCTTGCATACTGACCCATCTGTCTATAACCATGTACCGCATGCCAGAGCTATTACCTTAACTGCCGTCAGTTTATGACTAATAATAATTATACAGCAATCATCATTCATATATAGTGGGATTTAATGATCTTTAAGAAATGTACAAATAATTTCTACAGGCAACATAAGTATCCACTTGACTGTGTAATCTAATCTCTGATGATTTGTTATAATGCAATTTGTACAAAGTCACCAGGATGAGATCAGTGATGGTTGTCATACTGTACATAGTCACCAGGATGGTATAAGTGATGGTTGTCATACTGTACATAGTCACCAGGATGGTATAAGTGATGGTTGTCATACTGTACATGGTCACCAGGATGAGATCAGTGATGGTTGTCATACTGTACATGGTCACCAGGATGAGATCAGTGATGGTTGTCATACTATACATAGTCACCAGGATGAGATCAGTGATGGTTGTCATACTGTACATGGTCACCAGGATGAGATCAGTGATGGTTGTCATACTGTACATGGTCACCAGGATGAGATCAGTGATGGTTGTCATACTGTACATAGTCACCAGGATGAGATCAGTGATGGTTGTCATACTGTACATAGTCACCAGGATGGTATAAGTGATGGTTGTCATACTGTACATGGTCACCAGGATGAGATCAGTGATGGTTGTCATACTGTACATGGTCACCAGGATGAGATCAGTGATGGTTGTCATACTGTACATAGTCACCAGGATGAGATCAGTGATGGTTGTCATACTGTACATGGTCACCAGGATGGTATAAGTGATGGTTGTCATACTATACATGGTCACCAGGATGAGATCAGTGATGGTTGTCATACTGTACATAGTCACCAGGATGAGATCAGTGATGGTTGTCATACTGTACATGGTCACCAGGATGAGATCAGTGATGGTTGTCATACTGTACATAGTCACCAGGATGAGATCAGTGATGGTTGTCATACTGTACATAGTCCCCAGGAAGAGATCAGTGGTTGTTGTCATACTGTACATGGTCACCAGGATGAGATCAGTGATGGTTGTCATACTGTACATGGTCACCAGGATGAGATCAGTGATGGTTGTCATACTGTACATGGTCACCAGGATGAGATCAGTGATGGTTGTCATACTGTACATAGTCACCAGGATGGTATAAGTGATGGTTGTCATACTGTACATAGTCACCAGGATGAGATCAGTGATGGTTGTCATACTGTACATAGTCACCAGGATGAGATCAGTGATGGTTGTCATACTGTACATAGTCACCAGGATGAGATCAGTGATGGTTGTCATACTGTACATAGTCACCAGGATGGTATAAGTGATGGTTGTCATACTGTACATGGTCACCAGGATGAGATCAGTGATGGTTGTCATACTGTACATAGTCACCAGGATGAGATCAGTGATGGTTGTCATACTGTACATAGTCACCAGGATGGTATAAGTGATGGTTGTCATACTGTACATGGTCACCAGGATGAGATCAGTGATGGTTGTCATACTGTACATAGTCCCCAGGAAGAGATCAGTGGTTGTTGTCATACTGTACATGGTCACCAGGATGAGATCAGTGATGGTTGTCATACTGTACATAGTCACCAGGATGAGATCAGTGATGGTTGTCATACTGTACATAGTCACCAGGATGGTATAAGTGATGGTTGTCATACTGCACATGGTCACCAGGATGAGATCAGTGATGGTTGTCATACTGTACATGGTCACCAGGATGAGATCAGTGATGGTTGTCATACTGTACATAGTCACCAGGATGAGATCAGTGATGGTTGTCATACTGTACATGGTCACCAGGATGGTATAAGTGATGGTTGTCATACTGTACATGGTCACCAGGATGAGATCAGTGATGGTTGTCATACTGTACATAGTCACCAGGATGAGATCAGTGATGGTTGTCATACTGTACATGGTCACCAGGATGAGATCAGTGATGGTTGTCATACTGTACATAGTCACCAGGATGAGATCAGTGATGGTTGTCATACTGTACATAGTCACCAGGATGGTATAAGTGATGGTTGTCATACTGTACATGGTCACCAGGATGAGATCAGTGATGGTTGTCATACTGTACATGGTCACCAGGATGAGATCAGTGATGGTTGTCATACTGTACATAGTCACCAGGATGAGATCAGTGATGGTTGTCATACTGTACATAGTCACCAGGATGGTATAAGTGATGGTTGTCATACTGTACATAGTCACCAGGATGAGATCAGTGATGGTTGTCATACTGTACATAGTCACCAGGATGAGATCAGTGATGGTTGTCATACTGTACATAGTCACCAGGATGAGATCAGTGACGGTTGTCATACTGTACATAGTCACCAGGATGGTATAAGTGATGGTTGTCATACTGTACATGGTCACCAGGATGAGATCAGTGATGGTTGTCATACTGTACATAGTCACCAGGATGAGATCAGTGATGGTTGTCATACTGTACATAGTCACCAGGATGGTATAAGTGATGGTTGTCATACTGTACAAGGTCACCAGGATGAGATCAGTGATGGTTGTCATACTGTACATAGTCACCAGGATGAGATCAGTGATGGTTGTCATACTGTACATGGTCACCAGGATGAGATCAGTGATGGTTGTCATACTGTACATAGTCACCAGGATGAGATCAGTGATGGTTGTCATACTGTACATAGTCACCAGGATGGTATAAGTGATGGTTGTCATACTGTACATGGTCACCAGGATGAGATCAGTGATGGTTGTCATACTGTACATGGTCACCAGGATGAGATCAGTGATGGTTGTCATACTGTACATAGTCACCAGGATGAGATCAGTGATGGTTGTCATACTGTACATAGTCACCAGGATGGTATAAGTGATGGTTGTCATACTGTACATAGTCACCAGGATGAGATCAGTGATGGTTGTCATACTGTACATAGTCACCAGGATGAGATCAGTGATGGTTGTCATACTGTACATAGTCACCAGGATGAGATCAGTGATGGTTGTCATACTGTACATAGTCACCAGGATGGTATAAGTGATGGTTGTCATACTGTACATGGTCACCAGGATGAGATCAGTGATGGTTGTCATACTGTACATAGTCACCAGGATGAGATCAGTGATGGTTGTCATACTGTACATAGTCACCAGGATGGTATAAGTGATGGTTGTCATACTGTACATGGTCACCAGGATGAGATCAGTGATGGTTGTCATACTGTACATAGTCCCCAGGAAGAGATCAGTGGTTGTTGTCATACTGTACATGGTCACCAGGATGAGATCAGTGATGGTTGTCATACTGTACATAGTCACCAGGATAAGATCAGTGATGGTTGTCATACTGTACATAGTCACCAGGATGGTATAAGTGATGGTTGTCATACTGTACATGGTCACCAGGATGAGATCAGTGATGGTTGTCATACTGTACATGGTCACCAGGATGAGATCAGTGATGGTTGTCATACTGTACATAGTCACCAGGATGAGATCAGTGATGGTTGTCATACTGTACATGGTCACCAGGATGGTATAAGTGATGGTTGTCATACTGTACATGGTCACCAGGATGAGATCAGTGATGGTTGTCATACTGTACATAGTCACCAGGATGAGATCAGTGATGGTTGTCATACTGTACATGGTCACCAGGATGAGATCAGTGATGGTTGTCATACTGTACATAGTCACCAGGATGAGATCAGTGATGGTTGTCATACTGTACATAGTCACCAGGATGAGATCAGTGATGGTTGTCATACTGTACATAGTCACCAGGATGAGATCAGTGATGTTTGACATACTGTACATAGTCACCAGGATGAGATCAGTGATGGTTGTCATACTGTACATAGCCCTGCTGCAAGCTTACAATGAAGGGACTGGCAGAGCGGATCAGCAGACGATGAGCGTCTTGCAAGGAAGATCAGCCTAGCAGCAGCATTTAAAATGGATTGCAGTGGTGAGAGTCTGTTCTTGGGAAGACCAGTTAGGAGACTATTGCAATAATCAATGCGGGATATAATGAGTGCATGAATAAGAGATTTGGTAGTGTCTTGTGTGAGATAGGGTCGTATTATGTTTTTTAGATGCATGTAACAGGAGTTGGAGACAGATTGAATGTGGGGAAGAAAGGACAGTTCATAGTCGAGGATGACCCCTAAGCAACGAGCTTGTGGGGTAGGGTAGATTGTCGAGTTGTCAACAACGATGGATATGTCAGGATGGTAACTGTTCTTAGTTGGCGGGAATATAAGTAATTCCATTTTGGAAATATTCAGTTTCAGTTGGCGAGAAGACATCCAAGATGAGATGGCAGAGAGACATTCAGAGACTCGGGGTTGATAGATGGATTTGAGTATCATCCGCATATAAGTGATACTGAAATCCAAAAGAGCTGATTAGTTTGCCAAGAGAGGAAGTATAGATTGAGAAAAGCAGAGGACCTAAGACTGAGCCTTGCGGAACTCCGACTGACAGAGGTAGTGAAGAAGAAGTAGAGTCAGAGAAGCGAACACTGAATATAGGTAAGATGTGAACCGGGAAAGGGCTGTATCATTAAGATCTAGGGAGTGTAGTGTTTGTAAGAGAAGAGTGTGATCCACCGTGTGAAATGCAGAAGAAAGATCTAGAAGAATAAGTAGTGAGTAATGGCCTTTAGACTTAGCAGTTACCAGATCATTCACCACTTTAGTCAGTGCTGTCTCAGTGGAGTGTTGAGAGCGAATGACTGACTGAAGCGGGTCTAATAGGGTGTGAGAGTTAAGAAAGTTTGTGTGGCGAGAGTAAACAAGTTTCTCCAGTAGCTTGGAGAGGCATGGGAGCTGAGAGATAGGACGATAGTTAGAGAGAGAGGTAGGGTCAGAATTGTGTTTTTTCAGAATGGGAGTAATCACTGCATGTTTGAGCAGAGAAGGAAAAGTACCAGTAGCAAGAGAGAGATTGCAGATTTTAGTTAAGGTTGGAATAAGCACAGGAGATAGATTTTTAATGACTTGTGCAGGTATAGGATCAAGAGGCGAGGTAGTTGAGTAGGAGGATAAGAAGAGTGTGGATACTTCCTTTTCATTTGTGAGCTCAAATGAAGAGAAAGTGTCAGAGGTTCGGATGGGGAAGAAAGTGGGTTAGAGGTAATAGCATGAAGATAGCATGTCAACATTGACCAGAAGCTGTAATGGGGCATACACACGGTTCGTTGCAGCGACCACTGATACTGATTCGATATCAACGGGTGCCGGGACCTGGCGGGTGCCGGCTTCGAAGAGGATGGAGGGAGGGGTGGCGTGCGGGGGGGAGGGATGGGGATGATGCATAGAGCAGCATGGAACTGCTTCGATCTTCCATATTGAAGCAGAAATAGACTTGCCTGCCACAGTGATCGAATCTGGATCGAAAGCAGTTAACACTGTTTGATTTAGATTCGATTTAGATTTGATTTTACTTCTAGAAGCAAAATCAAATCGAAAACGTGTCCAAATCGATCTCTGTGTACGCCCCATAAAAATGTCCCCAGCCCCTTCAGGCAATTCTATGGAGCAATTGGGATTACCAAATCCTACAAAGTACCTTGAAAGTGTACCTAATAAAGGGACCACTGAGTATATATATATATATATATATATATATATATATATAAAATTACACACACACATCAGGAACTTAGTGTAGCAAAACAAACCCATTAGTTGTTGTTAGATCTCCTTGTTTCTCAGTTTAATTCCTCTGGAATAAATCACAGAGGATTAGCCAGCTGTTGTGAAGGAGAGCGCACTGTATTGCGTAGCGAACATTCCACTCATAACCTTCTTCTTTACCCTTTTCTTTCTGGGTAGGTCAGCAATCTCATGCCGCCTGTAACACAAGTGAATTATTATTAAACAAATATACAATATTCAAAGCTTCCTACAGTATGCTGGGGACAATGACTTACTGACAAGATCTGCAGGATGCCAGAATTAATCTCAGTACTTGTTTTGGAATAATACTTATATAAATCCATAGCAGGTGGTCAGAGTCTAAATACACAGTGCATTAATGGAAGCGCAGGGAACAAACAATTTACTGTTGGGAAATGGAACAATAGCAGAGATTGCATTTGTTATGAATCGGGAGGGATACATGATTTTGGAGATTGCACGTCTCTTATGTTTGCATGAATATTGAGTGAAATTTAGATTAGACCCAAAGTTCAGGGAAGTGAAAGATAAAATGCAACTCTATTAGCATATGCTCAGACTCATATCTAACAGGGATCGTGCAGTCTGGAAAAAGAACACCTAATTCCGCCGCTGGAAACAGGAATATACTGTCTGGGATATAGTAAGGTCAGTGTCCATATCCCTGGCCGAGCAAAGTGTTTATTCTATTTCACATTAATATGATCACATGTTTGTTACAGATAACTGTTGAGTTGGGGATCATGTCCATATCCTGTTAGCTAATCTCTAGCATGGATATATGAAAGCTAGAGACAGATAAAACTGTATTGCGCTAACCTTAAGATACTGATGAGCTGTCATCAGGAGAATGACACCATCCACACGGCATGTGAGCATCTGTTTTGAAAAGATTTATTTTAGTAAAGCTACTCGTACAATGAGAGCAACACTGGGAAGACATGGGGCTTATTTTACTCTACACAGTGCTTTTCAAAGCCATTGAAGCCACTGCCAGTGAGGATGTGGCGGCTTTGACAAGCGCTGCATAGCATAGTTGCCTACCCTTCTATATTCTGCAGGAGACTCCCTGAAATAGCAGCAATCTCCCTCTCTCCCTCATTAGTCTAGCAATCTCCCTCATTTCACCTAGCTCACATTACACTGTTACATCATAGTTACCTCTCCTGCATTCTGCAGGAGACTACCTGACATAGCAGCAATCGGTACTCTTTACCTAGAACGGCGCCCGCGATTGGCATCGCGGGCGTCGGGGGTAAAAAATCGCGGCCATCGCATGCACATAAAAAACGGGTGCGACGCGATGCCCGCGATTTTCCCATAGGGATCAATGTTAAAAGTCAGATTGGACGCGATTTTAGTGTTAAATGCCTCAATGCCCGCTATTTTTTAAATAGGAAACAATGTTAAATGGGCCACAGAGCCCTAATAGTCCCCCTGAAGTCTTAAATGGCCCCCACAATTTTTAACGCCACCCCACGATCAACGTGAACCCGAAGCGTGGCGAGCGCAGCGAGCCCGCAAGGGGCGGCGGTACGCGTCCTCCGACCTTTTCATACCCCCACTATCCTCGTCGGCGTGGAGTTGAGAATAGAATAGTGTGGCGAGCGCAGCGAGCCACCGAGCCCGAAGCGTGGCGAGCGTAGCGAGCCCCGCGAGGGGACGCGGATAGCTGTGAAGCCCGCGAAGGGACGCGTTTACCTGTGAAGGTATCCGCGTCCCCTCGCCACGCTTCGGGCTCGGTGGCTCGCTGCGCTCGCCACACTATTCTATTCTCAACTCCACGCCGACGTGGATAGTGGGGGTATGAAAAGGTCAGAGGACGCGTACCGCCGCCCCTCGCGGGCTCGCTGCGCTCGCCACGCTTCGGGTTGACATTGATCGTGGGGTGGCGTTAACAATTGTGGGGGCCATTTCAGACTTTAGGGTGACTATTTGGGCTCTGTGGCCCATTTAACATTGTTTCCTATGGAAAAATCGCGGGCATTGAGGCATTGAACACTAAAATCGCGTCCAATCTCACTTTTAACATTGATCCCTATGGGAAATCGCGGCCATCGCGGGCATCGCATCGCACCCGTTTTTTAGTGCATACGATGGTCGCGATGGGCGCCGTTCTAGGTAAAGAGTACCCAGCAATCTCCCTCTCTCCCTTATTAGTCTAGCAATCTCCCTCATTTCACCTAACCCACATTACATTACATTTTTTGGGGAAAAAAGGAAAAAAGGAATGAGAGACAGATACATTTACACTGAATCATCAGCACCATTTCCCAGCACTGTACCAAGTATAGTATCTCTTACTAACTGCTTTGGGACTCATCTACATTTGGATATGTCATTTCAAAAGATTCCTCTCAGATGTAGCGGTACACACCCACGCTTCTAGGTGCCACGTTCACAGTCTCTTTTCACAATCTCTCCATTTATTGAACTAGACACGCCCTTAGGGTGGAGCAAGACACGCCCTCTCAATGGGGCTTTGTGCAAAATTCTACTACCAACTGTAATCTCCCTGAAACTAGTTTTCAAAAGTAGGCAAGCATGCTGCATAGCAAACATAGCCCATAGAGAGTAAACAGAAGAAACGTCACATCAATGTCCAACCTTCAGCCATTTTATTGTTTACCTCTTTATTTATTTAAAATTTTCTTGTTTTATCATACGTAGTTTAGTCTCATTTATAAATTAATTATGAGTATTAGTAGACGTAGGAGGGTCATTATTTTGTATGTCATTTTTTGTGTATGAAAAATATTTATTCCATGGGCTACACAGACGTCAATGTAAGCCCTTGTTGTCTTATATTGCTGACCTTGTGACATGTTGATTGGATGTTGAAGTTTCATGGTTGGACAGAACAGCATCATTTAGAATGATGTTATCAAAACGTATGTATCTTTCGGTACCATCCCCTACACAAGTGGTTCCCAATCTGTGGAACTAGCCACCCTGGGGTTCTCCTGCAGGGGTGTCTCAGATTGGTGTACAGGACCAAATCAAATTATTTATGGTCTTTGTGATAGGCAAAACCAGCTTTGTGATTGGTGGCTGGCAATCATAAAACATGTGGACAATAAGAAGGACCTCTATACACCACCACATAACTGACCCTAAGGAAGTTATAGGAGTTTAATTTCAAATGGGATGTTGCTATGGGCAACCAATCACAATCTATTACTTATATTTTTAGCACCATCTAGAAGATAATAGGTAGTATCTGATTGGTTGCCCTAGCACCCTGGGGAATAACATGCTCATACCAGTGAAGATTATATGCTTGTTGTCAGGGGGGTTTACAGGCTTGTTGCCACACCACCAAAGCACCTCCCTCCCTACAGCAGTGGCACACACAGACTTTGATACCATTGAACATGGGCGTCTCCTGCCCGCAGAGAGGAGGGGGACAGTGTGGCCACTGCGGAGAGAGAGGGAGCACTAAATGAGAAGGGAGGACCGGGCAGCCAGGATTCTCCAGTGGGGGACAGTACACAGTGTCACCTGTGTCTGCCCTGTTAAAGCAACGTATAACCCTTTACCTCCAAAGAACTGTGTGTGGAGCTGTATGTGGAGCGGTCATGCAGCCGCCAAGAACAGGAGGGCACAGGGAAGCCGCTGACGCAAATGCCACTGGTAATTCGAATGCACCGCTATCTGATTGGTTGCCGCACTGAAAATTCCAATAAGCTTGCAGAAGGCAACGGCGGCACATTTGAAATACCAGCGAGGCTGTTTGTATCAGCGGCTTCCCTGTGGCCTCCTGTTTGTGTCAGCATATAGTCGGACGGCCCTGCTCATACTGACAGCCGGAAGCCAAGGAGAGATCCTTCACGGCTGTAAGGCGATTGGTCCTTCCCGGCCACACACGGGCGGCCCTGGTGCTGCATAAATCTACCGGCCTGGGGGGCACATGGCACCCTGCCCCCCGGCCCAGCCCGCCACTGGATTGTGGGAAGGTGGCTAATGACTCTTCTGAAAGTATGTGTGACAACAAAAAAATGCATATCTATATCTACCTGACAATACCAGGAGGGTTGGCTAGTATTCCAAAGGAATGTTATCTGTAAGTCTATCTGTTAGAACAGATATTCACACTGCTGACCATGGCTACCTGTCCTGATGAGGCAAAACAGGCTAAAAAGTCTTGTCAGTAGCAGCCTGTGTCACACTCCGTAGATCTCATGGGAGGGTTCACAGAGCTGGAAATGAAATACAATTTTTCTTTTGGAGCATATAGACTGGAGATACTACTATGTATTTGCTGATATTTACAATGTTATTCATCAAGAAAAAAAGTTGGCAGCAAAAGATGCAACTGAGAACCTTGGTCAAAACTAGGGGTTCCTCATAAAAGGTAAAAAGCTATGAGGTATGATGACCACCTGTGAAATTCTCTATCGCTTTATAAAGTGAGCTGTGCTTACTATAATGTTTTCATTACCGCAAACACTCAGCTCTATATCTGCACAAAATGCATAAGCGGGAAAGGAAAGAGTTCTCCATCACTTCATGTCCCCGTATATGCATGTGGTGCATCTTGGTCTTTGTAGTCCAACAGTCATGACCTCACTTCCGGTCACACGGCTGGCCGGGCAGTCAGTGTTAGCTGGAGCTGGAATAAAGACGCACCTGATTCAAGCTGCACAGGTGTCTGTGAGTTTCTTGATACGCACACATCTACAGTCCCCATGCACCTTGTGCCGTACTCTTCTGTGTCACCGAGCTGGAGATCTTCCTGATATTGACAAAGAGTAGGCAGCAAAACTACCACAAGCGAATAATGCTGAAAATCCCACTGTAATATCTGAATTTATTATAAAATCAACAAAAATTACGACAGCATGTACAGATACAAAGAACCCTATATGGTGCAGTAACACAGCAACACATCCCTATAAGGGCATTTCAATGTATTTGTGCTATAGACAAAACTAGAGTCTCTCCTGTCTGAAGGTCCAAACACACTCTGGAGCTTTGGTAAAGCAATGATGGATGATATGAATGGCTTAGTTAACAGATATATTTGCATATAGTAATTCAACCAAACTACTGTATCTTCATAAGCATTTAGTTATATAAGACGAAGCCTGGAGGTATAATAATCTCTGTAGGTGATGCCTCTAATTAGTCAGGATCAGCCATGTATTAATAGCCTGAGCTTATACTGTAGATGTCAGCTTCTGAATGTTTAAACAGCTTACACCCAGCAATTATATCCAAACCTCCAGGGGCATAGCTAGGGATGGGAAGGAGGCACAGTCGGGACATATAACATGGCAGGAGTCCTGGGGCAGGCCGGATGGAGGACTGTGTCTCTGGTGCCGCAGCAGCAGTTGGAGCTGTGAAACACACCGTTCTGCTGATCCCTCGGGTCAGGCAGCTATCACACATAGTAAATAGAACATGAACCCTTTATGACCCATTGCTTTTTTCCACTATCCCAGAGAGGACAATTGTA